>NC_065598.1:100703056-101016710 GCF_024542745.1 Macaca thibetana thibetana | reverse complement strand
ACTCCCTGTCTGTGGTGCTTTTCTAGTTTCTCCTATAAGAATGATTTCTACTATAAACTCCAGGACTCTGTTACCTTCTTTAGGCACCTGAGCTCACCAATTGGAAAGACATAATTTTTGCCCAAACCCCTGTCATGGGGGGTACTATCTGGAATTTTAGGGTCCCTTCTCAGACATGCAGGCCTAACAAAAGTTATTCCTGAAGCTAAGATATGGGGAGCCTCAGAAATTGTGTCTTTCCTATTCATATAAGTGAGGACAAAAGGTGTCACTCTTCCAACTCTGGAGATCCCTTCCCTCTCTCAGGGTATGGCCCTCCACTTCATTTTTGGGGCATAAAACCTTTATAGGACATTGGTAAGGTCCCAATACTAACAGGAGAATGCTTAGGACTCTAACAGGTTTCTGAGAATGCATCGGTAAGGGCCACTAAATCCGACCTTCCTCAGTCCTGCTTTTGGTCTGGGAGGAAAACTAGTGTTTCTGCTGCTGTGTCAGTGAGTGCAACTATTCCGATCAGCAGGGACCATTGTGGGTTTTTGGGCAGGGGGAGAAACAAAACAAACCACAACCATGGGTGGTTTTGTCTTTCAGATGAGAAACATTCAGGCATCAACAGGCTCACCCTTGAAATGCAACCTAAGCCATTGGGACCAATTTGACCCACAAACCCTGAAAAAGAGGAGGCTTATTTTTTTCTGCACTATGGGTTAGCCCCAATATTCTCTCTCTGATGGGGAAAAAAATGACCACCTGAAGGAAGGATAAATTACAATACTATCCTGCAGCTTGACCTTTTCTGTAAGAGGGAAGGCAAATGGAGTGAAATACCTTATGTTCAAGCTTTCTTTTCACTGAGGGAGAATACACAACTATGGCAAAGCTTACAATTTACATCCCACAGGAGGACCTCTCCGCTTACCCCCATATGCTAGCCTCCCTTTAGCTCCCCTTCCTATTAATGATAATCCTCCTCTAATCTCCCCTGCCCAGAAGGAAATAAGCAAAGAAATCTCAAAAGGACCACAAAAACCCCCAGGCTGTTTGTTATGCCCCCTTCAAGCTGTAGGGGGAGGGGAATTTGACCCAACCTCGGTACATGTCCCCTTCTGCCTCTCTGATTTAAAGCAGATCAAGGCAGACCTGGGGAAGGTTTGAGATGATCCTGATAGGTACACAGATGTTCTACAGGGTCCAGGGCAAACCTTCGACCTCACTTGGAGAGATATCATGCTACTGTTAGATCAAACCCTGGCCTTTAATGAGAAGAATGTGGCCTTAGCTGCAGCCCGAGAGTTTGGAGATACTTGGTATCTTAGTCAAGTAAATGACAGAATGACAGCCAAAGAAAGGGACAAATTCCCTACCGGTCAGCAAGCCATCCCCAGCATGGATCCCCACTGGGACCTTGACTCAGATCATGGGGACAGGAGTCATAAACATCTTTTGACCTGTGTCCTAGAAGGATTAAGGAGAATTAGAAAAAAGCTGATGAATTATTCAATGATATCCTCCATAACACAGGGAAAGGAAGAAAATCCTTCTGCCTTCCTCAAGCAGCTACGGGAGGCCTTAAAAAATATATTCCCCTGTCACCCGAATCACTCGAGGGTCAATTTATTCTAAAAGATAAGTTTATTACCCAATCAGCCACAGATATCAGGAGAAAGGTCCAAAAAGCAAGCCCTGGGCCCTGAACAAAATTTGGAGGCATTATTAAATCTGGCAACCTTGGTATTCTATAATAGGGACCAAGAGGAACAAGCCCAAAAGGAAAAGTGAGATCAGAGAAAGGCTGCAGCCTTAGTCATGGCCCTCAGACAAACAAACCTTGGTGGTCCAGAGAAGACGGAAAATGCAGCAAGCCAATCACCCGGTAGGGCTTGTTATCAGTGTGGTTTACTAGGACCCTTTAAAAAAGATTGTCCAATGAGAAACAAGCTGCCCCTTCGTCCATGTCCACTATGCAGAGGCAATCACTGGAAGGTGCACTACCCCAGAGGACAAAGGTTCTCTGGGTCAGAAGCCCCCAACCAGATGATCCAACAACAGGACTGAGGATGCCCGGGGCAAGTGCCAACTCATGTCATCACCTTCACTGAGCCCCGGGTATGTTTAACCATTGAGGGCCAGGAAATTGACTTCCTCCTTGACACTGGCGCAGCCTTCTCAGTGCTAATCTCCTGTCCTGGACGACTGTGCTCAAGGTCTGTTATCATCCGAGGAATCCTGGGAGAGCCTGTAACTAGGTATTTCTCCCACCTCCTCAGTTGTAACTGGGAGACTTTGCTCTTTTCACATGCCTTTCTTGTTATGCCTGAAAGTCCCACACCCTTATTAGGGAGGGACATATTAGCCAAGGCTGGAGCTATTATCTACATGAATATGGGGAACAAGTTACCCATTTGTTATCCCCTACTTGAGGAGGAAATCAACCCTGAAGTCTGGGCATTGGAAGCACAATTTGGAAGGGCAAAAAATGCCCACCCAGTCCAAATCAGGTTAAAAGATCCCACCACTTTTCCTTATCAAAGGCAATATCCCTTAAGGCCTGAAGCTCATAAAGGATTACAGGCTATTGTTAAACATTTAAAAGCTCGAGGCTTGGTAAGGAAATGCAGCAGTCCCTGCAACACCCCAATTCTAGGAGTACAAAAATTGAACGGTCAGTGGAGATTAGTGCAAGATCTTAGACTCATCAATGAGGCAGTAATTCCTCTACATCCAGTTGTACCCAACTCCTATACCCTACTCTCTCAAATACCAGAGGACAGAATGGTTCACGGTTGTGGACCTCAAGGATGCCATCTTCTGTATTCCCCTGCACTCTGACTCCCACTTTCTCTTTGCCTTTGAGGATCCCACAGACTACATGTCCCAACTTACGTAGATGTTCTTATCCCAAGGGTTTAGGGATAGCCCTCACCTTTTTGGTGAGGCACTGGCCCAAGATCTAGGCCACTTCTCAAGTCCAGGCACTCTGGTCCTTCAGTATGTGGATGATTTACTTTTTGCTACCAGTTCAGAAGCCTCATGCCAGCAGGCTACTCTAGATCTCTTGAACTTTCTAGCTAATCAAGAGTACAAGGTGTCTAGGTCGAAGGTCCAGCTTTGCCTATAGCAGGTCAAATATCTAGGCCTAATCTTAACCAGAGGGACCAGGGCCCTCAGCAAGGAATGAATATAGCCTATATTGGCTTATCCTCACCCTAAGACATTAAAACAGTTGTGGGGTTCCTTGGAATCACCGGCTTTTGCCGACTATGGATCCCCAGATACAGCACCCCTCTATACTCTAATCAAGGAGACTCAGAGGGCAAATACTCATCTAGTACAATGGGAACCAGGGGCAGAAACAGACTTCAAAACCTTAAAGAAGGCCCTAGTACAAGCTCCAGCTTTAAGCCTTCCCACAGGACAAAACTTCTCTTTATACATCACAGAGCTGGGATAGCTCTTTGTGTCCTTACTCAGACTTGTGGACAACCCCACAAGCAGTGGCATACCTAAGTAAGGAAATTGATGTAGTAGCAAAAGGCTGGCCTCACTGTTTATGAGTAGTTGTGGTGGTGGCAGTCTTAGTGTCAGAGGCTTTCAGAATAATACAAGGAAAGGATCTCAGTGTCTGGACTACTCATGATGTAAATGGCATACTAGGTGTCAAAGGAAGTTTATGGCTATCAGACAACCACCTACTTAGATATCAGGCACTACACCTTGAGAGTCCGGTGCTTCAAATACATACATGTGTGGCCCTCAACCCTGCCACTTTTCTCCTAGAGGATGGGGAACCAATCAAGCATGACTGCCAACAAATTATAGTCCAGACTTATGCCGCCTGAGATGATCTCTCAGAAGTCCCCTTAGCTAATCCTGACCTTAACCTACATACTGATGGAAGTTCATTTGTGGAGAATGGGATACGAAGGGCAGGTTATGCCATAGTTAGTGATGTAACTGTACTTGAAAGTAAGCCTCTTCCCCCAGGGACCAGCACCCAGTTAGCAGAACTAGTGGCACTTACCTGAGCCTTAGAACTGGAAAAGGGAAAAATAATAAATGTGTACACAGATAGCAAGTATGCTTATCTAATCCTACATGCCCATGCTGCAATATGGAAAGAAAGGGAATTCCTAACTTCTGGGGGAACCCTTATTAAATACCACAAGGAAATTATGGAGTCATTGCACACAGTGCAAAAACCCAAGGAGGTGGCAGTCTTACACTGCCAAAGCCATCAGAAAGGGGAAGGAGAAGGGAGAACAGCAGCATAAGCAGCTAGCAGAGGCAGGGAAAGACCAGCAGAAAGGAAAGAGAGAAAGAGACAGAAAGAGAGAGAGAGAGAGAGAGAGAGGAAGAGACAGAGACAAAGAGAAATTCAAAGAGAGAGTGGAAAAGACAGACAAAGAGGGAGTCAGAAAGAGAAAGACGAAGAAGAAGTCAAAGAGAAAGAAAGAGAGAGATAGAAATAGTGAAGAAAAAACAGTGTACCCTATTTCCTTAAAAGCCAGGGTAAAGTTCTGTCTACCCAGCCACAGTATATTCTTCTTAAGTGGAATGTTGACCTATATCTGCCTCCTCACTAACTGGACCAGCACCTGTACCTTATTCTTTCTAAGTCTCAACATTAACATTGCCCCAGGAAATCAGACCTTAGCAGTACCCCTCAAAGCTCAAGTCTGTCAGCACAGAGCCATACAAGTAATACCCCTACTTAGAGGGTTAGGAATGGCTACTGCTACAGGAACTGGAATAGCCAGTTTATCTACTTCATTATCCTACTACCACACACTCTCAAAGGATTTCTCAGACAGTTTGCAAGAAATAATGAAATCTATCCTTACTCTACAATCCCAAATAGATTCTTTGGCAGCAGTGACTCTCCAAAACTGCTGAGGCCTAAACCTCCTCACTGCTGAGAAAGGAGGACTCTGCATGTTCTTAGGGGAAGAGTGTTTTTTTACCCTAACCAGTCAGGGATAGTACGAGATGCCACCTGGCATTTACAGGAACATGCTTCTGAAATCAGACAACGCCTTTCAAACTCTTATACCAACCTCTGGAGTTGGGCAACATGGCTTCTCCCCTTTCTAGTCCCCCTGGCAGCCATTTTTCTTTTACTAGCCTTTGGGCTCTGTATTTTTAACCTTCTTGTCAAATTTGTCTCCTCTAGAATCAAAGCCATCAAGCTATAGATGGTCTTACAAATGGAACGCCAAATGAGTTCAACTAACAACTTCTACCAAGGACCCCTGGACCAACCTGCTGGCCCTTCCACTGGCCTAGAGAGCTCCCCTCTGGAGGATACTACAACAGCAGGGCCCCTTCATCACCCCTATACAGCAGGAAGTAGCTAGAGTGGTCATCGGCCAAATTCCCAACAGCAGTTGGGGTGTCCTGTTTAGAGGGGGGATTGAAAGGTGACAACGTGCTAGCAGCCCTCACTCTCGGTGCCTCCTTGGCCTCGATGTCTACTCTGGCAGCACTTAAGGAGCCCTTCAACCCACCACTGCACTGTGGGAGCCCCTCTCTGGGCTGGCCGAGGCCGATGCCGGCTCCCTCTGCTTGCAGGGAGTGTCAAGGGAGAGGCGCAGGCGGGAACCGGGCTTGTGCACGGCTTTCATGGGCCAGCCCGAGTTCTGGGTGGGTGCAGGCTTGGCAGGCCCCACACTCAGAGCAGCCAGCTGGTGCCGCTGGCCTCGGGTAGTGAGGGGCTTAGCACTCAGGCCAGCAGCTGCAGAGGGTGAGCCAAGTCCCCCAGCCCTGCCGGCCTGCCCATGCCATGCTCGAATTCTCACCAGGCTTCAGCTGCTTCCCCGTGGGGCAGGACTCAGGACCTGCAGCCTACCATGCCTGAGCCCCCCCAACCAGTGGGCTTCTGCATGGCCAGAGCCTCCCTGACAGGCGCCACCCCCTGCTCCGTGGTGTCCAGTCCCATAGTCTGCCCAAGGGCTGAGGAGTGCAGTTGCTGCGTGGGACTGGTGGGCAACTCTTCCCAACAGCCCTGGCACAGGATCCACTAGGTGAAGCCAGCTGGGCTCCTGAGTCATGTGGGGACTTAGAGAACTTTTATATGTAGTTGGAGGATTGTATATGCACCAGTCAGCACTCTGTGTCTAACTTGGGGTTTGTGGATGCACCAAGCAGCACTCTGTATCTAGCTAATCTAGTGGGGACTTGGAGAAGTTTTTTGTCTAACATTCTGTGTCTAGCTAACGGATTGTAAACTCACCAATCAGCACTCTGTGTCTAGCTCAAGGTTTTTAAATGCACTAATCAGTGCTCTGTGTCTAGCTAATCTAGTGGGGACTTGAAGAACTTTGTGTCTAGCTCAAGGATTATAAACGCACCAATCAGTACCCTGTGTCTAGCTCAAGGTTTGTAAATGTACCAATCAGTGTTCTGTGTCTAGCTAATCTAGTGGGGACTTGGAGAACTTTTGTGTCCAGCTAAAGGACTGTAAATGCACCAATCAGCACTCTGTGCCTAGCTCAGGGATTGTAAACGCACCAATCAGCACCCTGTCAAAACAGACCAATAAGCTCTCTGTAAAATGGACCAATCATCTCTCTGTAAAATGGACAGATCAGTAGGATGTGGGTGGGGCCAGATAAGGGAATAAAAGCAGGCTGCCCACGCCAGCAGCAGCAACCTGCTTAAATTCCCTTCCACAATGTGGAAGCTTTGTTCTTTCACTCTTTCCGATAAATCTTGCTGCTGCCCAGTCTTTGGGTCCACACTGCCTTTATGAGCTGTAACACTCACCAGGAAGGTCTGCAACTTCACTCCTGAGGTGAGCGAGAACACGAACCCACTGGGAGGAATGGACAACTCAGGACAGGAGGAACTAAGAACTCCAGACACGCCACCTTAAGAGCTATAACACTCACCGTGAAGGTCTGCAGCTTTACTCCTGAAGCCAGCGAGACCACGAACTCACCAGAAGGAAGAAACTCCAAACATGTCCGAATAAGGAGAAAACTCTGGACACACCATCTTTAAGAACTGTAACACTCACCGTGAGGGTCCATGGCTTCATTCTTGAAGTCAGTGAGACCAAGAACCCACAAATTCCGGACACAATAGGACTCCCTTGGGTGATGTCCCACAGAATCAAAAGGCATGGCCAAGGTGTCAACTGAGCTAAGCAAGAGTTAAGCTTACCACCAAGAAGGAAGACAAGGTGGAAAAAAAGGCTTATCAGTACACACTTAATCCCTTTGTTCACTGTTATTTTTTACTTAAATTTTTTTTTTATTTTATTCATTTATTTTTTTGAGACAGAGTTACACTCTTGTCACCCAAGATGGAGTGCAATGGTGTGATCTCGGCTCACTGCAACCTCCGCCTCCTAGGTTCAAGTGATTCTCCTGCCTCAGCCTCCAGAGTAGCTGGGACTGTTCACTGTTTAACTAGCTTCTCCACAGTACCCCCATCCCCAGATTCAATATAAGTCCTCTGTATCATTCCACTTTCTGCTCCATTTGTGTACTGCGAAAGGAAAATAAATCGTGGGGCCCCAAAATCATTAAGCTAAAGAGAAAAGTCAAGCTGGGAAGTGCTTAGGGCAAATCTGCCTCCCATTCTGTTCAAAGTCAACCCTCTGCTCACTGAGATAAATGGATATCTGATTGCCTCCTTTGGAGAGGCTAATCAGAAACTCAAAAGAATGCCACCATTTCTCTCTTATCTAAATATGACCTGGAAGACCCCTCCCTACTTTGAGTTGTCCTGACTTGGATTTGAGTTGTCCTGCCTTTCCAGACCAAACCAATCTTCATCTTACATATGTTGATTTATGTCTCATGTCTCCCTAAAATGTATAAAGCCAAACGGTGTTCTGACCACCTTGGGCACATGTTGTCAGGACCCCTTGAAGCTGTGTCACAGGTGTGCATCCTCAACCTTGGCAAAATAAATTTTCTAAATTAACTGAGACCTGTTTCAGATTTTGGGGGGTACATATTTTGGTAAACATGAAGGGATTCTGAATAAGGATGCCCCTTCGTTTTGACAAATCTCCTATTGTTGCTTGGTACAAACATGAACTAAGTTTATGGCTCAAACCAATGGGAAAATTTGCTTAGGTCTAGGAGCACCCCTCCAAATAATCCCTGATCTCCCAAAATTTGGTCAAGATCTAAGTTTATTTTGCTGTACAACACCCCCTTTTTAAAATTTTTACTTGTTTCCAACAAGGAAGGCAAGATTTCCTGGTTCCATGATGATGGACGGTAGATAACTCATTTATGGAGTTTGAGTTCACTCCCAGTAGGGAAGATGAGTTTGAGGGTTTTTTCTCCTGCTTCTAGAATGGTAGAAAGCCAACTTCAGCCTGAGACCCATCCCTAGGTAAGTAGCTGAATTGGGTTTTGTCTTGGCTAATTTTTAACAACTAGCTTGTCTTAATTTCTCCTTATCATTAGAGTATTCAGTGATCAAATTGTTGGGTTATTTTTTGTTGTTGTTGTTTCTTCCACTCTTTCTCCCATCAGATTTGACCAACTCTACCTGACTTGGTCAAATCTGAGTGAGAATTACAAATTATGGTTAACAAAGCCTCTCTAATATGGCCAAAATTCCTCACAGCTGCAAAAGATAGAGGAAAAATCTCTCTCCAAGAGTGAAGGTTCTCACCTTTTGTTTGAAATCCTTGAGTTATCACTTTGGTCAAATGAATGACTTATTTTACAATGACCTGTGATATCTTGTGTTCTAACTTTTGGATATTTGACAAACCTACCAAAATCAAATTATAAATTATGTCTTTTTCTGACCTAATTAATCCTTTAAGATATTAGGTTTCCTGAAGTCCAAAAATGACAATTTGGTTTATTTGGTATGAAAGTTATACAGAAAACACTGTCAAATATGAAATGGCTTTTGGTTTTCTTTGTACTGTGTTGGTATACATATGTTATTGCTATGTGTTCCAAACTTATGGGAAACTCCTATAATTCTGATATGACTTAGTGGACATTATCAGTAATAATAATAATTGTTATATTAAATTATTAACATAATTTTTTGTGTGTGACAAAGGTAACAAATTTCCTTGTCAATTGTGTCCTTGACTCTGGCTGCCCTAAAACTTTTTGTAATCCACAGACAATTGTTGTCTTGTTTTGGTCCTCTTTAGAAGGTGGTTTTATAATCAGCTATAAAATTCTCACAGGTGCTCTTGAATACAAGTTTCTGATAACTTTGAAGATTGTGACATCAGAATAGAAGTAAAACTTTTAGAACTCATGAAGAACTGAAATGTTCATGAATATCCAGCAGAACAGGAATTAACTACATGGACTGAACTAGTAGAAGACTGAAGTAATCTTTTTGACTTTTTGCTTAAAATGTTGCTGATCCTTTGTTTTGTTTTTTCAGAGTCAAGGAAACTTTTCTTTTGAGCTACTGGCAGCTTTTAACAATTTATTATACTTTTATGAACAAAATTCAGAATATATTTGTTTCTCTCTACCTGAATTCTCCAGTATTTGGAAGCTATTTATGAGTATTCATAATATTTGTTATTTGCATAAGTGAAATAACAATTTGTTTTCCTTTATAACAGGACACAATTGGAGAAACTGGTTATTTTACTAAGGCTTTGACTGGAATGGTATCCTTTCCTTTAAGGAACCAAACTTGAATTGTGGAGCCAATAAAAGCCCCTTGGGAAAACTGACTTTATACCTTGTCCCCAAAGTTTATCTTGGAAACTCAAGAGAAGAGGAATTCACCCAAATCATAGGTATTTGATGGTATAAATCCAAGGCTGGGCTCAGCTTTAAAAAGTCTTATCTGAGACTCCTTCTATGAAACAAAATTCCATCAAAGTCAATTTAAAAGCCTCTGTAAAAAATGTTATTCTTGCTGCAAATAATACAAATAATCAGGCCAAGTATAATAAAGCAAATCAGTCCTACCATGATTTGTCTTTAGTGAAAATGGAAAACCTGGAGAGAGAAAAATTATGTTTAAAAAACTGTAGTACAGGTGTTTATAGATTCTAGTCTTGACTAATATTTTCCAATTTTTATTATTTTCTACAGTTTGGAACGAATTCTAACTTTTCTTGGCTATAAGTCTTCAAAATAATGTTTTCAGTTATTTCTCTTTCTTTTTCCCCACATTTTTACTAACTTGGAGTCACTGAAAACTAAGCTGTGCTTTTGTAAAGCCCTGTGAACTGAAGCTAGACAACTTAAACTTCAGAAGAAAATAACAGCAACCTATTTACATACATAAACCACTTTTATATCTGCCTACTGATGTATGTACTTCAGAGTAATGTGGCTTATATCGATTTTCCAGGATTAGTCTTTTGTTTATTGTTGTTTTTCTACCTTCTTCCCCCTATTTTCTCTTCATAGATATGAGAGTTTACAACCAGCTAAAAATGAACTTTCCTCATAACTCAGGACCCACCCATCTAGGAATAAACCACTCTAGCCATGATCTATCAGACTAAACCTGAGATCAGAGACTTATTTTCTTCTAAAATGCTTTCTCCAAAAGATTTTTTAAATGAGAAGGGGGAATGTGTGACAGGAAAATAAATATTGGGGCCCCCAAATCACTAAGCTAAGGGAAAAGTCAAGCTGGGAACTGCTTAGGGCAAACCTGCCTCCTGTTTGATTCAGTTATCCCTCTGCTCACTGAGACAAATGCATATCTGATTGCCTCCTTTGGAGAGGCAAATCAGAAACTCAAAAGAATGAAATCTTTTGTTTCTTATCTACCTTTGACCTGGAAGCCACCTCCCCACTTTGAGTTGTCCTGTCTTTGCTTCTTGCTGTCCCACCTTTCCGAACCGAACCAATGTTCATCTTGCATATGTTGATTGATGTCTCATATGTCTCTGAAATGTATAAAACCAAACTGTGCCCTGACCACTACGGGCACATGTCATCAGGACACCCTAAGGCTGTGTCATGGGTGTGCATTCTCAACCTTGGCAAAATAAACTTGCTAAATTAACTGAGACCTGTCTTAGATTTCTGGGATTCACAGTACTATTCTTATTCCCAGTGATATGATTGTCTTGGCACAGGTTTCTCAGATCTGTCTTTCACTTTTTGAGGAAGTTCAGAAGATGGGGCTCTTTTGGTCTGGAGAAGCCTGAGTGTAAGGTTAAATTCAGCTGTAACCCTGATACCTGTAAATAGGCTAGTGGGGCTTGTCAGTCAAACTTCTCACATTTCCCAATACTGAATGAAGTGTTGCTGTCATTTAAGTGGCAAATCTTAATCTTAAATACTCAGCCAACATTTAAGTTATTAGAAGCCATTTCTGAGTGAACAGCTCAATCCAGCATAGCTACTAATTGAGGGACATAAACCTGTGGATATTTTGTTTCATCAATATAAATGTAAGTTCTAATGCAATTTGGTTTTTTGATACGCACACTCCTTAGGCCCTGAGACAGAATTGGTTAAGCAAAATAAGGACCCCCTGATGAACCAAGCACATGTCTGGCCATGGAAGGGTCATGTGAGGTTTCTGGACACACAATATTGGGGAGAAGTTTCTAGGATTTGGGGTTAATACATAAAAACTTTCTCTCAACTAGAATTGTCCAACAATGGACCGTGCTGCCTTGAGTCAGTGAATGGCCACATTTTAAAGATTTTGTAAAGAGGATTCCACATTGAGTAAGGAGTTGATTTAGATCAGTAGTTCTGAATAAGTGCAAAGACCTGTTATGTTGACAGTACTTAGTAGGTAGGTTCAGATTTCCTGAATCAAAATTTCAGAGTGGAGCCTAAGACTATATTTTCAAAAAGTACTTAGGTGCTTTATAATGTGAAAACAGGTTTGAAAATCAGTGAACCAAAGAACTTCAAAAGTCCCTCCCAGACTAACTTTTCCTTTTATCTGTTGTACTCAAAAGAAAAACAAACAAAAAAAAACCTGGGTTAGTTTTCTTATCTCCAACATTTTTTTTTTTAATGTGAAGGAAACTTCAAAACACTGGATCATATATGCCATTGGTTATTAGTAACAATTATGCATTTATAACTATTTCATCCTTTCACAAATGGTGTCACTTTATAACAAGCTAAAAATTTTTTTGCAGATAACATTTTGTATTATTCAATTTACAGTCTACAAAAAAAGACTGAAAAGATGAAGAAATGTCTGATGAAAGAAGATGTAACTGGTTTTTAAACTCCTACTTGACTTCATTTACTGAATTGAATAGTATCCATCAGATTGGAGTTGCCTCTGGGTTAGACTTGCTGATTCTGCACTCTAGCAGCTTTGCAGACCAAGCTGTCAGCAAAAGAATATATATAATTGTTAGTACAAATTTGCTGTGATACTTGCATTGCTCCCTTGGTTTGTAATAAATATAAAAGTTTTTTTCTTTACATCTGTTGCCTTCTCATGCGGATGTGTTTGTGATCATTTGCTCAAAATATAGTAGCATGCAAGTCTATTTCTGGAAAACAACAAACAACATCTCCATTCTCAATTCAGTAGAATTCTTGCTTTGAAAAAGCCTTCTGGAAATAGTGAGACATGGAATCCTTGGTTGATATAGAATGGAGACAGATATTCAAAGTAACTGTTTATGTGGTGACTGTAAAATATACTTGTTATATTTAATGCTACTTCTATCATAGGTCCATCTAATTTTCCTGGAAAATGTAAATGTAAACCTTGTGGTTTCAAAGAAGATTATTAAAATTATACTTCTAAAGTAATAGTGAATTGATAATACATGCCAAACTGTAGGGAAAAAAGTACCAGTATGATGAAATTTTTCTTTATAACATAGATGTTTTCAAGATGTGGCTGCTGGCCAACTTGTGTCAGAATACATTTTACCAAAACTCCCTGAGCAATTGCACATTATAGATGTTCCCTGGACAATTGTTATAAGTTACCAGGTGTTATTCTAAATTTTCAAAGCACTCAAATATAAAAACAATTTAGTTTTTGTGCTGCTAACTAAGTGATACAGTGTTTTCGCTCTCAAACCAATGACTGTGGAGATTAAGGAAACTGCTAATGTTTGCAGAGTAAACCAGTGATGCTACTGAGGATGACAAAGCATATGATCCATTAGGGACTTTTGTCAGTTGTTGAGCCATTTTCAAAATACCTCCTTTCATCAGATCTCCAAACAACTGGAAAGCAAAAGTAATTGGGGTCTTTTCTGTTCTTGAATTTTATAACAATAGGATAAATGACAAGTAAGCCAGGTATTTTTTTAAACGAATTCCCATGTACATCTTGGGATTAGTGTAGATTCAAACCAACCTTCTCCATTCAACTATGTTTAGTATAATTGCAGTGGTGAGTATATTTTACTGCATTCTAATTCTGTGAAAATTAGTCCAGCATTATTCCCTATCAAAGAATTAATCAAAATATGCAATTAATTAGAACATGCAGCAATTAGTTATACATGATATTATTATGTTTCAGGTGACAAAATTTCACCTATGGTTAATCATATTTGTTTTTATACATACATCTGTGCTGGATGCTCATGGAATCTATCATAACAGGCAATGGTTATGGCAAAGTCAAGAACAGACAGAAGGTAAAGAACTGAGAAAAAAGGAGTAAGACTGAGGCAGGGAGAGCTTTAACCAAAAAGGGGGAATTTGAATTTGGCACTTGGGACCCTATTATACAAAATAACAATTATATATCTTTTTTTTTCACTTCTTTTAGGGTATTTGCCACAATTATTCATCGAGTCATTGATCCCTTCATTTTTTTTCATTCAAGTATGTGTTGAGCACTAACTATAAGCCAGACACTGTTGTAGGCCCTAGAATTACAAAGATCAATTAGATAAGGTCTCACTCTTTTTGGAGTTCACATTAAAGCTGAAAAAAATTAAGTAATTATGATTTAATGCACTAAGAGCTAAGCAAGGTATATGAAAAATGCTGTAAGTGGACAGAGGAGGGAGGGATTTGTTCAACATGGGGAGAAGACTCAGAGAAGACTTTACTGATAAGATACTATTAAGAGTTGTACTTTGATAAATGAATACAAGTTCATAAGTGGAAGAAAAGGAAAGGGTATTTTCAGCAGAATAAATTATGAAAGAGAAGTGTAAGCATACGTGTCATATTGTCTACGGACTGGGTACATTGGGGAGTAGAGGAGAGAAGAGTCTATAAGGTAGGCTAGAATAAGGATTAGTACTACTTATGTACACAGATGATCCTTTCTAACAGACTAGAAGCTTCTTGAGGATAAGATCTAGGTCTCATCTTTTCATCCTGCCATTTACTCATTCAAAAAATATCTTCAGTGCCTCCTACAAGACAGGAACTTGAGCAGATAAACAGTATTACTGAGGCACTGACTTTTCCCCAAAGGAACTCATACTATGGGAATGCAGAAAAATGTAAAAACAAATTTTAGTACATTTGATGAATGTTGACCAAATGAATACTCTTTCAGGATTTTCTAATAATTTCATATAAATCATATAATATTTTTTTGAGACGAAGGCTCATTCTATTGCCCAGGCTGAAGTGCAGCAGTGTGATCTTGGCTCACTGCAACCTCCGCCTCCCATGTGATTACAGGCACATGCCACCACGCCCAGCTAATTTTTGTATTTTTAGTAGAGATGAGGTTTCACCATGTTGGCCAGGCTGTCTTGAACTCCTGACTTCAGGTAATCCACCTGCCTAGGCCTCCCAAAATTCTGGGATTACAGGTGGGAGTCACTGCACCCAGCCTACTTCATATAAATCTTACACAAATCTAATTTCCTGTTTGGTAAAAGAAGAGGCAGTGTCTCATGATTTTGTTTCTTTAAGAATTCTCCCTCATATCCTGACTTCCTAGCACAGGGCTAGATGATCATTAAATACTTTATTTCAAATGAAATGAACTAACTAAAGAAAAAAGGAGAAAAGGTTGCAATTTACAAAACTGAGTTAGATCTGCAAGACAAGGAATAGGCGACAAGAACAAAGTATGAAAAAATACTGTCGTCTAGGTGTGGGACCTGAAGGAAACAGACGACCTATTAATGAACCAGCTTTGATGTTCTGCTTTATTTTTAATATGTTGCTTTTGGGGTTTGGATTACATTAGCCAGAGATGCTGCTGTTAACTCTGCCAGTCTCTTTCTTAACAGAATGAGAAGCAAGTGAAACTGAAGCAAAGGTGGGGTGAGAGAAGAGCTCTTATCTTTCTTATTTAATACAGGGAGGCTACAGAGAGAAGGATGATTTAAGAACCAATTTAATAAATATAGGGTATATAGAGGGCTGGCAGTAGATAAATAGTAGCAGTAGTATTAATAGTATAATTTAAAGGAGTAAAAATAATAGTTTACATTTATTGCCAAGATTATGCCAAAATACTTTACATGCATTACTTTTCATTTTCATAACAATTCTATGAAGAAGTACCATCACTTTTCCTACTTTGCAGATACAAATACTGAAGGACAGAGCCGTTAGGTAACTTACCAAGGCTACACAGCAAATAATGTGGTGAAAAGAACATTTGAACTCAGGCAGTCTGATTGGAGATGCGATGATTAGAGAAGGCGCAGAGGCAGAAGCAGGAGTGCTTCAGGTGTTGAGACATTGATACAATAAGTATGTGTGTATGAGTGGATGGGGAAATAGCAGCAAAAGATAGAGATGTATCTAAGGCAAATAGTATCACATATACAGGAATCATGTAATAAGATTTTTTTGATTGTGGCTTATTAAATGGTATCTTATAATAATGGCACACTTCAATTTTTCAATGCTGCCTCAAGTCTGATTATATCTATATCTATACCTATATTCGTATCCATATCGATCCATAATTAACAAATATAAGCCAAAAAGGTTTTAGTTTGCCTCTGGTTCTCCAAATTGGAAATGAGTAGATCAATCTTAATTTTGAAAGCATCATTTCCTGGGTATTATTTTTAAAATATCACATTAAGGCATTTTTATTAAAGGTAGAGGATTGACTTTGATAACTTTTCCCCAATAATAAATTCAGTAACTTCAAAAAGAGATGTTTTAATCTTTGTCTAATATATAGAGAGGATATGCCATAAGGAAAACACAAAAACAAAACCTAGAAAAACAACTTTTCTAACATAAGTAATTTTTAAATTTTGTTCTTTTATAACATTCCTATTTAAATGCAGATTGTAATGTGCTACTAAGTACAAGGAAGGTTTTTGGGCTATTAAAATGCTAAATATAAGGTTAACTTTAAGTCAGAAATGATTGTAGAAAAGGCACATAAGTAGGAAAATTTACTTTAAGGTCATTTAAGAAAGGCCGTGCTTAAGCTTTGACTTTGACAGGGAAAAATAAATTTCTAATTAGAAAAAAATATAAAGAAAGTACAGAGCAATTATACTTGTTTATAGCAAGACGGTTGAGCATTACACTGAGGGACACATAATTTCATGTTCCTGTTGCAAAAACTAACAATCTCAAATAGACATATGTCTCTGGACAGCTTCACCTAGAACACAAATAGTGCTACTCTCATATTTAAGAGAGTAGGTATAGCAGTAACAAATATTTGCACAGTCTGACTTCCTAATAAATGACAACCATTACTATAACCATCCTAATGCTGGTTTTGCTTTGCTTTCTCCAACACCTACTCCCCCACACTCCATTCCCATTGTGTTCACTACTGTGGATATAGAGATTATGCCTTAGAGAAGGCAACTGGGAACCCGAGTCACCAGCAAACAATTTAGAAAACTTCCTTTAAGAAGAAATTGGGATATGTCTTTGAAAACAGATGTTTTGTTTTAAAGCAATGGAATATAGCTACTTATTGTGTTACTTATTCCCAAATGTTTAAATACATAACTCAAGACATTGGAAAAAAGTCTATTAAAAAATTGATGCAAAGCAAAGACTTTAAAACTAATGTCTTATCTTCTTCCTCCCTCTCATCTTCCTCCTCCTTCTATGAATATTACTATTACTACATCTGTACAGTAAATTATAGCTTATAATGTGTTTACATAAACATTATCTTATTTGATTATACTACATTAATTTAACATTTACTGAACATCTGTGCTTTACCTAATACATAAAGCATACACTGAGATTATAATTTTCAAAGAGAATTTTAGAAATAAACAAAAACTTTATCATTACATGTTGTGAAAAGTGCCATTAACAAAAATAACAGCATGCTATGAATGAGGCAGCAAAATGTACCTACATTGGGATTCCAGAGAAAGTATACCTGAGTGACACTTGAGCAGAGAAGGAAGGATGAGAACTTTCAATCAAATGAATAGTGAGATGAAGAGTTTCCTGGGTCTGCTGAAAAAAACATGGAAAGGCCCTGTGCAGAAACAAGCTTGGCCCATTAGAATGGAGTATAAGAGGTAAAAGATGAAGCTAAACAGGTACCAGAAGCCAGATGATGCAAGATCTTACAAGTTCAAGTTAAGGAATTTGAAGTATATTGCATGTACAGTGGGAAGACATTGAAGTCCTTTAATAAGAAAATGATAGTGTTGGCCCGGCACAGTGGCTCATGTCTGTAATCCCAGCATTTTGGGAGGCTGAGGCAGGCAGATCACAAGGTCAGGAGTTTGAGATCAGCCAGGCCTATATGATGAACCCTGTATCTACTAAAAATACAAAAATTAGCTGGGCATGGTGGCGGGCACCTATAGTCCCAGCTACTCAGGAGGCTGAGGCAGACGCATCGCTTGAATCCAGGAGGTGGCGGTTGCAGCGAGCCGAGATCGTGCCACTGCACCAGCCTAGGTGACACAGCTAGACTCTGTCTCAAAAAAAAAAAAAAAAAAAGAAAAAAAAAGAAAAAGAAAATGATAGTGTCTTATTTACCTTCTATATCAGCACTGTGTAATAGAAATACAATGTAAGCCCTATAAGTAGTTTTAAACTTTCCTGTAGCCAAATATTTAAAAAGTAACATGAAACAGGGAAAATAAATTTTAGTATTGTATTTTATTTAACCAAACATAGCCCAAATATTATCACTTTGGCATGAAGTCAATATTAAAAATTATTAATGAGCTATTTTACATTTATCATACTAAGTCTTCAAAATCCAGTGTGTATTTTACATATACAGCACATCTCATTTCAGACCAGCCACATTTTATGTGCTCATTTAGCACATGTGGCTAATGGCTATTATACTGGACAGTGTAGGTTTATAAAGTTTGCTGTGGCTGCTGAGTAGAGAATAAATTAGATAATAGTAAGTGGAAGTGAGTGTATTCATTTCCTATGGCTACTTAACAAATTACCACAAAAGTAATGACTTAAAATAACAAAAATGTATTCTTACAGTTCTATAGATTAGAATTCCAACATGAGTCCTGATAAGCTAAAAATGAAATTGTAAGCAAGGTTGCATTCCTTCTGGAGGCTCTAGGCCATTCCTTTGCCTTTTCCAGCTTCTAGAAGTTACCTACATTCCATGGCTCATGGTCCCACGGCTCCATCTTCAAAGCCAGTAGAGCTGAACTGACTCCCTTTCCTTCTGTTATCTCTCTAATTCTGTCATTTCTGCCTCCCTCTTCTTCTTATAAGGACCTTTCTGATTACACTGGGCCCACCTGGATAGTACAGGATAATCACCCTATCTTAAAGTCAGCTAATCAATAACCTTAATCCTCCCATTTCCATATAACATTATGTACTGATATGGTCCAGTGATTATAATGTGAATATTTTTAAGGGGGACATTATTCTGTTTACCATAAAGGGAAAAAAAAACCATGTTACTGACATTACCACAATGTTCTAAAATAATGAATTTGATATTTTATAAAAACAATACGTTCTTATGACAGAAATTCATAAAATATAGACAAGCACAAAAAATAAATTACATGTACTATAATATAGAATCTTACCACACTGAAATAAATATTCATTTTTAACATGTATTAAACATCATTCCAGCTATCTGTGAACAGATATAGATAGAAAATTGGAAAGAAAAATAATTTTAAAAAATAGGATAACATTCCATATTCTATTTTGAATAAAAGCATTACTTTCAGTAATTTTCCTTGAATTTAACAAAAATCAAACTCAATTGGAAGAAACTGCTAAATTCCAAATATATTTTTCCTTATAATAATTTTTATTTTTTATTGACATATTGTAATTGTACATAATTATGGAGTACAAACCAATGTTTAGATGCATAAATGTTGTATAAGAATCAAATCATAGTCTTAGCATATTCATCACATCATGTGTTTATAATTCTTTACACTATGCCTTACTGATAAGCATTGTCACCCTACTGTGCAATAGTACACCAGAACTTCTTCCTTCTAACTTAGTATGCATTGACCAACTTCGCCCCATCCTTCCTTCTTTCTCCCACTTATGCCTCAGTCTCTGCTTCTCTTATTACTATTGTTCTACTCTACTCTTCTATGATATCAACTTTTTATTTTTAGATTCCGCATGTGAGTGAGATGGTAATGGTATGGGTCTTTATGGGTCTGGCTGACTTCACTTAACATAGTGTCCCCCAGGACCAACTAAGTTGCTGTAAATGACAGGATTTCATTCTTTTTCTATGGCTGAATAGTATTCCATTGTGTATATATACACTACATTTTTCTTATCACTTATCTGTGTTGGACATGTGGGTTGATTCTGTATCTTGGCTATTGAAAATAGTGCTATAATAAATATTGGAGTCAGATACTTCTTCTTTTTTGATGTAGGCATTTATTACTATGAACTTCCCTCTTAGAACTGCTTTTGTTGTGTCCCACGGGTTTTTGTATGATGTGTTTTTCTATTGTCATTTGTCCTAATGAATTTTTAAGTTTCCTTTTTAATTTCTTCATTGACTCACTGGTTACTTAGGACTATGTTGTTTAATTTCCATGTATTTGTAAGATTGCCAAAGTTTTTCTTGTTATTGATTTCTAGTTTTATAGCATTTGGATAAGAAAAGATACTTGATATGCTCTTTTTCTTCCTAAATTTGTTAATATTTATTTTGTGGCCTAACACATGATCTATCCTGGAGAATGTTCCATGTGCAATTGAGAAGAATGTGTATTCTGCAGTTGTTCATTGAATGTTCTGTAAATGTTTGTTAGATACATTTGGTCTATGGTATAGTTTAAGTTCAATGTTTCTTTGTTGACTTTCTTTCCATTGTTGAAAGTGGGGTGTTGAAGTCCCCCACTATTATTGTTTTGCAGTCTATCTTTCCCTTTAGATCTAATAATATTTTCTTTACATATTTGGGTGCTCTGGTGTTGGGTGCATATATATTTACAATTGTTATATCATCTTGTTGAATTGATCCCTTTATCATTATATAATAATCTTTTGGTCTCTTTTTACTGTTTTTGACTTATAGTCTATTTTATCTGATATGAGTATGGCTATTCCTGCTTACTTTTGGTTTCCATTTGCATGGAATATTATTTTCCATTCTTTCACTTTCAGTCTATGTTTGTCTTTAATAGTGAGGTGAGCCTTTTGTAGGCAGCACATAGTTGCGTTTTGTGGTTTTCTTTAATGTATTCATCCACTCTATATCTTTCATTAAGGAATTTAATCTATTTAATTCAAGGTTATTATTGATAGGTATGAACTTACTTCTGCTAGTTTGTTTATTGTTTTCTGGTTGTTTTATAGATCATTTGCTCCTTTCTTCCTCTCTTGTTTACCTTTATGGTTTGGTGGTTTTCTGTGGTATTAAGCTTTGTTTTCTTTCTCTTTATTATTTCTGCATCTGCTGTGATTTCTTTGTGGTTACCATGGAACTAACATAATGAATCTTATAATTAATAGACTATTTTAAGCTGATAACAACTTAACTTTGGTTGCATAAAAATGCTCTAGATTTTACCTCCTCCCATATAATTTGTATTTTATTGCCTTAATTTATAACTTTATATTTGTGTCTACCTTAGCCACTAATTGTAGCTGTTGATGCTTTTGACCCTTGTAACTGTAAACTTTCACACTAGAGGACTGAAATATTTATATAGCAACATTAGAGCACTGGAGTATTCTGATTGTGAATATGGAATTATCTATACTAGTGGGTTTTATACTTTCACATGTTTTCACAATGGTAGATGTCATCCTTTCACTTCCAGATGTATGAATCCCTTAAGCATTTCTTGTAAAGCCGGTATTGTGGTGGTTAATTTTCTCAGTCTTTGCTTCTCTCGGGGGTTTTTATTCTTCCTTCGTTTCTGAAGGATGACTTACTTTGCTGGATATAGTATTCTTGGCTGATTTATTTTTTTCTTTAAGTACTTTGAGTATATCTTCCAATTCTCTACTGGCCTATAAATACCAAGCCTATCCCAGCAGGGGAAATAGTGTGAAGAAATATCATTTCCTCACTCTATATCCTCTTCCCAATCAACATTACTTAGGCTTCCTTTACCACCACTCAACAGTCTCCACTTTGCCAAATCTGATAGCCATTTCTCAGTTCTCATCCTCATTATCTTCTCAGTAACATCTGGCATAGCTTACTAATCCCTCCCACTTTATGCTCTCTTTCTCTTGGTGTCTCTTCCTCCCATAGTCTCTCTTTAATTTTTTCCTACCTCACCAACCAATACTTCTATTTGCTAACTTCTCTTCCTCTGCTTCATGACTTTATATAACATATATATACTGATGACTCCCATATATGGATCTACTGCCTTGACTTCTACCCAGAAACTCAGGCTTCTCTATGTAACTACCCACCTAACATCTTTATATGGATGGCTAATTAATATATCAAACTTAATAAGACAAAATAGAGCTGTTGATGTTTGCTTCTTTGTACCCTACACTTGATTTTCCCTCAAGTCTTCCACTATCTTAATTAATGACACCTCCATTTAACCAGGTGCTCAAACCAAACCTCTAGGGGTTTTTCCAAAAATTTTGGTATTGTCTATAACTTACAATGATCTATTGTAACACTGCATTTTATAGATAATGGCATTAAAGCTCAGAGACAAAAATGTAGTTTTCCCAAAATCATATAGCAAGTAAGTGGTAGAGGTATATCTAAAACCTAGGTTTCACTCAACTTTCATTCCATGTTCCAACTAAATGCTACACTATGTTATAAAAGCCTCCAAATATATTTTCTAAAGCTTATTAAATTTTCATAAAATTATAGGATGTTAATGCAAGATTTTTAATCTTAGTGGTCTCAAGTATTTCTTTCTCTAGAGGAACCAAAGTCATCTAAACCAGTGTCATGCTCTGACAGACAAGGATGAAGCTGACAGTCTGCTCTTTTTTCTAGTACTTCATCACTAGGTGGGCTCACATCTCTGTGGTTGGAGGAACAATGAGGCCACATGAAAAATTCCCTGCTCTATTCATCTTCTAAACACAATGTCTAAGACTAGTTGAGGGACAGGACACAAGGATCAATCAATTAATAAGCCAATGATGAACATCAATTTTATAACTAGCACTGTATAAGGCACTTTGGAAGGGAGAAGCACCAGGCTGTATACCATCTATAAGAAGTTTGCCTTCTAAAACACTGTGCAAACATCAGAGTAGGCAGCAATACATTTTTATTTCCTAAAGAAAAATTAGTTGGTAAATTATTACATTAACAAAAGAGGGAAGAAAGAGAATGAGAGCAGTAGGAGTTTGAAATTTAATGGCTGTTTGGAGGTGTGGAGGTTTGGATAAATTGGTTAGGAGAAAATATGGGGAAAGTCTCAAATTTCACAGGCTGAGAAAGGTAGTAGCCCAAACCTTATCTCATGTGAGCCTTCCAGGGGTTTGAACCTGAACCCTTCTACAGGGATCTGAAGGTCACATAGCATGACTCTCAAATACTTCCCAAGACATGAACATTAAACCAAAATGACAAAAACATGATGAATGTGACATCCACCCCATGTGAGTTACCTAATGCTTTTCTTTTTATTTTGGTTCTTTATACAGATTCTGTCTGTTTCCATGAGCTTTTCTGTAAATCATGAGCATCTGCAACCAAATTACACCAGTAAATCTCATAAAACAGCTTCCCTGAGACTAGATTCAAGATGTTAACACAACAAGAAGAGTTTCCTCATTTTATATAATGGCTGGGTGGGTCTTTTATACTTTAGAAAAAAATATTATTTCAAAATGTCATTTACTTGGTAGAGAAGCACCAGGGAAATGGCATTGTTGAATCTCTTTAATAAACTGTGCATTGTAGTCATTCTTAGAGAGAATTTGGAAACAAAAATTGTATCTTCCACCTGTTTCACCAAATCACTAATTATTAAAAAAAAAAAAAAAGAAAAAAAAAATGCTATTCTGTTTACCTAGTTCAACAGGTACTTTGAAATACAGAGCCAATTGAAAGAACTGAGAGCCCTCTAATTTTCATATGACTATGTGAAGTTGGTTGCTACAACAAGTCATGGGAAGGAAAGAAAACTCATATAAATCATGCAGTTCTATATAAACCACACAACGGTTCCATTCTCTCCACTATGTTGCAGCATACTTTAATTGGTGAAGTCTCTCCTTTGACATTTTTAGGATTTTCAAGATTTGCAAAGCTTAGACTAGAATAGGTAATAAGAGAAAGATAAATAAAATAAGCTAAAAATATGAACAGCTTGAGCCTCTGTTATGAGTTCATAAATGCCTTAAATTAGGAAGAATTACAGTGGGATTTAGAGCTATTGGGATATATTTGCATCTTGAGCTAGTCTTTTAACCACTAAGTAGAACAATTTACTGACTCATTCTTTTGTAGGAAACAAAGGCATATTGTTACCTACTGTAATCTGTTAGCATAAAATATTTTTAACGCACCCTAATGTGAGCACATAGAGTATGAGACATATGTTCAGAACTGGAATCTGTACAAGATTTTAATTTCAATCAAAGCCAAAGCAGCCCATGACTTGGGTCACCGTCTGTCCTTCAGGAACAAAGACAATGTGTATATTCTCAGTGGTTCTGTTTCATCCTATTTTCATCATCTAAGAATACAATTACTATAATGGAGACATAAAAGATATGAACAAAAAGATATCTAAAATAAATTAATTCAGTAAAAAGCTATAATAATACATTCTTACCATGTCCTTCCCCCCGACCTTTTAAAAATGTATATGTGCTTTGAAAACAGGCTAGGAAAGTATGTTTTCTTGTCATCCTTATCTCGCTGAAAGTGTTGCCAGTATTCAAAGTTGAGATGTATGTTTACAGAAGCTCTGGCTTGTAATCATTAATATTTTGAAATCGAGTCTTTCATAGCAGGGTGGTATAATTTTTGAAAGATCCTTATGATTCAGTGATAATGCCTTGCAACTCTGTATTGCTTCATATGAAATAACTGAAGATTTTTAAAAGGGAGTCAAAATTAAAGTTAGATTATTTTTAAATTTTATTTTCATTTTTGAAAGTTGTATTGACTACTTCTCTATGAAACCTTTAGGAAACATCCCCTGATGTAACATGTCTCATGAACAAAACATAGTAATAGTTTAATTTTAGGAGCATTTTTCTTCAAATGGCAGATTAGGAAAGTGACAACCTTTTTCAAGCACCTAAACTTTGCTAGTTACCTTCAGGATACTTGAAAATGTATGCTAATTAATAGAATAAGTAGTTTTTTGTGTCTCCTGTAATAGGACAAATATTTTAGTCAGGTTTTAGTTAACTCAAAGAGTTAACTAAATTATTAAGAATTTATATTAATGTTTTAATATTTAATTAGTTTACATTAATAGTTACACTAAGATTTCATAAGAATTAGGGTAAATAGTCAGAATTTCATATACTTGGCCAAAGTCTTTCTTTTAAAAAAGCTAATAATCAATCACTGATTGATGATCTCTATCTCTAGATACCTTCATAACTTCTTAATGGCTTCATAAAGAAAATCACTAACCTAAGGGAGTCCAGGCTCTGGACTGTCTCACAATTGGAAGAAATTTTACCTAGCCTCGCTGAAAACTATAGATGAATTGTTACCCTATAAAACTCTGCTTTTCACAGAGCATTACCTGTACAGTGCCTAAAGGTTCAATATCAAACACTATAATAAGCACAGAGAAAATTATTTTTGTTGCATTACTTTAATGCTGAGCACATTCCATAATATCCAGACTTTGTATCCATAATCTTATGGTGAGGCTACATTTCCTGTGAAAATGAAATACATCATTTGTACTCTGCTTAAGGATCCTGAATGTCAACCAATCTCATATAACCTTTTTGTCAATAGAAATGTGATTTTTAATAGCTTTGGACACCATATTTTTAGCTCGGTGATGATTGATATAGTTTGAATGTTCAGCCCCTCCAAAACTCATACTAGAATGTAATTACAATTTTAACAATATGAAGGTGTGGGACTTTCAGGATGTGATTAGGCCATGAAGGTTTCACCCTCATGAGTGAGATTAATGCCATTATAAAGGAATGAGTTTGTCCTCTTTTTATCTCTTTGATCTTCTGCCTTTTGCCATGTGAATATTAATTGCTCCTCCCCTGACACAGTACTGAAGGCACCATTTTGGAATCAGAATTACCAAACCTGGTGGTACCTCATTATCAGACTTTCCAGCCTCCAGAATTGTGAGCCAATACATTTCTGTTCATTATGAATTGCCCAGTCTCAGATATTCTGTTATAGCAGCACAAAACAGAGTAACATAATAGTCAAGACCATATTGTATTCAGTTTTTAATTCCCAGTCCCTACTTACACAGTGGCTGCTTCATAATCTACATTCAGTACATTTTTATTGAGTAAAATGTGGATTGATAAATGCAGTGAAAAGACGAATTAACTTAGTGAAGTAATTGCTATGATGCAGCCAATAAAACCAGGTAATATAACTATATTTTTTTGTTTTTCAAATGGATGCTCTTGTGTCATCACCAAGAGCATTAGGATCAAAGTATTCCCCTTAATATATTCTAAGATTTGGTTTATATCAAGTTTCATGGCTCAGTATATCTTGGGAATCCAGTGTGAATCAAGTACTGGGCTATGAATTTTTAAGAGGGATTCAGAAAACAAATATTACAGTCTCTTGAGTGAAAAGCCATGTATGAAATCACCATAAAAGTATAAGGCAGGATGATATAAGAGCCCTCACAATAAGTATATAAACAGTATAAATTTGTGCTATACAATATGAAAGGTTATTCTGTCTAGACTGAACTAATAAAGGAGTCATCTTGAAGGACATAAGACTTGAACTATACCTGAACAAAAAAAAAAAAAAGATTTGAATCAGTGGAAAAGGGTGGTGACTATAATACAAGTAGAGGACAGTATGATTAGAAGTACAAAGACTCAGATTTGTGGTTTTGAAAAAGAATAGAAAGACCAAGAATGTTGTAGGATATGTTTTCTGTTGCTTTTAGAATGAAGACAAAAGCTCATTAACATGGTTTGTAAGGTAATACATGATTTAGCACCTGCTTACTTCTCCAGCCTCATCTCTCCCTTCTGCTGCCTCTGATCCCACCGCACAGAGCACTGTTCTCACTTCTTAGAATATTTTCTTTTGCTTTCTACTTAACTAATGCTAACTATCTTTCAGATCTCAGATTAAGTATCACTTCCTCCTAGATTAGGAAAACTTCCCACTCTGCCCCATTATTAGCCTTTACAGTACTATTTACCTCTTCTTCAAGACACCACAGCTGTAATTTTATACTTATTTGTGTGATAATATGTTTGCCTCCTCCATTGAACTATTAGTTCTATAAAGGTAGGGATAATTTCTATTTTTATTTACCATTATATCTATAGTGCTTGGAACATAATAGGTGCTCATAAATAAATGAAGTTGAAAAATTAAAATAGCGTCAGATTAACAAAGGCCTTAAAAGTAGACTGACACATTTGGCTATATTGGAGCATCATACATTCATTCATCCAACAAATATATATTGAATATTTTATTATATGCCAGACTTTGTGTCAGGTATGGGAGACACAAAAATGGAAGATAGTTTCTGCCTGTGGTTCAATATGGGGGACACAGACAAACATAATCGGCAATTACAATATAAGGTGATCAGTTCTATGATAGAGAAAATCATATGTTTGGAGTATTAAGGAAGTGACCTCTAAGAAGGATAGGGATGGTAAGGGGAGAGACTGCTTGAGAGGTATAGGTAATATTTACATTGATTTTGACCTATACACTGCTTATAAGAACAAGTACAAAAAGTAACCAGTCAAGTGGCATTAGTAAATAGTAACGGAGTGTCTTATAAAGTTTATATATATATATATATTTTTTTTGAAAAAGCAGAGGAATAAAAAATGGGTCAATGAATTGGAACCCAAAACATTGGTGGTGCCAATTAGAGAGCAGACAAATTATGAGGATGATGTGCACCAGCTTCCTACTCTTGTGGCCCTTTCAAGGGGATTTCTGAAGATTATAAAATTCACCTCATTGCTTTTCTGAATTTTTGTTCAATATGCATGTGAACTATAATGAGCATCTGTTCCACAGATATAACCTTGTCTCCAGACTTAGACAAGAACCCATTTTCTAAATATAAGGTCAACAGGGATAGTCTGAAGGAGGTTGTAGAGGACAAAATGTTTCTGTAAACTTTCAAGTCAACAAGTATGGACTAAGTTTCCACTAGTTTCTCTGCACTGTGTTGGGCACTGTAGAGAAAACAGGAGAAGATTAGAACAGTCTTGCCCTAGAGGAAGATTAACATGCTCCTTATAACAGCTGGCATTCTAATTTAACTTCCAGTTGCTGTAGAAAGGCACTGAAAAGGAAATAACCATTTTTTCCTATATTTAAAATGCATTTCTTTCACAGATAACTATTAGAATGTTTTAAAGCATGTATGGAAAGGTTTAAAACTAAACATCTGAATCTTCCTAAAGCATGTTGGTTCATTTCCAAGGCCTTTCCTAAAATTAGACATAGAGCCTTACTTTGAAATAAATATAGCAAATTATTACTTTGAAAGTTGGGCTCTTAGACATCTCTGTTTCTACTTCAAATGGTCATTCCTAATTACATATACACACAAAAAAATTCAAATATATCTTTAGATCAGATTTTTCTCTTAGTACAAAAATACTTATCCTGCTTCAACCTGTGTATAATATACCCTCTTTTATTGTGAAGCTGCTTATATGATTCACCAAATGATAGGTCAACAAAGTCAAAACAAAGAAAAATCTATTGAAACAGGCAAGCTACTCTGTTGCATTTGGAATCATCATCAAAAAACTCTAATGTCCTTCCCAGTCCAATAAGCTATGCATCAAGAGTTACTTTCTACTGGAAGAATTGAGCAGGTACCAAAATGGAAAGTTTCTGAGGTTGTAGAGTTAAGAAGGGGCCTGCCAAAAAATAAAAACAAAAAAATAAAAGGTTGTATATCAAATGTCTGCAGTATGTTGGAATACAATCCTCAAATCCAATCCGATTCTACTTACTGTGGCTCCATGGAAAGGCAAACAGGAAGCCAGGGACGGTATAATTAATGATTCAGAATTACTCTGAGTATAAAAGGTCTAGTCACATCTCAACCTCTCCTGTCTCAGAAGAAGAAACTTTAGGCATTTATGAGATCTCCTGGAGCAACTGAATACAATGACAAGAGAAGAGAACTAAGGATGGAAAATTGGGGGAAAAAAAGAGTAAGTCGGGGAGAGAAGAAGCATCAAAGTAAATCAAGAAATGATCTTCATTCATTCAGCAAATATTTATTGAACCCTAAACTGGGGACTGAAAAAGACTGTGTCTATTCATTTGAGGGGTTCCCAATTTAGTTGGGAGAGGCCAATGCATTAAGAGACAATAAAAATACAATATTTAAAGCTAATACCTCCTACTCTGCTGTTGATCTTATCTCCTCACTTATTCTTTGAGACCTTATTCCATCAAGTTCTCCATTTCTCTATGTATCCTCAAATTTTTCTTCCCAATTCACTGTTTCTTTCAGATTGTAAACATACACAGTTCTCTTAGTCAATAAAAGAAAATCCCATTGATGTTTTGTCTCAATCTAGCTGTCACTCCCTCTTTCTTTCCTTCCTTTCATAAACTAGTAATAGCTAAAAATTCCATTTATTTATTCCTATTTACTCCTTAATATACTGCCACCTTTTGCTCTCAAAACTTCCTTGAAGTTGTAATTGCTAAAGACAGTGATCCCCAACTCAGCGACCCCAACCTTTTTGGCATGAGGTACTGGTTTCATGGAAGCCAATTTTTCTATGGACTGGGGAGGTGGCAGGTTTCAGAATGACTCAAATGTATTACATTTTTTATGCACTTTATTTCTATTATTATTACATTATAATATATAATGAAATAATTATACAACCCACCATAATGTAGAATCAGTGGAATCCCTGAGCTTATTTTCCTGCAATTAGATGGCCCCATCTGGGGGTGATGGGAGACAGTGACAGATCATCAGGCATTAGGTTCTCATAAGGAGCATGCAACCTAGATCCCTCACATGCACAGTTCACAATAGGGTTTGTGTTGCTATGAAAACCTAATGCTGCTGCTGATCTGACAGGAGGCAGAGTTCAGGCAGTAATGTGAGTGATGGGGAGCAGCTGTAAATACAGATGAAGCTTCGCTCACTCACCTGTCACTCACCTCCTGTTGTGTGGCCTGGTTCTGACACTGGTCCATGGCCCAGGGGTTTGGAACCCATGTACTAACTAATATAACTAATTAGTTATCTTACTTGACCTATCTATGGCATTCAACACTATTAGTCTCATTGAAATTCTATCCCCCTCTACCAGCATGATATCAATTTTCTAGTTCTCTCCCTTAATCTTTAACCATTACTCAGGATTCCCTGGAGACCTCCCTTAAGTATTGGTCTTATCAAGGACTTCATCCTTGGTTCTCTTCTCACCCTGAAATGCTTCCTTCCTTGGGAGAGAGGTCAGGCCTGTAGATAAGGGTTTTGGAATCAACAGTATACTAGCTGGTAATAGCTATTGTCTGAATGGGTTAAATAACATAAAAGACATAGAGGAAAAGATTTGTCTTTTGTTATTTAATCCATTCAGACAGTAGCTATTACCAGCTAGTATATTGTTGACTCCAAAATCCTTATTGATAAGCCTGACCTCTCTCCTAAAGTCCAGACTCAAGGAGACAACTGTTTAAAAAAATATTGATACCTGATTACCCTAAAGTCATCTCAACTTTATTAAAAAGAAGGACGGAAGGAAAGAAGGGGCATTGATGATTTTTCCTCAAACCCTGATCATTATATTTACTTAGTGTGCAAGACCAGACACCTATCACTCCCTCTTCTTTATCCTGTGCATCTGAATGGTAACATAAATTGATCAATTTTAGCTATTTAATATCTTACAAATTTATCTTTTCCTCTATGTCTTTTATTATCTTATATTTTGTATTCCACTAACTAGTTCTGTTACCTTTAATTTTGCTCCCTTACAATCTATCTCCCATATAAATACCAGAATGACCTTTCTAAAATGCATATTCTACTAGGTCATTTTCCTGCTTCAAGTCTCTCAATGACTCCTCATTGCCTGCAGCAATGGCTTTCAAACTTTCTCATGCAAAAAATTCCCCTGGAGGACTTGATAAAACAGAGAGCTGGGCACCATCCCCAGGGCTTCTGATTTAGTAGCTGGTGTTGAACTTTAGAATTTTCATTTCTAACAATTTCCCAGGTTAATTTAGATGCATACTTAGCAGAACCTAGCATTTGGCTATATAGAGTGGAGAAGCAAAAAGAGAAAGTCAAGGATGACATCTGAATTTTTGACTTAAAAAACTGGGTGGGTGGTGGAACAATCACTGAGAAGGAAGATAAAAAGATTTGGGAAGGGGATGACAAATGTGATGAGCTCAATTTTGGACACACTGATATTTTTTTTCAAATCACATCTTTTATTTCCCTACATTTACCTGCCTTGATTCAACTTGAGGTTCCAGCCATATTGTACTACTTAAATATCACTGAATGTACTGAAGATACACGATGTCTCTTTTCCAGGGCTCTAGACATCTGGAATGTCTTTGTTTCTCACCTTTCTTTCTTATGAAATAAAGCATCTCTTCCTCATTATACTCTTCTCAGCCTCTACTCTCTCATCTCTAAAATGAGTTTAAGAATATCTCTTCTTCTTTTCTTTATATTTTTTTAATTAAAAAAAATAAGAATATATCTTTTTCTTTATGATGTCTCCATGAGGATATGTGTGAGAACCCTTTCAGCCTCAGAGGGGGCATACTGTTTTGAGAAGTGGTTTCCAGTTTCAAACTTTGAGTGTCTGAATAAAGCCTATATATACCTATGAATTTTAAAGAGACACAAAGTACCCAAATCACTATTCCTAATTCCATCTAGGCACCTTAGGTAATTTAAAATTCATAGAGTCTCTATACTACTTGGCTAATAAACCAATAAAAATATTGATTTATTTGGTATTTACTATGTAGTATTCTGCTATACTTTCTGGGGAGTTACAGTTTGGTTACAGAGGTAAAACCAACACATATAAAATAATTAGAAGGCAATTAGTTACTAAAATATATGCCATAATTATAATAGGATAGTCAGAGGAAGGAGAGTTGAGCATCACCTGAAGTAGTAGAGAGGACTTCACAGAGGATTCAGAGCTTGAGCTGAATGTTGGTGGTTGGCGAAAATTTGGATACATGGAGAAAAGGAGAAAAAACACCACATGCAATATCAAGAGCAAAATCTTGGATGTAGGAATGAGCATAGCTTGTGTAGAAAACAATAAGAAAATCAGGTTAAGCAGAACAGAAGGCCAGGGACACAGTGAAAAAGAGACTAAATAGGTGGATAGAAGTCAGTATTTGAAGATCTTGAAAACGCCACAGAGGGGTTTGGTCTTGATATGGTAAACAACAGAGATCCTTTACAGGTTCCTGATGAAAGACGGAGAGTTTTGGTAAGGTAAATTTGTAAGTAGCAATTAAATAGGTTAGAAGAAGAGAAAGACTGAAGATGGGACAGTAGTTACCTGGCTGCTACAATGGCCCAAGTAAGAGATAATGAGGGCCTAAACTAATGTAATCCCAGTTGACTCTCAAAGAAGGGTGATTGATTCTCTAAGAATATGAGAAGAAAGGAAAAGTCAGTTCTTCATAGATTTTAGAAATGCTAAATGATTGAATAAATACATGAGTTCTGAAACCTCCAAAATGCAATAAGGAGCTAGATTAAGGCATTTAGAGGCCTTCAGTTCTGAAAAGATCATATGCCCAAACAGATAATTCAAAGTAAACACAACTCTAAAATATAAAATAAGTTTTAGCAAATCCAAAAAGATCCTTTCCTAACGGCTAATTTTATGCTTTAAAGATTCACCAAGACTTATAGATATGCTGCATTGATAATGCCATAAATACATGATTAGCCTGTCCATTAGGTAATCCAGCACTACTGGTAAAACTAGACAATAAACAAATTTCTCATGACAGTTCAGAGTATCCAAAGCCATTTCACAAACATCATCTCAATGCTAAAATTATCAACTGTGAAGCTGGTTATACTCACTTTGTAGGAAAGAACAAAAATATTCAATGACTTGTTAAAGACCTTTGATTAAGATAGGTCATTTTAATTATCTGTGCCTCAGTTTCCTCATTTATGAAATAGGGAGGCTGATAATGCCCTCAGAGTGTAGCTGTGTAAATTAAATAAGAGATATGTCAAAGTGCCTAGCATAGTAATATATATTTTTTTACACTCAAAAATATTTATTGATTTGAGGTCTTCATGGGATCACCAGAATCATGGAAAATTTCTCTTAACTAGGGAAACCATCTTTACAAAATTATGACAGTAAGAGAAATATGACATAGTTTACTCAATCTTGCTTCTAATGTCCAAGCTGCTTTTTGCATTTCTCTGATGGCCAGTGATGATGAGCATTTTTTCATTTGCCTGTTGGCTGTATGCATGTCTTCTTTTGAGAAATGTCTGTTCATATCATTTGCCTAATTTTTGATGGGGTTGTTTTTCTCTCATAAATTTGTTTGAGTTCTTTGTAGATTCTGGATATTAGTCCTTTGTCAGATGAGTAGATTGCAAAAATTTTCTCCCATTCTGTAGGTTGCCTGTTCACTCTGATGGTAGTTTCTTTTGCTGTGCAGAAGCTCTTTAGTTTAATGAGATCCCATTTGTCAATTTTGGTTTTTGTTGCCGTTGCTTTTGGTATTTGAGACATGGAGTCCTTGCCTATGCCTATGTCCTGAATGGTACTACCTAGGTTTTCTTCTAGGGTTTTTATGGTTTTAGGTCTAACATTTAAGTCTCTAATCCATCTTGAAATAATTTTCGTATAAGGAGTAAGGAAAGGATCCAGTTTCAGCTTTCTACTTATGGCTAGCCAATTTTCCCAGCACCATTTATTAAATAGGGAATCCTTTCCCCATTTAATGTTTTTCTCAGGTTTATCAAAGATCAGATGGCTGTAGACGTGTGGTATTATTTCTGAGGACTCTGTTCTATTCCATTGGTCTATATCTCTGTTTTAGTACCAGTACCATGCTGTTTTGGTTACTGTAGCCTTGTAGTAAAGTTGGAAGTCAGGTAGTGTGATGCCTCCAGCTTTGTTCTTTTGACTTAGGATTGTCTTGGAAATGTGGGCTCTTTTTTTGTTCCGTATGAACTTTAAAGCAGTTTTTTCCAATTCTGTGAAGAAAGTCATTGGTAGCTTGATGGGGATGGCATTGAATCTATAAATTACCTTGGGCAGTATGGCCATTTTCACGATATTGATTCTTCCTATCCATGAGCATGGTATGTTCTTCCATTTGTTTGTGTCCTCTTTTATTTACTGAGCAGTGGTTTGTAGTTCTCCTTGAAGAGGTCCTTTACATCCCTTGTCAGTTGGATTCCTAGGTATTTTATTCTCTTTGAAGCAATTGTGAATGGAAGTTCATTCATGATTTGGCTCTCTGTTTGCCTGTTACTGGTGTATACGAAAGCTTGTGATTTTTGCACATTGATTTTGTATCCTGAGACTTTGCTGAAGTTTCTTATCAGCTTAAGGAGATCTTGGGCTGAGACAATGGGGTTTTGTAAATATACAATCATGTCATCTGCAAACAAGGACAATTTGACTTCTTCTTTTTCTAACTGAATACCCCTGATTTCTTTCTCTTGCCTGATTGCCCTAGCCAGGACTTCCAACACTATGTTGAATAGGAGGGCTGATGTGTCTCTGCCAGGCTTTGGTATCAGGATGATGTTGGCCTCATAAAATGAGTTAGGGAGGATTCCCTCTTTTTCTATTGATTGGAATAGTTTCAGAAGGAATGGTACCAGCTCCTCCTTGTACCTCTGGTAGAATTCAGCTGTGAATCCATCTGGTCCTGGACTTTTTTTGGTTGGTAGGCTATTAATTATTGCCTCAATTTCAGTGCCTGCTATTGGTCTATTCAGGGATTCAACTTCTTCCTGGTTTAGTCTTGGAAGAGTGTAAGCGTCCAGGAAATTATCCATTTCTTCTAGATTTTCTAGTTTATTTGCATAGAGGTGTTTATAGTATTCTCTGATGGTAGTTTGTATTTCTGTGGGGTCGGTGGTGATATCCCCTTTATCATTTTTTATTGCGTCTATTTGATTCTTCTCTCTTTTCTTCTTTATTAGTCTTGCTAGCGGTCTGTCAATTTTGTTGATCTTTTCAAAAAACCAACTCCTGGATTCATTGATTTTTTTGGAGGGTTTTTTGTGTCTCTATCTCCTTCAGTTCTGCTCTGATCTTAGTTATTTCTTGCCTTCTGCTAGCTTTTGAATGTGTTTGCTCTTGCTTCTCTAGTTCTTTTAACTGTGATGTTAGAGTGTCAATTTTACATCTTTCCTGCTTTCTCTTGTGGGCATTTAGTGCTATAAATTTCCCTCTACACACTGCTTTAAATGTGTCCCAGAGATTCTGGTATGTTGTATCTTTGTTCTCATTGGTTTCAAAAAACATCTTTATTTCTGCCTTCATTTCGTTATGTACCTAGTAGTCATTCAGGAGCAGGTTGTTCAGTTTCCATGTAGTTGAGCGGTTTTGATTGAGTTTCTTAGTCCTGAGTTCTAGTTTGATTGCACTGTGGTCTGAGAGACAGTTTGTTATAATTTCTGTTCTTGTACATTTGCTGAGGAGTGCTTTACTTCCAATTACATGGTCGATTTTGGAGTAAGTACGATGTGGTGCTGAAAAGAATGTATATTCTGTTGATTTGGGGTGGAGAGTTCCATAGATGTCTATTAGGTCTGCTTGCTGCAGAGATGAGTTCAATTCCTGGATATCCTTGTTAACTTTCTGTCTCATTGATCTGTCTAATGTTGACAGTGGAGTGTTGAAGTCTCCCATTATTATTGTAAGGGAGTCTAAGTCTCTTTGTAAGTCTCTAAGGACTTGCTTTATGAATCTGGGTGCTCCTGTATTAGGTGCATATATATTTAGGATAGTTAGCTCTTCCTGTTGAATTGATCCCTTTACCATTATATAATGGCCTTCTTTGTCTCTTTTGATCTTTGATGGTTTAGTCTGTTCTATCAGAGACTAGTATTGCAACCCCTGCTTTTTTTTGTTCTCCATTTGCTTGGTAGATCTTCCTCCATCCCTGTATTTTAAGCCTATGTGTGTCTCTGCATGTGAGATGGGTCTCCTGAATACAGCAAACTGATGGGTCTTGATTCCTTATCCAATTTGCCAGTCTGTGTCTTTTAATTGGACCATTTGTTTAGTCCATTTACCTTTAAGGTTAATATTGTTATGTGTGAATTTGTTCCTGTCATTGTGATATTAGCTGGCTATTTTGTTCGTTTGTTGATGCAGTTTCTTCCTAGCATTGATGGTCTTTACATTTTGGCATGTTTTTGCAATGGCTGGTACTGGTTGTTCCTTTCCATGTTTAGTGCTTCTTCAGGGTCTCTTGTAAGGCAGGCCTGGTGGTGACAAAATCTCTAAGCATTTGCTTATCTGTAAAGGATTTTATTTCTCCTTCACTTATGAAACTTAGTTTGGCTGGATATGAAATTCTGGGTTGAAAATTCTTTTCTTTAAGAATGTTGAATATTGGCCCCCACTCTCTTCTGGCTTGTAGAGTTTCTGCCGAGAGATCTGCTGTTAGTCTGATGGGCTTCCCTTTGTTGGTAACCTGACCTTTCTCTCTGGCCGCCCTTAAGATTTTTTCCTTCATTTCAACTTTGGTGAATCTGACAATTACGTGTCTTGGAGTTGCGCTTCTCATGGAGTATCTTTGTGGCGTTCTCTGTATTTCCTGAATTTGAATGTTGGCCTGCCCTACTAGGTTGGGGAAGTTCTCCTGGATGATATCCTGAAGAGTGTTTTCCAACTTGGTTCCATTTTCCCCCTCACTTTCAGGCACCCCAATCAGACGTAGATTTGGTCTTTTTACATAATCCCATACTTCTTGCAGGCTTTGTTCATTTCTTTTTCTTCTTTTTTCTTTTGATTCCTCTTCTCGCTTCCTTTCATTCATTTGTTCCTCAATCGCTGATACTCTTTCTTCCAGTTGATCGAGTCGTTTACTGAAGCTTGTGCATTTGTCACGTAGTTGTTGTGCCATGGTTTTCATCTCTGTCAGTTCGTTTATGGCCTTCTCTGCATTAATTATTCTGTTTATCAATTCTTCCACTCTTTTTTCAAGGTTTTTAGTTTCTTTGCGCTGGGTACATAATTCCTCCTTTAGCTCTGAGAAGTTTGATGGACTGAAGCCTTCTTCTCTCATCTCGTCAAAGTCATTCTCCATCCAGCTTTGATCCATTGCTGGCGATGAGCTGCATTCCTTTGGAGGGGGAGATGCGCTCTTATTTTTTGAGTTTCCAGCTTTTCTGCCCTGCTTTTTCCCCATCTTTGTAGTTTTATCTGTCTGGTCTTTGATGATGGTGACGTACTGATGGGGTTTTGGTGTGGGTGTCCTTCCTGCTTGTTAGTTTTCCTTCTAACAGTCAGGACCCTCAGCTGTAGGTCTGTTGGAGATTGCTTGAGGTCCACTCCATACCCTGTCTGCCTGGGTGTCAGCAGCAGAAGCTGCAGAAGATAGAATACTGCTGAACAGCGAGTGTACCTGTCTGATTCTTGCTTTGGAAGCTTCCTCTCAGGGGTGTACTCCACCGTGTAAGGCATGGGTTGTTGGTCTGTCCCTAGTGGGGGATGTCTTCCAGTTAGGCTACTCAGGGGTCAGGGACCCACTTGTGCAGGCAGTCTGTCTGTTCTCAGATCTCAACCTCCATGTTAGGAGATCCACTGCTCTCTTCAAAGCTGTCAGAGAGAGTCGTTTGCATCTGCTGAGGTTTCTGCTGCTTTTTTGTTGTTGTTTAGCTGTGCCCTCTCCCCAGAGGTGGAGTCTACAGAGACTGGCAGGCCTCCTTGAGCTGCTGTGAGCTCCACCCAGTTCTATCTTCCCAGGGCTTTGTTTACCTACTTATGCCTCAGCAATGGTGGGCGCCCCTCCCCCAGCCTCCCTGCTGCCTTGTCTTTAGATGGCAGACTGCTGTGCTAGCAATGAGAAAGGTTCCATGGGCATGGGACCCTCCCGGCCAGATGTGGGGTAAAATCTCCTGGTGTGCTCAGTTTGCTTAAAGTGCAGTATTAGGGTGGGAGTTACCCGATTTTCCAGGTGTTGTGTGTCTCAGTTCCCCTGGCTAGGAAAACGGATTCCCTTCCCCCTTGCGCTTCCCAGGTGAGGCAATGCCTCGCCCTGCTTCAGCTCTCGCTGGTCGGCTGCAACAGCTGACCAGCACCGATTGTCCAGCACTCCCTAGTGAGATGAACCCAGTACTTTAGTTGAAAATGTAGAAATCACCTGTCTTCTGTGTCGCTTGCGCTGGGAGCTGGAGACTGGAGCTGTTCCTATTCAGCCATCTTGCTCCACTCCCTCCAGGATCTCTTGTAGGGCAGGCCTGGTGGTGGCAAAATCTCTAAGCATTTGCTTGTCTGTAAAGGATTTTATTTCTCCTTCACTTATGAAAATTAGTTTGACTGGATATGAAATTCTGGGTTGAAGATTCTTTTCTTTAAGAGTGTTGAATATTGGTCCCCACTCTCTTCTGCCTTGGAGAGTTTCTGGCAAGAGATCTGCTCTTAGTCTGATGGGCTTCCCTTTGTGGGTAACCTGACCTTTCTCTCTGGCTGCCCTTAACATTTTCTCCTTCAATTCAACTTTGGTGAATCTGACAATTATGTGCCTTGGAGTTGCGCTTCTCGAGGAGTATCTTTGTGGCGTTCTCTGTATTTCCCGAATTTGATTGTTGGCCTGCCTTACTAGGTTGGGGGAGTTCTCCTGGATGATATCCTGCAGAGTGTTTTCCAACTTGGTTCCATTTTTCCTGTCACTTTCAGGCACACCAATCAGACGTAGATTTGGTCTTTTCACATAATCCCATATTTCTTGGAGGTTTTGTTCATTTCTTTTTACTCTTTTCTCTACATTTCTCTTCTTGCTTCATTTCATTCATTTGATCTTCAATCACTCATATTCTTTCTTCCAGTTGATCGAGTCGGTTACTGAAGCTTCTGTATTTGTCACATAGTTGTCGTGTCATGGTTTTCATCTCTGTCAGTTCTTTTATGGTCTTCTCTGCATTGATTATTCTAGTTATCCATTCATCCATTCTTTTTTCAAGGTTTTTAGTTTCTTTGCGCTGGGTACATAATTCCTCCTTTAGCTCTGAGAAGTCTGATGAACTGAAGCCTTCTTCTCTCAACTCGTCAAAGTCATTCTCCGTCCAGCTTGTTCCATTGCTGGCGATGAGCTGTATTCCTTTGGAGGGGGAGATGCGCTCTGAATTTTTGAATTTCCAGCTTTTCTGCACTGCTTTTTCCCCATCTTTGTGGTTTTATCTGCCTTTGGTCTTTGATGATGGTGAAGTACTGACAGGGTTTTGGTGTGGGTGTCCTTTCTGTTTGTTAGTTTTCCTTCCAACAGACAGGACCCTCAGCTGCAGGTCTGTTGGAGTTTGCTTGAGGTTCACTCCAGACCCTGTTTGCCTTCATATCAGCAGCGGATACTGCAGAAGATAGAATATTGCTGAACAGCGAGTGTTACTGTCCGATTCTTGCTCTGGAAGCTTCGTCTCAGGGTGTACCCAGCCGTGTGAGGTGTGAGGTTTTGCTCTGCATCTAGTGGGGGATGTCTCCCAGTTAGGCTACTCATGGGTCAGGAACCCACTTGAACAGGCGGTCTGTGCATTCTCAGATCTCAACCTCCATGCTGGGAGAACCACTGCTGTCTTCAAAGCTGTCAGACAGGGACTTTTACATCTGCAGAGGTTTCTGCTGCTTTTTGTTTAGCTATGCCCTGTCCCCAGAGGTGGAATCTACAGAGGCAGGCAGGCCTCCTTGAGCTGTGGTGGGCTCCACCCAATTCGAGCTTCCTGGTGGCTTTGTTTATCTACTTAAGCCTCAGCAGTGGCGGGCACCCCTCCCCCAGCCTTGCTGCTGCCTTGCAGCTAGATCTCTGACTGCTGTGCTAGCAATGAGGGAGGCTCCCTGGGCATGGGACCCTCTGGGCCAGCTGTGGGATATAATCTCCTGGTGTGCCATTTGCTAAGACCCTTAGTAAAGCACAGTATTAGGGTGGGAGCTACCCTATTTTCCAGGTGTTGTGTGTCTCAATTTCCTTTGGCTAGGAAAAGGAATTCCCTTCCCCCTTGCGCTTCCCAGGTGAGGTGATGCCTCGCCTTGCTTCAGCTCTCGCTGGTCGGGCTGCACCCGTGGACCAGCATCAACTCTTTGACACGCCCCAGTGAGACGAACCCGGTACCTCCTTTGAAAATGCAGAAATCACCTGTCTTTTGTATCGCTCACACTGTGAGCTGGATGCTGGAGCTGTTCCTATTTGGCCATCTTGGGCGCCACTCCCCGGAATGTCTGATCAGCACATTTTTAATAAACCAAAGTTATTCTAAGGACTGTGATTCCTTAGATATCATTAATTTCTTGAGGTACCCTATAACATGATCATTATTCACTCTGAAGTCTCGTAAATAAGTGAAGCCTAATAACCCTGGCGGAAATAAATGAACAAAATATCAAAAGCTAGTTTCATCATATGTGAAATATGGACAACAACAACTACCTTGCCTTATCTACTTTACAGAGTCTCTCCCCACAATTCCAAGGATTAAATGAAGAAAATGTCCGTAAAAGTGTTTTGCATGCTATAATGTAAAGCATCATTGTGAGATCTGTGATGATGATCCCAGGTCTTTATTTCAACATCCATTTTCTTTACTTATTAATTTTTTATAACTTCCATTTTTATCAGTGGGTCTCCTATTCACTAGATTTATCTGATGAAAGCCATCTGGAATGCATATTTACAAGGTTAGCTTTTCACCCTAGATATATAAGAGGCAAAAATGTATGCCACAGATACTTGAATTCTGTGAGGATATTTTTCTCATACAGAATTACAAAGATTGAAATATGGCTAATTAGGCCCTAGGAAATGGCCTCCTATTATTAATACATTAACTTCCCTTAAGCATACTAAGGTCCTTAAGACAGTGGGGAAATGTTATGTTATAAAGCAATATCTCTATGCTTTGCCTAAAAAAAAAAAAAAAAAAAACCCGAACAATATACTAAACTCTTAACTAAGCAGATCAAGAGGATAATGGCTGCTATATACTCATTCATATTTTAAATAGATTGCCTTAAATAAAATTTCTCTCAGGGCATTTAACTCTTCATTCATTCCTTTATTCAACATTTATTAAATGCCAATTATACATCAGATACTATGCTAGATGATGGGGCAATTTTTTATGTGTAGGTACATTATTTCTATGTCTTTGGAATGCTACTTTGTGAACAGAAAGAGACTCTTGACTGGCAAAAGGAGGGAAGTAGAGAATGCTGGTATTTGAGGCAGGGGCCAGATCACAAAGTCCATAGTAATGGAAATGCATTGAAGTGTGTTACATAGTAGAGTGATATGATTTGATTTACATTTTAGAAAGAGCATGGTATATTATGTTTTGTCTGAGAGTCTAACTGTTAAAGAGATACAACAGCAGAGAAGGGAGACATGGAAACATAATGAAAAATCTTATTTTGATTGATTTGAAGATAGATGAGTAGGGGATATTTATTTTTAAAGTAATCCCTGCAGAGGAACACACATCAGTATGATCAAAGATCCCCTGAGTTATATGTGTCTCACAGAACATTTTCTTAGGCTGGAGTGTGAGTGGATGGAGAGGGGCAGGGTTGGGAGAAGTGGTGGGGAGGCAAATCTCCATGTTGTCCCAAGGTGACAGACAATGTAATACAGTTTGCCTGGCATAAATCCCCAGTTCATGCCAGTTGTCCCAGCATAACAGTTAGTAATAACCTTTTTTGTTCTCAAAAGTTTTCTAGTTTGAATTATAAATTATATAAGCACCCTACTTAAAGGTGAAAATTCATTCATCTCATTTTAAAAAGAATAATCCTGGAGATCACAGCTGCTCATCCAGACAGAGCAAAGTGAACCATCCTCTGTATTTATTCCACCATAGGAAAACAGAAATACTCCCAATAAAGAATAACATGAGATGAGTAATTGGTTGTTTATCAAATGTATATCTGACTAGCCTCCAGTTCCTATCCTTAAAAACTGAGCACAATTATTCTGAGGAAATGTTTCTAAAACATTCATAGCTCCTAACTGGTATTTGCCTAACAACTGTACATAATCAAGTTAAAACCATCACAACAGTAGTGTTCAGTAATTAGGAGAGGGATTCAAATGGACCAACTTTTACAGAAAATGGCAATTTACAGCCTAGCTTCTGGTTGTAGAAGAGAGTGAGGAGACCAATGAATGCAATATCTTTTCTTGGTTATCTGTAGACCAGGACAGTTAAGTGCCAACTGTTGGTTAGTACTAAAATTATAATTTGTTTCAAAGATAAATGAAAATCAACTCATTCTGGTTATCCACTTTATGTCAAAGAAACTATAGAAATCATTTTCTAAATTGCCAATAACAATATAATTATAAAATTATCCTACCATCAAGCAAGTGATGTATTTGGAATCCATACTAGGAATGAAGTGGGAAGACACAAAACAATCTTCTACAAAACTAAGTAGGAGAAAAACCATTCCTGTGAGCATATTTTAAAAATACATTACAATTAAAACTAATTTATGCTGATAACATATCATGCTAGGAATTCCCTTGTAGCCAATTTTTTATAATAAAAATACAAGCTTGCATCTCAAGTTACAAATCTCAACTGACTCTAATAAGGAGTGAATTCCCAAAGATTAGTACCCCTTTTATGTAACAGGACACAAAGCAAATCAAGACAAAATGATAACAAGATGCTATCAGGTTGTGTTATATTAAACTAAACTGTGGATAAGAGAGAGATGCAAAAAAACCCTCGGATAAATCCAAACACAATAAAATGCAGGATTTGTCCTAATTAAGGAGTAATTTCAAAGAACTAAAGTCATTGACTGAGAGATTGAGGGATGTAAGCCTTCCACTATTTTTAAGCATAAATTAGACCATTACTGAGCAGGCCTCCTCACAGACTGTGGTTATTGGTCTGTCTCTCCTTTTTCTTCTCCAGTGGTCAAACTGGCTTGTTCTTATAAACCTGAAGAGGTTAAGTTGTAAATTATAAAGATGAATTCACTAATAGGCATACACTATCTCTGCTCACTGCAACCTCTGCCTCCTGGGTTCAAGCAATTCTCCTGCCTCAGCCTCCTTAGTTGCTGGGATTACAGGCATGTGCCACCACGCCCAGCTAATTTTGTATTTTTAGTAGAGACGGTGTTTCTCCATGTTGGTCAGGCTGGTCTCAAACTCCTGACCTCAGGTGATCCACCCGCCTCAGTCTCCCAAAGTGCTGGGATTACAGGTGTGAGCCACTGCGCCCAGCCCAATTACCCATTTTCTATAGACTCAAAGTATAATGTAAGCCAATCACTTTCTGTTTTGTAAATTAACCTAAATTCTTTAGAAGCTGAATGAGTCTTAAGTGTTTAAAGTATATAAATGCCAAGCCTGTTATTCCCTCATTTGAAAAGAAATATTTATTAAATTATATGTAATGATGAAATAATTACACAATAGAACTACATGTTTCACTTACAGTACAATTTTATATGTTTCATAGTAAAGAAATGGTCGTGTGATTGCATAAATAAAATTCAACAGAACTGTCTACTCATAATCATTAAGTTAGATACATTTTTTAGAAAATGCACATAGGGAGGCCAGGTGTGGTGGCTCACACCTGTAATCTCAGCACTTTGGGAGGCCGAGGTGGGTGGATCACGAGGTCAGTGAGTTGAGATTGCACCACTGCGCTCCGGCCTGGGCAACAGGGTAAGACTCTGTCTCAAAAAAAAGAAAAAAAAAAATGCACATAGGGAAAGTTTTTATAAAGTACATGTAGGTTAACAATATCTTATTACAGGTCCAAAACAGCAGCAAAAAAATTCTTTATCATGAATTTTGAGTAACACTCTTCCTTGGCAAATGAACTAATATCCATGGTGTTAAGTAAACATTATATCAGGAAGTGCATATAAGTGCATACACATATATAGTGAAATATATATCATCCATTCTGAAATTCAAAAGTATGGTTGACTTGAAAATCACAAGGAGTCCTAATTAGAGATCATGTGGTTCATCCTGCTTCTTCCTCTCCAATTCCCATTTTATACACGAGAAAAATGAGGTCCAGGGAGGTAAAACACTTTCCTTGAGATTCTATAATAGAATCATTATTCTATTATATAATTATATATTATATGTATTATATATATTATATATAAAACAATTATATAATATATATATAAAATAAATATTTCTTTTCAAATTAGGGAATCACAGACTTGGCATTTGTATACTTTAAACAATTAAGACTCCTTCAGCTTCTAAGGGAAGAATATATTTTATATGTATATTAAATAATCATTATTCACAATCTCGACTCATCGCAACCTCTGCCTCCCTGGTTCAAGGGATTCTCCTGCCTCAGCCTCCTGAGTTGCTGGGATTACAGGTGCACACCACCATGCCTGGCTAGTTTTTGTATTTTTAGTTGAGATGGGGTTTCACCATGTTGGTCAGGCTGGTCACAAACTCTTGACCTCGTGATCCACTCACCTCGGCCTCCCAAAGTGCTGGGATTACAGGCACAGCCAGTTTGAAATCTCATGTCTCCTAAATCCCATGTTCATTATATGAACACATAGGCAGGATGAAATTTAGTCATGCTAGGAAAATGTCCAAATTTATAAAGCCACAATAAGACAGTATATTTATCTCCTGCCTTCAAATTAACATTTTTCAAACTAGAGTTTTGGTAGGGTAGGACTTTTCTATAATATTTTTGTGTGTGTATGTTTCAAACTTCACGTTTGAACTAAAATAAATTAAGAAAATAGATTTTGGATATTCTAGGTGATCACCTCATGACGATACTATTGCATTATTTAAGTGTCAGCTTTTACATGTTTGTTTATTATTATATTGTCACAAAGTAGTACTGTATATAAATGTATACATATAAATATATATAAATGATGCCTTCATGTCACATGAGAACAAAAATACATCATGGCACACTGTAATCTAAGTGGTGGAGACATAAAAGCACCTCATAGCACACAGAAATCCAGCCATGTACAACTCAAACAAACCCGCACTTTTCAGTAGTACACAGTCACATTCCAAACAATGACTTTTTTCAGTAAAACAAATATAATTAAAATTAATTTTAAATTTATTAGTTTTGCGGTTTTATTTATATTTCATTTGTAAGTTTGTTTTTGTATAAAAGCAATAAATTCAAGAAATTTAAAATAGTTCAATACCTGTTCAGAATTTTATAAAATGTATAATAAACCTAACTTAGACCACAATCGGGGAATCACAGGAAATTTTCCTCCTTTGATGGTGTAATTTGTTAACTGGTTTCTTTTCTGAATGGACTGCATCCTATTATGATTTGATGTTGGTGGAGAAAAGTATGAGGAAGCAAGGAAATATCCTACCTGGAAAAAGTTAAATCTAAGGTTGAATTGTATTTCAGTAATAATATTATGGGGAAAAGAAAGGAGGAAATGTCTACCTGGTGAAAGCCTTTGCTCTTTCTAGGTTCTATCCTCTCTCTTCATACCTCCCTCTGGCCTGCAGACTCTGGACAAAAAGTCTGAAGGGATTTGTCTTCAAATCTGATTTCAGTCTCATATTTCACTTACTTAATAGTTCCTCTAATTGGACATCTTACCATCAACTTAATATGAGAATGTCAGAAACCAAACTATTTCCCCTCCCAAGTCTTTGATCTCTTTAGACATTTTTTTTAGTATCACTGGTATAATCACTGTCCTTGTCACTCAAATCTGAGATTTAGTAAATGCTGTTGCTCCTTTCTCTAAAATACCTATTGCAGTCATAGCCTCTTTTCTGTTCTCATTGTTACTACTATAGTTTATACATTTATTTTCTCATACCTGGATTTTAAAAAATAATCAGTTACTTATGGTATGATGTACTATGTTGTAAGTACTGTCCTGGTGATTATGACAACAAACTCTGTGTACTGTCTGCCTGACCTTTAATCTCAGTTCTGCTCCTTATAAACAGAGGATTCTTGGCAAGTTAATTAACCACTCTGTACCTTAGTTTCTCTCATATAGATAATGAAGACAATAATAACAGTGCCTACCTTATAAGGTTATTATAAGAATTGAATGCATTAAAGTATACTGACTACATGATACAGGCCATATACAACAAACCCATGGCTAACTAAATGATACTAAATGGGGGAAAACTGAATGCTTTCCCTTTAAGTTATGGAATAAGACAAGGATGCCCACTTTTACCACTTTTATTCAACATAGCTATAGAAGTCCAAGCCAGAGCAATTAGAAAATAGAAAGAAATAAAGGGCATCCACATTTGAAAGGAAGAAGGCAAATTATTCTTGCTTTTAAATTATATGACCTTATATTAAAAAAAAAAAAAAACCTAAAGACTCTACCAAAAAGTCTGTTAGAACTGATAAACAAATTCAGTAAAGTTGTGGGAAACAAAGTCAACATACAAATTCAGTAGCATTTGTGTATGCCAACAGTAAACAATCTGAAAAATAAACCAAGGAAGCAAACCTATTTACAATAGCTACAAAATAATTGCCTAAGAATAAATTTAACCAAAGAAGTGAAAGATCTTTACAATGAAAGCTATGAAAAATTGATTAAAAATTAAAAAAGAACACACAAAAAATAGACAGCTACCCCATGTCCATGTTTTGGAGGACTGAATGTGTTAAAATGTCCATACTACCCAAAGCAGTCTACAGATTCAATATAATCTCTATCAAATTACTAACGATATTCGTCACAGAAATAGAAAAAATAATCCTAAAATTTATATGGAACCACAAAAGACCCAGAATAGTCAAAGCAGGCCTGAATAAAATGAGCAAAGCTAGAGGTATCATAGTCCTTGACTTCAAATTATACTACAAAACTATAGTAACCAAAACAGCATGGTACTGGCATAAAAATAGACACACACACACTAAAGAAACAGAATAGGGAACCCCAAAATAAATTGACACAGCTACAGGCAACTTATTTCCAACAAAGGCACCAAAAATAGACATTGAGGAAAGGATAGTCTATTCAAAAAATGGTGCTGGCAAAACTGGATATCCATATGCAAAAGAATAAAATTAGGTCCCTACCTCTAGCCAAATACAAAAACCAAATCAAAACAGATTAAACACAAATGTGGGACCTGAAACTATGCAACTGCTAGAAGAAAACATTGGGGAAATGCTTTAGGACATTGGTCTGGGAAAGGAATTCCTGAGTAGGACCTCAAAATCACAGGCAACCACAGCAAAAATGGATGAATGAGATTATATTACACTAAGAAGCTTCTGCACAGCAAAAGAAATAATCGACAATGTAGAGACAACCTACAAAATGGAAAAAAAGGTAAACTATTCCACTGAATAGGAATTAATAATCAGACTATATAAAGGACTCAAGCAACACAATAGCAAAATAACACAAATAATCTAATCTATAAATGGACAAAAAAAAATCCGAATAGACATATTTCAAAAAAAGACATATAAATGGCAAACAGGTATATGAAAAAAATTTCTACATCACCAATCATTAGATAAAGGCAAATTAAAACCACAATGAGATATAATCCCACCACAGTTAAAATGGGCTTTATAAAAACGACAATAACAGATGTTGGTGAGAATGTGGAGAAAGGGCAATGCTTGTATACTGTTGGTAGGAATGTCAATTAGTACAGCCATTATGGAAAACAGTATGGCAGTTCCTGCAGAAACTAAAAATAGAGCTACCATATGATCTAGCAATCTCATTACTGGGCAGATGTTCAAAAGAAAGGACATCAGCATATCAAAGAAATACGTGTACACTCCCATGTTTATTGCAGCAATTTTCTCAATAGCCAAGCTATGGAATCAACCTAAGTGTCTATCAAGAGATGAACAGGAGGAAGGGCGGAGCAAGATGGCCAAATAGGAAGAGCTCCAGTCTCCAACTCCCAGTGCGAGAGACACAGAAGACCGGTGATTTCTGCATTTTCAACTGAGGTACTGGGTTCATCTCACTAGGGAGTGCCGGACAATCGGTGCTGGTCAGCTGCTGCAGCCCGACCAGCGAGAGCTGAAGCAGGGCGAGGCATCGCCTCACCTGGGAAGCGCAAGGGGGAAGGGAATCCCTTTTCCTAGCCAGGGGAACTGAGACACACAACACCTGGAAAATCGGGTAACTCCCACCCCAATACTGCGCTTTAAGCTAACGGGCACACCAGGAGATTATACCCCACACCTAGCCAGGAAGGTCCCAAGCCCACGGAGCCTCCCTCATTGCTAGCACAGCAGTCTGTGATCTACCCGCAAGGCAGCAGGGAGGCTGGGGGAGGGGCGCCCACCATTGCTGAGGCTTAAGTAGGTAAACAAAGCCACTGGGAAGCTCGAACTGGGTGGAGCTCACAGCAGCTCAAGGAAACCTGCCTGTCTCTGTAGACTCCACCTCTGGGGACAGGGCACAGTAAACAATAACAAACGCAGCCGAAACCTCTGCAGACGCAAACGAATCTGTCTGACAGCTTTGAAGAGAGCAGTGGATCTCCCAACACGGAGGTTGAGAGCTGAGAAGGGACAGACTGCCTGCTCAAGTGGGACCCTGACCCCTGAGGAGCCTAACTGGGAGATATCCCCCACTAGGGGAAGTCTGACACCCCACACCTCACAGGGTGGAGTACACCCTTGAGAGGAAGCTTCCAAAGCAAGAATCAGACAGGTACACTCGCTGTTCAGCAATATTCTATCTTCTGCAGCCTCTGCTGCTGATACCCAGGCAAACAGGGTCTGGAGTGGACCTCAAGCAATCTCCAACAGACCCACAGCTGAGGGTCCTGACTGTTAGAAGGAAAACTATCAAACAGGAAGGACACCTACACCAAATCCCCATCAGTACGTCACCATCACAAACACCAGAGGCAGATAAAACCACAAAGATGGGGAAAAAGCAGGGCAGAAAAGCTGGAAATTCAAAAAATAAGAGCACATCTCCCCCGGCAAAGGAGCACAGCTGATCGCCAGCAACGGATCAAAGCTTGACGGAGAATGACTTTGACGAGATGGGAGAAGAAGGCTTCAGTCCATCAAACTTCTCAGAGCTAAAGGAGGAACTACGTACCCAGCGCAAAGAAACTAAAATCTTGAAAAAAAAGTGGAAGAATTGATGGCCAGAGTAATTAATGCAGAGAAGGTCATAAACGAAATGAAAGAGATGAAAACCATGACACGAGAAATACGTGACAAATGCACAAGCTTCAATAACAGACTCAATCAACTGGAAGAAAGAGTATCAGCGATTGAGGATCAAATGAATGAAATGAAGCGAGAAGAGAAATCAAAAGAAAAAAGAAGAAAAAGAAATGAACAAAGCCTGCAAGAAGTATGGGATTATGTAAAAAGACCAAATCTACGTCTGATTGGGGTGCCTGAAAGTGAGGGGGAAAATGGAACCAAGTTGGAAAACACTCTTCAGGATATCATCCAGGAGAACTTCCACAACCTAGTAGGGCAGGCCAACATTCAAATCCAGGAAATACAGAGAACGCCACAAAGATACTCCTCGAGAAGAGCAACTCCAAGACACGTAATTGTCAGATTCACCAAAGTTGAAATGAAGGAAAAAATCTTAAGGGCAGCCAGAGAGAAAGGTTGGGTTACCCACAAAGGGAAGCCCATCAGACTAACAGCAGATCTCTCGGCAGAAACTCTACAAGCCAGAAGAGAGTGGGGGCCAATATTCAACATTCTTAAAGAAAAGAATTTTCAACCCAGAATTTCATATCCAGCCAAACTAAGTTTCATAAGTGAAGGAGAAATAAAATCCTTTACAGATAAGCAAATGCTTAGAGATTTTGTCACCACTAGGCCTGCCTTACAAGAGACCCTGAAGGAAGCACTAAACATGGAAAGGAACCACCGGTACAAGCCATTGCAAAAACATGCCAAAATGTAAAGATCATTGAGGCTAGGAAGAAACTGCATCAACTAACGAGCAAAATAACCAGTTAATATCATAATGGCAGGATCAAGTTCACACATAACAATATTAACATTAAATGTAAATGGACTAAATGCTCCAATTAAAAGACACAGACTGGCAAACTGGATAAAGAGTCAAGACCCATCAGTCTGCTGTATTCAGGAGACCCATCTCACATGCAGAGACATACATAGGCTCAAAATAAAGGGATGGGGAAGATTTACCAAGCAAATGGAGAACAAAAAAAAGCAGGGGTTGCAATACTAGTCTCTGATAAAACAGACTTTAAACCATCAAAGATCAAAAGAGACAAAGAAGGCCATTACATAATGGTAAAGGGATCAATTCAACAGGAAGAGCTAACTATCCTAAATATATAGGCACCCAATACAGGAGCACCCAGATTCATAAAGCAAGTCCTTAGAGACTTACAAAGAGACTTAGACTCCCATAAAATAATAATGGGAGACTTCAACACCCCACTGTCAACATTAGACAGATCAACGAGACAGAAAGTTAACAAGGATATCCAGGAATTGAACTCATCTCTGCAGCAAGCAGACCTCATAGACATCTATAGAACTCTCCACCCCAAATCAACAGAATATACATTCTTCTCAGCACCACATCGCACTTACTCCAAAATTGACCACATAATTGGAAGTAAAGCACTCCTCAGCAAATGTACAAGAACAGAAATTATAACAAACTGTCTCTCACACCACAGTGCAATCAAACTAGAACTCAGGACTAAGAAACTCAATCAAATCTGCTCAACTACATGGAAACTGAACAACCTGCTCCTGAATGACTACTGGGTACATAACGAAATGAAGGCAGAAATAAAGATGTTTTTTGAAACCAATGAGAACAAAGATACAACATACCAGAATCTCTGGGACACATTTAAAGCAGTGTGTAGAGGGAAATTTATAGCACTAAATGCCCACAAGAGAAAGCAAGAAAGATCTAAAATTGACACTCTAACATCGCAATAAAAAGAACTAGAGAAGCAAGAGCAAACACATTCGAAAGCTAGCAGAAGGCAAGAAATAACTAAGATCAGAGCAGAACTGAAGGAGATAGAGACACAAAAAACCCTCCAAAAAATCAATGAATCCAGGAGTTGGTTTTTTGAAAAGATCAACAAAATTGACAGACCGCTAGCAAGACTAATAAAGAAGAAAAGAGAGAAGAATCAAATCAACGCAATAAAAAATGATAAAGGGGATATCACCACCGACCCCACAGAAATACAAACTACCATCAGAGAATACTATAAACACCTCTATGCAAATAAACTAGAAAATCTAGAAGAAATGGATAATTTCCTGGACGCTTACACTCTTCCAAGACTAAACCAGGAAGAAGTTGAATCCCTGAATAGACCAATAGCAGGCTCTGAAATTGAGGCAATAATTAATAGCCTACCAACCAAAAAAAGTCCAGGACCAGATGGATTCAGAGCTGAATTCTACCAGAGGTACAAGGAGGAGCTGGTACCATTCCTTCTGAAGCTATTCCAATCAATAGAAAAAGAGGGAATACTCCCTAACTCATTTTATGAGGCCAACATCATCCTGATACCAAAGCCTGGCACAGACACAACAAAAAAAAGAGAATTTTAGACCAATATCCCTGATGAACATCGATGCAAAAATCCTCAATAAAATACTGGCAAACCGGATTCAGCAACACATCAAAAAGCTTATCCACCATGATCAAGTGGGCTTCATCCCTGGGATGCAAGGCTGGTTCAACATTCGCAAATCAATAAACATAATCCAGCATATAAACAGAACCAAAGACAAGAACCACATGATTATCTCAATTGATGCAGAAAAGGCTTTTGTCAAAATTCAACAGCCCTTCATGCTAAAAACGCTCAATAAATTCGGTATTGATGGAACGTACCTCAAAATAATAAGAGCTATTTATGACAAACCCACAGCCAATATCATACTGAATGGGCAAAAACTGGAAAAATTCCCTTTGAAAACTGGCACAAGACAGGGATGCCCTCTCTCACCACTCCTATTCAACATAGTGTTGGAAGTTCTGGCTAGGGCAATCAGGCAAGAGAAAGAAATCAAGGGTGTTCAGTTAGGGAAAGAAGAAGTCAAATTGTCCCTCTTTGCAGATGACATGATTGTATATTTAGAAAACCCCATTGTCTCAGCCCAAAATCTCCTTAAGCTGATAAGCAACTTCAGCAAAGTCTCAGGATACAAAATTAATGTGCAAAAATCACAAGCATTCTTATACACCAGTAGCAGACAAACAGAGAGCCAAATCATGAATGAACTTCCATTCACAATTGCTTCAAAGAGAATAAAATACCTAGGAATCCAACTGACAAGGGATGTAAAGGACCTCTTCAAGGAGAACTACAAACCACTGCTCAGTGAAATAAAAGAGGACACAAACAAATGGAAGAACATACCATGCTCATGGATAGGAAGAATCAATATCGTGAAAATGGCCATACTGCCCAAGGTAATTTATAGATTCAATGCCATCCCCATCAAGCTACCAATGAGTTTCTTCACAGAATTGGAAAGAAGTGCTTTAAAGTTCATATGGAACCAAAAAAGAGCCCGCATCTCCAAGACAATCCTAAGTCAAAAGAACAAAGCTGGAGGCATCACGCTACCTGACTTCAAACTATACTACAAGGCTACAGTAACCAAAACAGCATGGTACTGGTACCAAAACAGAGATATAGACCAATGGAACAGAACGGAGTCCTCAGAAATAATACCACACGTCTACAGCCATCTGATCTTTGATAAACCTGAGAAAAACATTATATGGGGAAAGGATTCCCTATTTAATAAATGGTGCTGGGAAATTGGCTAGCCATAAGTAGAAAGCTGAAACTGGATCCTTTCCTTACTCCTTATATGAAAAATTAACTCAAGATGGATTAGAGACTTAAATGTTAGACCTCATACCATAAAAATCCTAGAGGAAAACCTAGGTAGTACCATTCAGGACATAGGCATGGGCAAAGACTTCATGTCTAAAACACCAAAAGCAATGGCAGCAAAAGCCAAAATTGACAAATGGGATCTCATTAAACTAAAGAGCTTCTGCACAGCAAAAGAAACTACCATCAGAGTGAACAGGCAACCTACAGAATGGGAGAAAATTTTTGCAATCTACTCATCTGACAAAGGGGTAATATCCAGAACCTACAAAGAACTCAAACAAATTTACAAGAAAAAAAACAAACAACCCCATCAAAAAGTGGTCAAAGGATATCAACAGACATTTCTCAAAAGAAGACATTCATGCAGCCAACAGACACATGAAAAAATGCTCATCATCACTGGCCATCAGAGAAATGCAAATCAAAACCACAATGAGATACCATCTCACACCAGTTAGAATGGCGATCATTAAAAAGTCAGGAAACAACAGGTGCTGGAGAGGATGTGGAGAAATAGGAACACTTTTACACTGTTGGTGGGATTGTAAACTAGTTCAACCATTATGGAAAACAGTATGGCGATTCCTCAAGAATCTAGAACTAGATGTACCATATGACCCAGCCATCCCATTACTGGGTATATACCCAAAGGATTATAAATCATGCTGCTATAAAGACACATGCACATGTATGTTTATTGCGGCACTATTCACAATAGCAAAGACTTGGAATCAACCCAAATGTCCATCAGTGACAGACTGGATTAAGAAAATGTGGCACATATACACCATGGACTACTATGCAGCCATAAAAAAGGATGAGTCCGTGTCCTTTGTAGGAACACGGATGCAGCTGGAAACCATCATTCTCAGCAAACTATCGCAAGAATAGAAAACCAAACAGCGCATGTTCTCACTCATAGGTGGGAACTGAACAATGAGATCACTTGGACTCGGGAAGGGGAACATCACACACAGGGGCCTATCATGGGGAGGAGGGAGGGGGGGATTGAATTGGGAGTTATACCTGATGTAAATGATGAGTTGATGGGTGCTGACGAGTTGATGGTTGCAGCACACCAACATGGCACAAGTATACATATGTAACAAACCTGCACGTTATGCACATGTACCCTAGAACTCAAAGTATAATAATAAAATTTTAAAAAAAAGAGATGAACAGAAGATGAGTAGATAATATGATATATATTTAAAATGGAATATTATTCAACCATAAAATGAATGAGATCCTGTCATTTGTAACAAAATGAATACCACTGGAAGACATTATGTTTAGTGAAATAAGCCAGGCACCGAAAGACAAATATCGTATGTTCTCACTCATATATAGAGGTTACAACATGATTTCATGTAGATAGAGAATAGAATGATGGTTACCAGAGGCTCAGAAGGGTAGTGGGAGGAGAGGATAAAGAGGGGTTGGTTAATGGGTACAAAAATATAGTTAGATAGTAGGAATAAGATCTAGTGTTTGGTACAAAAATAGAGTAACTATAGTTAACAATATATTGTTGTATATTTCAAAATAATGTTCCCAATACAAATAAATGATAAGTATTTGAGATGATGGATATCCCAATTTCCCTGATTTGATCATTACACACTTGTATCAAAATATCACTTATACCCCATAAATATGTACAGCTATTATGTACACATACAAATTAAATATAAAAAAGTATATGGGCTAACACATAATAAATAGACAACAATAAATGTTGTCTATTATCATATAACATCTCCTATCAAATCTCCCCAAAGCAAACAGCTTCTGCGTAGTGCTCTCTCTGTTTAGTGTGTGAGCAAGCCTATGTACGTTTTACTTTATGAACATGAATGCATTTTGCCTCTCTGTGTTTGGTTTAATAACTGTATGTTTTCAGCATTATAACCAAGAGGAAAGATAGATACAAGGGGAAGAGAGTGTTGAGAGGAATGGCAGAAAGGAGCTGTCTGATGAAGCAGCATAGTGGGGAATAAAACTTGAAAAGAATAATAGAAAAATGTACATTTAGGAGTCAGAGAGATCTTAGTTCAACTTCCAAATTTAATATTCCTAGCTGTGTGACCTTGTGCAAGTAACTTACTAACTCTGTCTCCACTTTCTCATTTGTAAATTGAGAATACTAACAGTATCAAACTTACAGGGTTGTTGTAAAGGAATCCATATAAAAACACTTAGAATGATAAAATATTAGCTCTATGGGGGTAGGGACTTTTCTCTGACTTGTTCATTACTCTGTCACTTCCTAGACTAGCATTTGGCCCACAGTAGGCACTCAATAAATTGAGATTCCTGAATAACATTCCTGGCCATAGTGGGCACATAGTAAATGATAGCTAATATGATAATTCATCTCCCTATTACCTCTGCACCTGTTGTATTTTATCAATTCTGCAGAGTGAATTGGAACCCAGAGAATCCACACTACAGCCTCAGAGAAAGAGATATTGATCTATATTGTCAAATCAATAAAGAAGCCAATCAATACAAAGGAGACCTTTGTATGTTAGCTGTCTGTAAGTCCCTAATTTCATTTTCATTCATTTTCTAACAGTGTTTTCTCTCTTTCACTAGAAAAAGTCAATATTAAAGTCAGGCCTGAGGAAATGTTTTTGTGGACATTGTGACAAAATCAAGACAAGATGACTATATTTCTTTGATTCAGAGTAGAGAGAGCTATGGAACAGAGTCACAAAACTTGGTTGAAATATTGGTTCTGTTACAAGCTACTTTTTTAACTTGGCTGATTCATTATCCCTCTTTAGGCCACAGTTTCCTCATCTCTTTCTCACAGGAGAAAAACACAAGTCATATCCTCATTTTGAGCAGGTATGTTATATGAAAACAATTTACTCTCAAGCTCTCAAAGTCTGAAATTCTCTCTGACTACAACTGCCTATCTTTGTAAGTCCCTTAACCCCATTTCCCTTGAATCAAAAAGTGTGGTGTAAAATACAGTGCTTCTCAATAGTTTTAGCAACAAGGAGCATTTTATTTTTCCCCATGTTCTCCCAAGCTGAAAAGAGTATCTCCCAGATCAACTGCATTGATGATATAAAATTCATTTTCCTCATTTCTATTCATCAAAGATATATATAGTTGCCAATCAGTATCCTATCAGCATGAGATAGCCAGTATTACCAAAATGAGTTGATATAATTTCAGGCAAAAGCAAAGGAACTTGACATTTTAGTCAGGTTGTGTAATTTATCACGAGTAAATTAATGCTGTTAGGCTTCTTTCAAACATTGAAAATGACTCACAGATTCTCATTATTACCTTCACAGATGCCCCCCCAGGGATAGGGTGTGGGCAGAAAACTCAGGTTAGGAGTCACTCATGTAATAGAAAGAATACTGGATTCTAATAAAATGACTCAGAATCTGAGAGACTCAGTTTTGACTTTCTGGTGAAAGGAAAGAACAATACCTGACATACTACCTCCTAGCTACCCTTTTTGAGTAAGTTCTATGTGTCAGTCCTTTTGATAAGTGCTTTAAATACATGATCTTATTTTAATCTTACAGCCATCTCATGAAGTTGTTGTTATCTCCATTTTACAAATGATGAAACTGAGGTGTAACAGGCCAAGTGACTGTACAAGATTCTACCACTGGTAAATGTCAGAACAGGGATGGAAACCCACGTCTGGTTTAGTCCATGTTAAAAGCATATTCGGCCTTGCTCTTAACAGGTCTGTCATACCCTCATATCCTGGATTTTTAACCATTATACAAATATAAGGGATAGTTGCTATTAGCATTTATGAAGAAATTCCATTTCTATGACCCCTCCCTATGTTTCCTGTTCATCATCTCTCTTTTACTTCATTGCTTACAGCTCCAATCTACACTCATTGGCTAGCTCGGAAACACACTGATAAAAATCCTTCAAAGGCTGAATTTCTACCACTTTTGTTTTGCCACTGACAAATTCTGAGTAATATCCAGAATGGAGAAAACCCACAATAGGAACAGAGTTGTTCTTATGACCCCTATTTCTGCCTATCAAAAGCCTAATCCCTCAAGGTCACTCCCTCCATGAAGCTATTAATGGCCTACATCACTTTGTAACTCTCTTGAAATTACCGATATCATTCTGTTTTCTTTCATAGTTATTTCTGTAATAGTTTCAACCCCCAATAGAATACTGTAAAGTTTTAGGGGAAACAAACGGTTTTACTCGTTAGGTTGGACTATAGTATAGCTGAAAAAGACCTCAGACATCATTAAATCCAGGACTTTGGCTCTAAAATGAGAAGTGAATCTCTAGGTCATACAAGTAAGTGGCAAAAGTGGTATTAGAAGGCAAGTTTCCTGATTCCAAGACCAGTGTCCTCACTCTTGAGTTTGCATCCCATACAATGCCTATTGTGATGCTCTGCACGTAGTAGCTATTCAAGAAATATTTGTTAAATAGAATAGAAAATTGGGGAAAACATTGAAAAGCTGATGTATTTTGTACTTTATTAAATGTGAGAGAACATGCTCCTAGTTAATGAACATGTTACAGAGAATAGAAGGTAAATGGCTGACTGAAATATTTATTTGGAGGGAAAAGTATACTTCACTAAATGTTTTACAGTTTAGGTACAAAATCTGTTTCAGAAAAAATATATTTTTCTCAATCCCTGCTTTCATCTTAACTAAATGTACTCTGTGAAAGCTGCTCATTCATTCTGTTATCACAACACATTTCCTCAAATTCTGAATATCCAACACAGCATACTTTCCCCTAAATGTATTTTATTACCTTTTATCACCATATCATTCTGCTTAAATGATTGTATTAGCACAAGGAAGAATCATACAAGCCTATGACCCACCAAAATATTGGATTCTAATCTATACCTCTTTTCATAAGTCCTTAAATTCCTAGTTTAGAAATATAAGATGAAGAAATATAAGTAATAGACAGCATTCTTCATAAAGTGAAAATGGTGATCTATGTCTCTCAAACTTTTACCCTCTCAGTTTTTATGTATAATATTTCAAACTTCAACAATCTACCTTCTGCCTCAAACTTCATATATTAACAATTAACTGACATTAGCCTATCCTGCTATTTTTTTTTTCTCCTTTGCTCCTCTGAAGTAGAGACTATTTTGTTATCATCCAATAGTTTCCATGAAACAAGTAGAATGTTCTTTTGAAAACTAATTAGTTATGATACTGTATCTATACAGTGTAGATAAGCTCATATATGCACACTTTGGAGAGATTGTTATTCTATTTTTTCTGATGGCAAAATGGCCTTTTTATAGAGAAATATTATTTCAATTAGTAAGATTTTAATTCCAGATGTGCTTACTTTTTATAGTCATTTCTCTGGGAGAAAAGCATCTTCATAGTCTTCGAATGGTCTTCAAGTTTGAGTTTAGGTTAAACCTCAAATATCTCCCAAAAGCAGTCTATTTTCCAAGTGTGGTATTCTTCAACTGGCCTACACACACAGTTTATTGCTATGTTGGGAGTCTGCCTATTTATAATGAGTACCTAAGTAAGTTCACATTGGAGTTTCTTTTTCATGGTACTCCATCTCATATGATTCTCTAATTGTTTTACATGAGTAAACCTGGTCTTCCAAACTACAAAGAAAAATAATGTATGTGAAGAAACTTTGTCTTATAACTTTCTTATATCCAATAGTATCTACCACAGTGCTGGATGCAGCATAAACCCTCATAAATATGTACAGAATTAAATGTACTGATTTTTTTTTCTAACTAGCATGACTTTCAAATACCAAGAAAAAGATCAGATTAACAAATAGTAAATCCAATCTGTTTGGCAAATTTAGGTATAGAGCAATTAAACACTTAAGATTATCTCAGTATTCTTCTCTCTCTCTCTGTCTCACACACACACACACACAGACACACACACACACACACACACATCTTTAAATATTCATCAATTTGGGGAAGGGGATGACGAAAATAAATCATGGAATATCCATGTAATAAAATTACAGGCAGTAATTTGAAGAAATGATTAGATCAATCTATGCTAACATGAAATCTCTAAAACATATTATGAAGAGAAGGAGAAAACACAAAGTGTAGAACTTAATATCAAGTTTGCCCCCATTTGTGTAAAAGAAAAAATGTATAGACAACACAGTCACATCCTCTAAGCTTGTATAACTATAGAAATTTGGGGAAAGTTTATACCAAAAATCTGTTAAGAGTGGTTGCCTCTCAAAGCAGGATTGACAGTGTGGGGCAGAAGATGGAATTACTTTTGTTACCTGCAATGTTTATGCTGCTTGAACATTTTATTCACTGTACATATGCATTTGTTTTTCAATTTATAAAGCTGATTAACTGAAAAAATTAATAAATTAATGTGTCAAATGATGAATGGCATAGTTGATTTGGTAATTTTATCCACTGATTGACAATCAACATACAGATTGTTCAATAAGACAAAATTACTTCAAAATTCACTTTAAGAATTTCCTATAGGTTGATATCATTAAAAAGGACAATTAGACCACTCCAAAACCCTCTTTAATCAATAACTAGTTTTCCTTGCATACACCTACTCCTATTATGCTGATATGACTTGGAAAAGAATAACAGAAATACATATTTATTTAAAATATCCAGACTAGGAACTCAGTGGCTCTTTTAGAATAGTGATAATTTCTGAAAAATAAAAAAGAGTCTAAGGGTTTATCTTTTACTATGAAGAACAACAAAGTCTCAGATATTTGAGAAATGCTGAGAAGCAGACTTAGAAGCTCCAGAGTAAGGTAGCTGCCATTTTCAGTCAATCATAGCAGCAGCAGCAGAAAAAAGGATTTTCCCCAGTAAATATTGAAAAATAGGTTAATAATATAAAACCTTCATGACCAGAGACAAATTTCATATTTCGTACAGGAGGAAGAGGGAAGAATACTTGCCAGAAGGAAGAGTAAATCTCTCAAAGCAAACATGTAAACCATGACTTGGGGGAGCAGTAGGCCTAATTTGTGAATGCCTTGTCAATGGTTCACAAAGAGCATGTTAAGGATACATGCAGAACTCTAAACTTACTGGTACCAACTAGCCTCAAAAGTATATTATCTGTGTGAACTGAGGTACTCACATCTGAGCAGTAGCATAGGACCTTCAGTTTTTCTGTATAGCAATGAAGCCTGGCTTTTCTTAATCACCAAATCTTCTTTGCCCAGGTCCCATGTGACAAGCCTTCCTAGAAAGCTAGTTGGGGTTAATGGCACAAACTGGAATGTAAGAATTGAGCCAAGCTACATAGCCCACATGCAGATCTTGTTTTTTTAACAAATAATTATTAAATACTTACTGCACTAGATATTGTGAGGAAAGAAAAACCATGAAATAAGTAGAAGACATGAGCTTTGGTTTTGAAAAGCTTACGAAACAGTTGGCAGGACAAGACTTGTGCACATGAAAAAACTAGAGAACAATAAATATCATTATGTAATCAAGTTCTGGGTTATAAAGAATATTATGAATGTTACAGTTCAAATCATTGATGGATTCCAACAAACTGAGCTAGCTTCTCATAAATGAAGGCATAGAAAGATATCTTGAAAGCAAGCAATGAGGCAATAAATGTTTAAAATATTTTCTTTAAAATAAAAGTCAAGTCTAGTTTCAAGTAATGAATTATTACTTTTACCTTTTTTTGAAACCACCTGAAAAATATAGCAGGTACAGGTTGTTGTTGTTTTTTGTTGTTGTTGTTTGTTTGTTTTTTGACAGGTCTCGCTCTGTTGTCCATGCTGGAGTGCAGTCGCGTAATCTCGGCTCACTGCAACCTCTGCCTCCCAGATTCAAGTGGTTCTCCTGCCTCAGTCTCTTGAGTAGCTGGGACTACAGGCATATGCCACCATGTCCAGCTAATTTTTTTGTATTTTTAGTAGAGACGGGGTTTCACCATGTTGGCCAGGCTGGTCTCGATCTCCTGACCTCGTGATCGGCTGCCTCAGCCTCCCAAAGTGTTGGGATTACAGGCATGAGCCACCATGCTCAGCTCAGATTGTTGTTCTTTAGGACATCTGGCAAAAGCCTGACTGGCCTAGGGATTCTGACTCTGTCAAGATGGAGTACTTTTACATGGCAGAGCAATTAGGCAAGAGAAAGAAATAAAGAGCATCCAAATAGGAAGAGAGGAAGTCAAACTCTCCCTGTTTGCAGATGACATTTTATATCTAGAAAACCCTATACTTTTAGCCCAAAATCTCCTTAGACTGATAACTTCAGCGAAGTCTCAGGATAAAAAATCACTAGAATCCTTGTACTCCAACAACAACCAAGCCAAAAGCCAAATCAGGAATGCAATCTCATTGACAATTCCAACAAAAGAATAATCTAGGGATACAGCTATCCAGGGAGGTGTAAGATCTCTATAATGAGAACTGCAAAATACTACTCAAGCAAATCAGAAATGACACAAAAAATGGAAAACATTCCATGTTCATGGATAGGAAGAATCAATATCATTAAAATGGCCATACTGCCCAAAGCAATCTACAGAGTCAATGCTATTTCTATCAAACTACCAATGATATTCTTCACAGAATTAGAAAAAAAAAAAACCTATTTTAAAATTCATATGAAACCAAAAAATGGCCCAAATAGCCAAGGCAATACTAAGCAAAAAGAACAAAGCTGGAGACATCACGCTACTTGACTTCAAACTATACTACAGGACTACAGTAACCAAAACAGCGGGGTACTAGTACAAAACCATACACATAGACCAATGAAAAAAAATAGAGGCCACACACCTACAGCCATCTGCTCTTTTTTTTTTTTTTTTTTTTTTTTGATAGTCTCGCTCTTATTGCCCAGTCTAAAGTGCAGTGGAGTGATCTTGATTAACTGCAACCTCTGCCTCCCAGGTTCAAGCAATTCTCATACCTCAGTCTCCCAAGTAGCTGGGATTACAGGTGTGTGCTACTATGCCCGGCTAATTTTTGTATTTTTAGTAGAGACGGGGTTTCACCACAATGGCCGGGCTGGTCTTGAACTCCTGGCCTCAAATGATCTGCCGGCCTCAGCCTCCCAATATGCTTGGATTAAGGAGTGGGCCACTGCGCCCAGACCAGCCATCTGTTCCTTAACAAAGCTGACAAAAGCAAGCAATGGGGAAAGGACTCCCTATTCATTTATCTCTGATAAATGGTGCTGGAATAACTGGCTAGCCATATGCAGAATATTAAAAATAGACCCTTTTCTTATACTATATACAAAAATCAACTCAAGATGGGTTAAAGACTTAAATAGAAAACCTAAAACTATGAAAACCATGGAAGACAATTTAGGCAATACCATTTTGGACACCAGAACGAACAAAGATTTCATGACAAAGATGTCAAAAGCAATTGCACCAAAAGAAGAAATTGACAAATGAGATCTAATTAAACTGAAGAGCTTCTCCACAGTGAAAGAAACTATCAACAGAGTAAACAGACAACCTAAAGAATGGGAGAAAATGTTTGCAAACTGTGTATCAAAGGAAGGGCTAATATCTAGCATCTATAAGGAACTTAAACAAATCTGCAAGAAAAAAACAAGCAACCCCATTAAAAAGTGGGCAAAGGACATCGACAGACACTTCTCCAAAGACATACATGAAGCCAACAACTGTATGAAAAAAAAGCTCAATATCACTGATCGTTAGAGAAATGCAGGTCAAAACCACAAGAGATTTCATCTCATACCAGTTAGAATGTCTACTATTAAAATGTCAAAAAATAACAGATGTTGGCAAGATTATGAAGAAAAAGGAACACTTATACACTGTTGATGGGAATGTAAATGAGTTTAGCTCTTGTGGAAAACAGTGTGACACTTACTCAAAGACCTAAAAACAGGACTACCATTCATCTCAGCAATCCCATTACTGGATATATTACCCAAAGGAATATAAATTGTTCTATCATAAAGACACATGCAAACATATGTTAATGACAGCACTATTTGCAAGAGCATAGAAATGGAATAAACCTAAATGCCCATCAATGGTAGAAGGGATAAAGCAAATATGGTACATATATATCATGGAATACTATGCAGCCATACTATGGTGTGTGTGTGTGTGTGTGTGTGTGTGTGTGTGTGTGTGTGTGTGTGTATATATATATATATATATATATATATATATCATGGAATATGATGCAGCCATGAAAAAAAAAAAAGAATGAAATCATGCTTTACAGGAACATGGATGGAGCTGGAGGCCATTATCCTTAGCAAACTAGTGCAGGAACTGAAAACCAAATACATTTTCTCACTTACAAGTGGGAGCTAAATAATGAGAACACATGGACATGTGGAGGGGAACAACAGACACTGGGGCCTACTGGAGGGTGGAGGTTGGGAGTATGGAAAGAATCAGGAAAAATAACGAATGGGTATTAGGCTTAATACCTGGGTGAAGAAATAATCTGTACAACAAAGCCCATGACACAAGTTTACCTATTAACAAAACTGCACATGTACCATTGAACTTAAACATTAAAAAACAAACAAACAAAAAAAAAACTTATAGGAACCCACATTTAAACTGATTAAAATACTTTTTTTTTTTTTTTTTTGAGACAGGGTCTCACTCTGTCACCTAGGCTGGAGAGCAGTGGTACGATCTTGGCTCACTGTAACCTCCACCTCCTGGCTTCAAGCAATTCTCTTGCCTCCGTCTCCAAAGTAGCTGGGATTATAGGCATGCACCACCATGCCTGGCTAAGTTTTGTATTTTTGGTAGAGATGGGGTTTCATCATGTTGACCAGGCTGGTCTCGAACTCCTGGCCTCAAGTGATCTGCCCACCTCAGCCTCCCAAAGTGCTGGGATTACAGGCGTGAGCCACTGTGCCCAACCTAAAAGACCTTTTTGATAGTTGGTTAAAAAGGACAGGTTGTAGCTCAACAGGTAATAAGTCTTCTGTTGTTAGAGGCATTCAAGTATGAACTTAAAAACCTGTGAAAATGATGCTAGGGAGAGAATTCCAGCATAGGAGGCATAAAGAGAAATGAGTTTATGTGAAGCTTCAAGATTTAGGGGTCATCCTAAATTCAGTACCAATCTATTATACCTTCCTCAACTACTTCCATTCCCTGAACAACCAACTCAGATATCAAGGACTATAAGGATTTTAAATATCCTAGTCTAGACTAGTCTACTTGAATCCTCATCACTATTTTATTGAACCAAAAATCATAATGGCATATTTGAAGGATCTTTCCACGCAAAACATTAAAACAAATGGTATTTGTGTTCATCTCTCAGTTTACTATAAAAGTAACTTAAAGCCTCATTCTCTGAACAATCTCTCTTCATTGAAATAAGAAAAATAATAAATAATATTGATCTATCATCATTAGTATAAAAATATTGTAAACATATCTGGCTGGCTGGCTGTTTACCTACCTACCTACTGATCTATCTGAAAGAATGAACTGAAGAATATATACCAAATATGAAGTTTGGCTGATTCTGAATGGTAGGTCTATAGGTGGTAATTTTTGTTCCTTACTTTTGTCTTCTAATTTTTGTAAAACAGGGATAACTGGCTAGCCTTATGCAGAGGATTGAAACTGGACCCATTCCTTTTACCATATATAAAAATCAACTCAAGATGGATTAAAGATTTAAATGTAAAATCATAAAACTATAAAAACTGTAGAAGAAAACCTAAGAAATACCATTCTGGACATCGGCCCTTGCAAAGATTTCACGATGAAGACATCAAAAGCAATTGTGGTGAAGATAAAATTTGACAAATGGTACTTAATTAAAGAGCTTCTTCACAGCAAAAGAAACTATCAATACAATAAAGAGACAACCTACATAATGGGAGGAAGTATTTGCAAACTATGCATTTGACAAAGGTCTAATGTCCACAATCTATAAAGAACTTGAATAAATTAACAAAAATCAACCCCATTAAAAAGTGGGCAAAAGACATGAACAGACACTTTTCAAAAGAAGACATACATGCAGCCAACAAACATAAAAGATGCTCAATATCACTAATCATTAGATAAATGTACATCAAAACCACAATAAGATAACATCTCACACCAGTCAGAATGACTATTATTAAAAAGCCTATTTGATGGTGGAGAGTGGGAGGAGGTTAGGATAGAAAAAGTACTTATTGGGTAGTATGCTCATAACCTGGGTGACAAAACAATCTGTACACCCAACGCCCATGATCCGCAACTTGCCTTTGTAACCAATTTGCATGTATACCCCTGAACCTAAAAGTCTAAAAAATAAAATAAAATAAATATTTATCTCTTGCAAAACAACAAGAGTTCCCAAACTTATCTGCTGTAGAAGTCAGGCTGGCAATATAGTTTAATGAACGGGCCAATGTATAAGACAATAGGGAAGAGTAGCGACTAGTATAACCTGGAAAATACATTCCCTTTTGAAAAGGATGGCTGCTACTCATTTCTAGATGTTTTTTGTATAAGGGAATTAAAGTGAAGCTAAACAGATTTTTATGTTAGTTTTAGCTGCTTAAATGATGGCAACTAGTGAAAATTTTAAAATAGAATAGATATATGGACCTGTAAATGGTCAGTTTACCACTTTTGAAATGAATATTCTGCTTGCTCAAACAGGAGGGTGGTCATGCCCAACACATTCTTCCCTGGCTTGTTCCAGCAATAAATCCAGGTTCTCAGACTCTCCATGGAAGTAGATTTGGCACAGATAGAGCATCTCAACTTTTACAGCCCATACCAGCAACTCACTCCTAAATCAAATAGCTCTAGAAGTTGCTGGGTCTGTGCATTCCTGAGGTTCCTAAACTACAGAAAACCAAAAGGTGACTTTTAAAATTACAAACATTCAGCAGCTATCTCCCCAGGTTCAAAATGAGTAGTCTGATCAAGAATATAGTCATATGTCTCAGACCCTCTACTTTGGTTAGGGCAGAATAAATGTGAGATAAAATCTAGTCCCCAGCTTCTCTGCAAGGAAAGGAAAAGTTGGAACACAAATCTAACACCCCAGCCTCTCCAGTTGTATCCCAAGGGAGTGGCTTCAATCTCACCTTACTCAAAGCAATAGCATGACTTGACACTGTCTAATTTGGGGGAATCCAATAAGAACAATAACAGCAGGTTGGACAAGCATAAGGAATTTAGAGGCATGAAGAATCTCTGGGTGGGCTGATTGGTGAGAAATATCTCCTCCATGAGACCAGTCTAATAAGACAGAGAGGAGAATTTTTATCAAATTCACAGAAATTATCAGAGAGTCAAGTAAAATGAAGAAACAGATGTTTTTCAAATTAATGAAGAAGATATATCTCCAAAAGTAGACCTTAATGAAATGGAGATATGTGATTTACCTGACAAGAAAATCAAAAGGATCATCATAAAGATGCTCACTGAATTAAGGACAGCAATGCATGAACAAATTGAGAACTTCAACAATGAGATAGAAAATATTAAAAAGTATCAAACATGAATAACTGAGCGAAAGAATAGATGAAGTAAATGAAACAATTCAATGAGAGGTTCAACATCAGACTTGATCAAGCAGAAGAAAACAGGAAGACAGTTCACTGGTAAATATCCAATCTGAGAAGCAAAAAGGGAAAAGAATAAAAAAGATTAAAGACTGCTCAAGGGATTTATGGGACATCATCAGACAGAATATGACACACATTTTCAGTATACCCGAAGGAGGAGAGAAAGGAACAGAAAAATATATTCAAAGAAATCATGGCAGAAAACTTCCCAAGTGTGAGGAAGAAAATAGAAATTCAGATTCAGTAAGCTTAACCGTCACCTATACTAGGATGAATTCAAAGAAACTCACACCAAAACACTTAATAATCAAGTTGTCTAAGGTTAAAGACCAAGGTAGAATACTGAAAGCTGCAAAGAAAAAGTGAATTGTTACATACAGAGAAACTTCTATAAAATTACTAGCAGATGTTTTCAACAGAACTCCTGCAGGCCAGAGGGAATAGAATGATATATTCATAAAGTTGAAAGAAAAAATATGCCAACTAACAATACTATATCCAATGTCTTAATCCATTTAGTGTTGCTGTAACCTGAGACTGGGTAATTTATGAAGAAAGTAAGTTTATTTGGCTCACGATTATGGTGCTTAGAAAGTCCAGAATTGGGTTGCTGAATTTGGTAAAGGCCTCAGGCTACTTCCACTTATGGCAGAAAGCAGAAATAAAATGGACACATGCAAAGAGATCATATGGCAAGATAGGATGCAAGAAACGAAGGAAGCCAGATTTTTTTTTTAACAACGTGCTCTCTTAGGAACTAATCCATTCCTATGACAGTGAGAACTTCCTGCCAGAGAAGACATTAATTTATTTAAGAGGGATGTGTCCCCATGACCCAAAAACCTCCCACTGCCAACACCAACACATTAGGAATCAAATTTCAACACAAGTTTCAGAGGAGACAAACTCACACTATAGTACCCTGCAATCTTATCCTTTAAGAAAAAAAAAAAAAACTTTCTCAGACAATCAAAAGCTAAGATAATTTATTGCCACCAGACAACCTTATAAGAAATACTAAAAGAATTCCTTCAAGCCAATGGAAAATGTTGCTAAGTAGCAACATGAAAATATATGAAAACATAAATCTCACCAGTAAAAGCAAGTACATAGTCAAACTAAGAACATTCTTGTACTGAAATGATGGTGTAAAAATCAATTATATCGGTCGGGTGCGGTGGCTCATGCCTGTAATCCCAGCACTTTGGGAGGCCAAGGAGGGCGGATCATGAGGTCAGGAGATCGAGACCATTCTGGCTAACATAGTGAAACCCCGTCTCTACTAAAAATACAAAAAATTAGCCGGGCGTGGTGGCGGGCGCCTGTAGTCCCAGCCACTCCGGAGGCTGAGGCAGGAGAATGGGGTGAACCTGGGAGGCGGGGCTTCCAATGAGCCCAGATCACACCACTGCACTCCAGCCTGGGAGACAGAGCCAGACTCTGTCTATAAAAAAAAAAAAAAAAAAAAAAAAAAAAAAAAAAAAAAAAAAAAAAAGAAAAGAAAAGAAAAAAAAAAAAGAAAATCAATTATATCTAGTATGAAAGTTAAAAGATAAAACTATTATAAACAACCATAGATATAATCATTTGTTAAGGGATATAAACTATAAAAGACACAAAATGTGTCATGAAAAACAAAGTGTGGGAAGGCATAAAACATAGAGTGTGTGCAAGTGTTCAAAGTTAGTTGTCACCAGCTTAAGATATTCTGTTATTAGTATAAAATGTTTTAAGATTATTTATATAAGCCACATGTTAGCCATAATGCAAAAATCTTTAGGCAATACACAAAATGCAAAAAGAAACGATTCAAGGTAAACCATTAAAGAAAGTCATTAAACCACAAAGGAAGGTATCAAGAGAGCAAAAAAAAGAACAAAAGATCTGCAAATTAATAAGAAAATAATTAACAAATGCCAACAGGTAAGTAAATAGTAATAGATAATTATTGATAGGTAAGGACTTAAGTTTAAATGAATTAAATTCTCCAATCAAAAGACACTGTGTGACTGAATGGATATAAAAACAAGAACTAACTACATGCTGCCTACAAGACACTCACTTTGTCTCTAAAGACACATATAGACTCAAAGTGAAGGTACTGAAAAGGTATTCCATAGAAATAAAAAGCAAAGGAGAGCAGGGTAACTATATTTATATTAGATAATGTAGATGTTAAGTCAAAATATGTAAGAAGAGATAAAGAAGGTCATTAAATAATAAAAAAGGGGTAAATTTATCAAGAAGTTATAACAATTGCAAGTATATATGTGCCCAACATCAGGGCAACTAATCAAGCAAATATAGATCTAAATGGAGAGATAAATTACAATTCAATAATAGTAGAAGACTTAAGCACCCCAGTTTCACCTTTGGACACATCATCTAGACAGATAATCAATAAGAAAACATTGGATTTGAACTACACTTTAGACAAAAATACCTAATAGATATTTACAAAATAGTTCACCCAACAGGAACAAAATACACGTTCCTCTCAAGTACACATGAAGCATTCCGGGATAAATAATCTGTTAGACCATAAAACAAATTTTAACAAATTTAAGAAGACTGAAATCATATTGAGTATCTTTTCTGACTACAATGGCATAAAACTAGAAATCAATAAAAGGATGAATCTTAGACGATGCACAAATATGTGGAAATCAGACAACATACTTCTGAACAACGAATGGGTTGAAGAAGAAATAAAAATAAAAATAAAAAATATACTGAGATAAAGAAAATGAAAACAACACAGCGAACCTTATGGAATGCAGCAAAAGCAGTTTTAAGAGGGAAGTTTAAAGTGATAAAAACCTGCCTTAAAAAAATAAAAATTTCAAATAAACAACCTAAGGAGTTAGAAAAAATAATACACAAAGTCTAAACTTAGCAGAAAGAAGAAAAAAACAAAGATCACAGAAGAAAAAAAAAATACGAAACTAGAAAAAGAGACCAACAATACTAAAAGTTGTTTTCTTGAAAAGATAACAAAACTGACATACCTTTAGCTAGACTAACAAAGAAAAAAGAGAAGACACAGGCCGGGCACACTGGCTCATGCCTGTAATCCCTGTACTTTGGGAGGCTGAGGTGGGCAGATCACTTGAGGTTAGAAGTTCGAGACCAGCCTGGACAATGTTACAAAACCCCATCTCTACTAAAAATACAAAAAATTAGCCAGGCAGGATGGCAGGCGCCTGTAATACCAGCTACTTGGGAAGCTGAGGCAGGAGGACTGCTTGAACCCAGGAGGTAGAGTTTGCAGTGAGTCGAGACTGTGCCATTGCACTCCAGCGTGGGCAGCAAGAGTGAAACTCTGTCTCAAAAAAAAAAAAAAAAAAAAATTAGCCTAGTCTGGTGTGCGCCTGCAGTCCCAGCTACTCAGGGGGCTGAAGCACGAGAATCGCTTAAATCCAGGAGGCAGAGGTTGCAATGAGTCATGATCATGCCACTGCACTCCAGCCTGGGTGACAGAGCAATACTATCTCAAAAAAGAAAAATAAATAAAAAATAAAAAGGGAAGATACAAACAAAATCCTAAATAAAAGAGGAGACATTACAATTGATACCACAAAATAAAAAGGAAGGTAATAAACTACTATGACAAACTATACATCAACAAATTAGATAACCTAAAAAGAATGGATGATTTCCTAGAATCATGTACCCTACTAAGACCATATCAGGAAGAAACAGAATATCTAAAAAGATCATTACTGAGTACGGATATTGAATCAGTAATAAAAAAATCCCCATTAAAGAAAAACCAAGAGTCTGTTGGTTTTGCTCCTGAATTCTACCAAATATTTAGAGAAATAATACCAATCTTTCTCAAACTCTCCCCCAAAAAAATTTAAGAGGAGGGAATACTCCCAAAGTTATTTTATAAGAACACCATCACCCTGATTTCAAAGCCAGACAAGGACACAAGAAAACAAAACTACAGGCCAATATTCTTAATGAACATAGAATAAAAATCCTCAACAATGTAGTAGCAAATTGAACTGAACAGCACATTAAAAAGACCACTCTCCATGATGAAGCAGGATCTATCCTAAGAATGCAACGATATGTCAACATATGTAAAGCAATAAATGTGATATACTATATTAATAAAATGAAGGACAAAAACCACATGATCATCTAAATAGATGCAGAAAACACATGCAATAAAACTCAACATCTGTTCATAATAAAAACAAAAATTGGTGTAGAAGAAATGTACCTCAACACAATAAAGGCCATATGTGACAAGCCTATAGCTAACATCATACTCAATAAGCAAAGTTAAAATCTTTTCCTCAATGAGCAGGAACAAGACAAGGATGCACACTTTCACCTTTTATATTCTACATAGTACTGGAAGTCCTAGCTAAAGCAATTAGGCAAGAAAAAGAAATAAAATGCATCCATATAGGTAAGGAAAAAGTGAAACTGTCTCTGTTTGCTGATAACATGATGTTATATGTAGAAAAACCCTAAAGATTCCACAAAAAACTGTTAGAATCAATAAAGGAATTCAGTAAAGTTGCACATAACCAAATCAACATACAAAATAAGTAGCATTTCTGTACATTAACAATGAGTTATCTGATTTTTTAAAACATAATTTACAAGAGCATCAAAAAAATAATTAGGAGAAAATTTAACCAAGGAGGTGAAGTATCTGTACACTGAAAATTATAAAACATTTATTAAAAAAATGAAGGAGACACAAATAAATGGAAAGATACACCCTGTACGGATTGAAGGAATATTATTAAAACACCCATAATACCCAAAGTGATCTAAAGATTCAGTGTAATCCCTATCAAATTTCTAACATCATTTTTTCACAAAAATCGAAAAAACAATCCTAAAATTCATATAGAACCAGAAAAAAAACCCCAAAGAGCCAAAGCAATCTTTAGAATAAAGAAAAAATCTGGAGACATCATGCTGCCTGATTTCAAAATACATTATAAAGCAATTGTAATCAAAACAGCATTGCACTGGCATAAAAACAGATACACTGAACAACGGAAAAGGATAGAAAGCACAGAAATAAAATCAAGTGTTTATAGTGAATTAATTTTTGGTAAAGGTGCCAAGAACATACAATGGGGACGAATAGTCTCTTCAATAAATTTTGTTGGGAAATCTGAATAGCCACATGTAGAAGAACAAAGTTGGACTCTTATCTTACATCATAAACAAAAATCAAATCAAAATGGATAAAAGACTTAAACATAAGACCTGAAACTGTAAAGCAACCATAAGAAAACACAGGGAAAAGCTCCAATGATTTCTTGAATAGGACTACAAAAGCATAGGCAACAAAAGCAAAAACATATTAGATTGCATCAACTAAAAAGAATTTGCACAGCAAAAGAAGCAGAGTGAGGAGATAACCCATGGATTGGGAGAAAATATTTGCAAACAATACATCTGATAAGGAGCTAATATCAAAAATATGTAAGGAACTCAAATAACTCAATAGCAAGAAAACAAATAACCAGGTTTAAAAAATTGGGCAAAGGATCTAAATATATATTTCTTGAAAGAAGAGATATGAATGGCCAAGAGATAAATAAAAAATATGCTCAAAATTTCTAATTATCAGAGAAATAAAAATTAAATTCATAATGAGGTATCACTTCACAACTGTTAGAATGGTTATTATCAAAAAGATGAATGATAACAAGTGTTGGCAAAGATATGGAGAAAAAGAAACCCTTCTATATTGTTGGTGGGAATGTAAATTATTACAGCCATTTTGGAAAGTAGCATAGAGGTTACTCAAAAGACTAAACTAGAATTACCATATGATACAGCAATCTCACTTCTGGACATACATCCAAAAAAAATTGTAATCAGTATGTCAAAGTGATATCTGCATTCCCTTGTTCGTTGCAGCATTATTTATAACAGCAATGATATGGAAGCAACCTAAGTGTTCATCAATGAATGAAGAAAAAAATACATATACATACATATATATATATAAACATATATAACATTTATACACATGTATGCATAATGCGCTACTATACAGCCTTAAAAATGAGGATATTCTGTCATTTGGGACAACATAGATGAATCTGGAGGGTATTATTCTAAGTGAAATAAGCCAAACACAAAAAGACAAATACTGCATGCCCTCACTCATATGTGAAATCTAAAAAAGCTAATATCATAGAAACAGAGAATAGAAAGGTGGTTACCAGAGAGAAAAGGAGAGGGGAGGAAAAGGGATAAGACAAAGGGAGATGTTGCTCAAAGGGTACAAAGTTTCTGTTAGATGGGAGAAATACTATTGCACTGAAGGATAACCACAATTAATAATAATATATATTTCAAAGTTACTAAAACAATAAATTGTTAACATTCTCACCACAAAACATAAAATGGGTATGTTAGCTTGACTAACTCTTTCTACAATACACACATAGATCAAAATATCACACTATTCCCTACAAATATATACAATAAAATAAATAAATCACATTGATCATTAACTGAACAGAATATTTAGTTTTATTTTTGTTTTTCTTTTTTACTGATAACCTGCCTGTTTTTTAAATATATTTTCTGGAATGTTGAGATTAGAAGGCATAAGTGATAATTTAGTGAAATAACAGACCTGCTTAGTCAGAATATTTTCTGTCACTGATAACACTGTAGGGTCCTTTATTATTGAGGATAGAACCTGTAGTCTTTGGGGAGGTGGAGTTTATAAAACTTCTGACCCCCTCAGGCTGTGAAGGAATAAAAAGAGCTAGTCGTCTTGGTGGTATATAATAGTGAAATTGGAAAATATATCTTAAAATTTTATTATCTATCTTATTTGAGAGAAGTATATAATTCAATCAATCTCCTGCATGATAAAAACTATTAATTTGGAATAAAAGTAGTCCTTTCCCTTTTAAATTAAATGGAACTTTGAACAGTAGCTGTGGGTTTTATCACATTGAATTGTAAAGTAAAATGCATCCATCCACCTTCACATTTTCAAGGATTACAGTGAAGACTGGCAAATGATGAAAATGCTACAGCAGGAACACTATTCTGTTTCACGTGTGCTAAAGGAAAGACGACAAGTATATGTGTTAATTATAAGTTGAAAAGCTATAAGGACATTCTGAAGATCAATGAGAATCTTGCATAATTGTTTCTGAACTGATGATTATGTGTCTGGTGATAAAGGAATTCAGCAAATGACATAATTGTTTAGCAGTTAGTAATTACATAGTCAGTAAAGGCCTGAAATGTTCAAAGTGCAAAAGAGTGAATGGGTATCATATAAAAGAGTGTACATGCAGAGGATGACAGATCCTATTCCAGAAGATTTAATTTGCAACATTCAAGTAGCTCAAAAGCCAATACAGGTATCTTTATATATATATATACACACATACACACACATATACACACACTTTAAATTCTAGGCTACATGTGCACAATGTGCAGGTTTGTTACATACGTATACATGTGCGATATTGGTGTGCTGCAACCATTAACTCATCATTTGCATTAAGTATATCTCCTAATGCTATCCCTCCCCTGTCCCCCCATCCCATGACAGGCCTCAGTGTGTGATGTTCCCTGCCCTGTGTCCAAGTGTTCTCATTGTTAAATTCCCACCTATGAGTGAGGACATGCGGTGTTTGGTTTTTTTGTCCTTGCGATAGTTTGCTGAGAATGATGGTTTCCAGCTGCATCCATGCCCCTACAAAGGATATGAACTCATCCTTTTTTATGGCTGCATAGTAGTCCACAGTGTATATGTGCCACATTTTCTTAATCCAGTCTATCATTGATGGACATTTGGGTTGGTTCCAAGTCTTTGCTATTGTGAATAGTGCCACAATAAACATACATGTGCATGTGTCTTTATGGCAGCATGATTTATAATCCTTTGGGTATATACCCAATAATGGGATGGCTGGGTCAAATGGTATTTCTAGTTCTAGATCCTTGAGGTATCGCCACACTGTTTTCCATAATGGTTGAACTAGTTTACAGTCCCACCAACAGTGTAAAAGTGTTCCTATTTCTCCACATCCTCTCCAGCACCTGTTGTTTCCTGACTTTTTAATGATGGCCATTCTAACTGGTGTGAGATGGTATCTCATTGTGGTTTTGATTTGCATTTCTCTGATGGCCAGTGATGACGAGCATTTTTTCATGTGTCTGTTAGCTGTATGAATGTCTTCTCTTGAGAATTGTCTGTTCATATCCTTTGTCCACTTTTTGATGGGGTTGTTTGTTATTTTCCTGTAAATTTGATTGAGTTCTTTATAGGTTCTGGATATTAACCCTTTGTCAGATGAGTAGATTGCAAAAATTTTCTCCCATTCTGTAGGTTGCCTGTTCACACTGATGGTAGTTTCTTTTGCTGTGCAGAAGCTCTTTAGTTTAATTAGATCCCATTTGTCAATTTTGGCTTTTGTTGCCATTGCTTTTGGTGTTTTAGACATGAAATCCTTGCCCGTGCCTATGATCTGAATGGTATTACCTAGGTTTTCTTCTAGGGTTTTTATGGTTTTAGGTCTAACATTTAAGTCTCTAATCCATCTTGAATTAATTTTTTTATAAGGTGTAAGGAAGAGATCCAGTTTCAGTTTTCTACATCTGGCTAGCCAGTTTTCCCAGCACCATTTATTAAATAGGGAATCTTTTCCCCATTTCTTGTTTTTCTCAGGTTTGTCAAAGATCAGATGGCTGTAGATGTGTGGTATTATTTCTGAGGGCTCTATTCTGTTCCATTGGTCTATATCTCTGTTTTGGTACCAGTACCATGCTGTTTTGGTTACTGTAGCCTTGTAGTATAGTTTGAAGTCAGGTAGCGTGATGCCTCCAGCTTTGTTCTTTTAGCTTAGGAGTGTCTTGGCAATGCAGGGTCTCTTTTGGTTCAATATGAACTTTAAATTAGTTTTTTTTTCCAATTCTGTGAAGAAAGTCATTGGTAGCTCGATGGGGATGGCATTGAATCTATAAATTACCTTGGGCAGTATGGCCATTTTCACGATATTGATTCTTCCTATCCATGAGCATGGAATGTTGTTCCATTTGTTCGTGTCCTCTTTTATTTCACTGAGCAGTGATTTGTAGTTCTTCTTGAAGAGGTCCTTCACATCCCTTGTAAATTGGTATTTTATTCTCTTTGAAGGTATTGTGAATGGGAATTCACTCATGATTTGGCTCTCTGTTTGTCTGTTATTGGTGTATAAGAATACTTGTTATTTTTGCACATTGATTTTGTATCCTGAGACTTTGCTGAAGTTGCTTATCAGCTTAAGGAAACTTTGGGCTGAGACAATGGGATTTTCTAAATATACAATCACATCATTTGCAAACAGGGACAGTTTGACTACCTCCTTTCCTGATTGAATACCCTTTATTTCTTTCTCCTGCCTGATTGATCTGGCCAGAACTTCCAACACTATGTTGAATACGAGTGATGAGAAAGGGCATCCCTGTCTTGTGCCAGTTTTCAAAGGGAATGCTTCCAGTTTTTGCCCATTCAGTATGATATTGGCTGTGGGTTTGTCATAAATAGCTCTTATTATTTTGAGATATGTCCCATCAATACCTAATTTATTGGGAGTTTTTAGCATGAAGGGCTGTTGAATTTTGTCAAAGGCCTTTTCTGCATCTATTGAGATAATCATGTGGTTCTTGTCTTTGGTTCTGTTTATATGCTGGATTATGTTTATTGATTTGCGAATGTTCAACCAGCCTTGCATCCCAGGGATGAAGCCCACTTGATCATGATGGATAAGCTTTTTGATGTGCTGCTGGATTCGGTTTGCCAATATTTTATTGAGGATTTTTGCAGAAAGTTAAAAAGGATATCCAGGTATTGGACTCAGTTCTGCACCAAGCAGACCTAATAGACATCTACAGAACTCTCCACCCCAAATCAACAGAATATACATTCTTCTCAGCACCACATCGCACTTATTCCAAAATTGACCACATAGTTGGAAGTAAAGCACTCCTCAGGAAATGTAAAAGAAGAGAAATTATAACAAACTGTCTCTCACACCACAGTGCAATCAAACTAGAACTCAGGATTAAGAAACTCACTCAAAACCACTCAACTACATGGAAACTGAACAACCTGCTCCTGAATGACTACTGGGTACATAATGAAATGAAGGCAGAAATAAAGATGTTCTTTGAAACCAATGAGAACAAAGACATAACATGCCAGAATCTCTGGGACATATTTAAAGCAGTGTGTAGAGGGAAATTTATAGCACTAAATGCCCATAAAAGAAAGCAGGAATTATCTAAACTTGACACCCTAACATCACAATTAAAAGAACTAGAGAAGCAATAGCAAAGACATTCAAAAGCTAGCAGAAGGCAAGAAATAACTAAGATCAGAGGAGAACTGAAGGAGATAAAGAGAGAAAAAAACTCTTCAAAAAATCAATGAATCCAGATACTGGTTTTTTGAAAAGATCAACAAAATTGATAGACCACTAGCAAGACTAATAAAGAGGAAAATAGAGAAGAGTCAAATAGACACAATAAAAAATGATAAAGGGGATATCACCACTGATCCCACAGAAACAAAAACTACCATCAGAGAATACTATGAACAGCTCTACGCAAATAAACTAGAAAATCTAGAAGAAATGGATAAATTCCTGGACACATACACCCTCCCAGGACTAAACCAGGAAGAAGTTGAATCCCTGAATAGACCTATAACAGGCTCTGAAATTGAGGCAATAATTAGTAGCCTACCAACCAAAAAAAGTCCAGGACCAGATGGATTCACAGCCGAATTCTAGCAGATATACAAGGAGAAGCTGGTACCATTCCTTCTGAAACTATTCCAATCATTAGAAAAAGAGGGAATCCTCCCTAACTCATTTTATGAGGCCAGTATCATCCTGATACCAAAGCCCAGCAAACACACAACGAAAAAGAGAATTTTAGAACAATATCCCTGATGAACATCGATGCCAATACAGGTTTCTACACATAAGGAAAGATCTTTCAGCAATCTTAAACACTCACACAACCCATTTATTGTCTTTCTACATAGACTTGTAATAAAGTCCTCTGCAAGAAGTAAAAATCTTTATGAAAGTTAGTACCCCAACTTCCCCTGGAGGTTTATCCCTTCCTCATGTCTTCCCTTGAGAACTAAGGAATGTTTGAAACAGATCCTAGTGGCTTAACACAATACAAGTCTATTATCTCAGTTTCCAGGGCTCTTTCCGTTGTTTCTAGAAATCTCAGAGCTAAATGTGTGGTGCCCATCTCTATGGCATACAGTTTAGACATTTATTTTATGTAAACTCGACCTTATCTTATTTCTCCTACTCTTATTATTTCCTCCTGATTTTATTTCTTAGTTTTTGTATTGTGGATTATATACACAGTTTTGCAATCTGCTTCAACTCCTTTTTGCAATAACATGAATATAAACATTATATCAATAAATATTGAATAAATGCACCAAACTAATTATCTGTCAGAAAACACTTCCAGGCCTATTCACTTTAAAGTCAAGTTCACACATGTTTCTAGGACCATTTTGTTTATGCAAATGACTCAAAATATGTCAGTAAAGCTGGGTTTTTGGAGTAATTTCCCCCTTATATCAGCATCTTTTGTTTAGCTTGAAAATAAAATGGAGGTTAAATCTGTTCTAAATTTGCTCAATTCTATTTATTTTTGTAAATTTCTCACCTGTTGACTGAATTCAACCACCCTCCTGACTCCTGCCACCTTCAAACAATCATCAGATGCCACATTCTCTCTTGATTAATTTTCTAATTTGTTCCTACCTCCTAAGAGAAAGGGAAGAACTTAGTCTTTAGAAGGCTATTCCACTGCTTCTTTATAAAAACCTTACATGGAACTGCTATAGATAATCATTAAATAGCCCGTCTCATTTATTTCATCCTGATGAGTTGGCTTCAAACACTTTAATCTTTTCCCATTGGTCCTGTTCCCTCTTTCATCACATTCCAAATCTGTTCTAGAGGGAAATACTTTGGAAAGGGCTTTTAAATCTTTTATATCACTGGTGAGTCATTTGGCAAAATATTATAATAACATATCATTAATTGGATCTTGGTGGCTCTCAAACATGCCAGTCAAGCTCCTGCCCCTGGGCTTTCACACTTGCTATTCATTTTCTCTGCTTATAACGCTATTCCTCAAAATATCTGCATGGCTTGCTTTTCTTCCCACGGGTCTCTACTTTTATATCATCTTATCAAAAAGCCTCTCCTAAACACCCTATCTAAATTATCAGCCCCCTTCCCCACCCTATTCCACTTCCCATTCTCTTCCAGGCTTTAGCTTTTCTCCAGGGCACCTATTACTATCTTGAGTTATTATGTATTTACATATTTAGTAGTGAATCAAGCGTCTCACTCTCTAGAACATACACTCTATGAGGACAGGACTTTGCCTTTTTTTCACCATCTAGAACAGTGACAGGCACACAGTAAAACTCAATAAATATTTGTTGTAATAAAGGATGGATGAAGAGTAGGCATGAAACAATGAATAAAGTCAATCCAACTGACATAGGGCTAGAGCCTGAAAGAAATCAGGTACAAGCCCATTTTTTTGAGTTCACTACTTCACTCTCTGGTCTCATACAGTATTCCCATTAGCCATGGGTAGATATCACTTCAGTTGAGTAAAAAATTTAGACACTGAAGCAGACAGACAAAATTACTTATCCCAAGTTGCTAAGGGGATAAGTAACAGTTAAGTATAGTAATAGCACACAACTGTGTGCTCGGTGATGTACAAAGGACTATAAAATATACAAAGAGGTAGGCTTAAAATGTAGTGCTTAAAATCATGGACTTTAGGAGTCAGAGAGACCTGGGTTCTAATGTCATCTCTGTCACATTCTTGCTACGTGACCGTGGACAATTTCTAAGTTTCAGTTACCTCATACATAAAATAAAAGCAATACTACCATTTTCAGATTCACAGTAAAGAGTCAATGCCATAATCCACAGAGAAAGAGTGAGCCAATTTAACATAGTATTGGTGAATGATAACCAACGGTAATTAAAACTACTACTGTCATTCAATGTATTATTATTATAAAATTACAGTTAATTTCTGAGACAACTAGAGACCAAAACAATAAAGTATGGGACCAAGAACCAGAATGTATCCTGTAGACTCTCCATAATCTACTGTCACCATTTGCAAGTGTAATTCTCCATTTTTAGACATATGAACATGGTGTAGCAGAAAAAGAAGAGTCTTTAGAGCTAGGAAACTTGGATTTGAGTGCCAGCTCTAATACTTTTCTCATGGGTGACTTTGGGCAATTCATAACCATGCTGAGATACATTTTCCTCATATATAAAATGGAAATAATATTTAAATCAAAGGGTTATAATGATTAAATGAGGTACCACATTATGAAAATTCTCAGTACAACATAGTACCTTTACAAAGTAGGAATTCAATAAATAAAAGCTGAATTAAAATCTGATTTATTTGCTGTCTCCAGTATAACCTGTCCTTTCCCATACCAATTCCCACCCAGGAATGCATATATGTCAATTGCCCTCTACATCTACTTAAATTCTATCCAACCTTTAAAGGCCAGTTCAAGTTGCAATGCCTTATAGTAAATGCTCTGGTGCTTGGTACAGGATAGGTTCTTTAGGGCCAAAGCACCTATCCCACAACTGTTGAGAATATCAAGTTACCAATCCTTGAAGCTAGAGCCACAACAATGGGAATTGTCCTTGGCTATAAAGAGCTGCATGCCCAAGGATAACACCTTAGCAGGGAGTGGCCCAAGGCCAAAGACTGCCTGATGAAGGAATTCAAAAGCCTAGCCCCCTTACTTCAATTTGGGATAATCATCCAGAGGTCTATCCTAACTCCAGATCTCCCTGTAAGATCTGCTGAGGCCATAGGCAACTACATTACGGGTCAGCTTCTACTTCTGCTCAATTTTTCCTTTCACTTTTCTTACTTCCTTACAGGCATATTTGCCATGAGCACTTCCCAATAAACCTTATGCATGCAACTCCTCATTTAAAAATCTATTCACAGCTGGGCACACTGGCTCACACCTATAATTCCATCAATTTCAGAGGCTGAGGCAGGTGGATCACCTGAGGTAAGGAGTTCAAGACCAGCCTGGCCAACATGGTGAAACCCCGTCTCTACTAAAAATGCAAAAATTAGCCAGGCTTGGTGGCAGGCACCTGTCATCCCAGCTACTCAGGAAGTTGAAGCTGGAGAATCCCTTGAATCTGAGAGGCAGAGGTTGCAGTGAATCAAGATCACGACATTGCACTCTAGCCTAGGCGAAAAGAGTGAAATTCCATCTCAATAAATAAATAAATAAACAAACAAACAAACAAACAAGCAAAATAAAAATATAAAAAATAAAAATCTGTTCCTAGGAACCCAAACTAAGATACCCCCAGAAATCATTTTATACCATGTATCTATATCACATCCCTTAGCCAAATTTTACATTCCTTGAGGGCAAAGCCAGAGTCTCATACTTACTCCATTTACTCCCTTAGAATGGGACACACCATAGATATTCAATGAAGATTCTGGATTGATTCTGTTGGTTTGCTAACCACTAACCATAGCATTAAAAAGCAATCCATTTTCTTTTTTTTCTTTTTTTAATTAATTTATTATTATTATTATTATTATTATTATTATTATTATTACTTGAGACAGGGTCTCACTCTGTTGCCCAGGCTGGAGTGTGGTGGTGTGAACACAACTCACTGCAGCCTCGACCTCCCGGCTCAAGCAGTCCTTCCACCTCATCGTCTTAAGTAGCTGAGACTACAGGCATGCGGAAAATGTCCAGCTAATTTTTGTATTTTTTGTAGAGATAAGGTTTTACCATGTTCACCATGCTGGTCTTGAACTCCTGAGCTCAAGTGATCTGCCTGCCTCGGCCTCCCAGAATGCTGGGATTACAGGCGTGAGCCACTGTGCCCAGTTAGCAGCTCATTTTCATGAAAAAAAAAAAAAAAAAAAGACTGAGCTTTTTAACAATGCAATTTTGTTTCCTCCAAGATATCCAGTCATAGCATACTGACATAAAATTTATGAGACAGTAAAAGAAAAACGGTTGTGTAGAAACAAAAACATATAAGGTGAAATTAGAAAATAAATCTGGAGAACAGCAGAGGTATCTTTCTAAAGCCTGCAAAATTGCATTGGCTCAATCTATGGGTACCAACAACAATTATCACTTGCCTAAACTTCTGTACTACATTTTCTTCAACTATTCTCCATTCTCCATTGTGGTCCCAGGCAGCAGCAGGCAGCAAACCTTTTTTTTTTTTTTTTTTTTTTTTTTTTTTTTAGAAATAGGGTCTTGCTCTGTCATTCAGGTGCTGGAGTGCAGTGGTGCAATCACAGCTCACTGCAGCCTCAAACTCTTGGGCTCAAGCAATCCCATCACCTCAGCATCCTCTAGCTCCTCAGGCTCACACTACTATGTCTGGTCCGCTTTTTTTGTTTGTTTGCTTGTTTTTTTTTTTTTTTTTTTTTTCCGTAGAGACACGGTCTTGCTTATGTTGCACAGGCTGATTTTGAACTAATGGCCCCCAGCAGTTCTCCTGCCTTGGCCTCCCAAACTGCTGGAATTACAGGCATGAGCCACCACACGTAGCCAAAACATTTTAATATTGTGATTGTGTGAGTATATGTATACCTTGTGTGCGTATATATGTATGTATACTTTTAGAAACTAGAGAAGATATTTTAGATTCATGAAAGCGAAAATGTCTGTGAATGAATTTGAAATATGGTTCATCAAAAAAGCAAAAACAATGCAGCCATTATTTCCATATCCTCCTTTAGCCTGTCCTGATTTTTTTTAGCAAACTACCAGAGTTAGTACAAATAAATGCTTTAATTTATTCATTTCTGAACAATTTGCATAAAATATAAGAGCAACAATCATTGCCTTTATTGATTTAAATACGAAGATATCCACGTGTATACCAAATATTTTAAGAAATGACAATTACTGAAATTAAGACTAAAAATTTGTGTTCAATAATATCAAAAAGTGTAATTTTTGTCACCATAAGCATTCTATTAAAATAATTTAACTAATATAAAACTATTATAATGATAATTATAATACTTACAGATAATAATTATTGAATATTTACTATTTTCAAGACACTTAAGTACATTACATTCTGACAACAACAATGACTACCCTCTACAGAATACTTTCTGCCAGGTATTGTTCTAAATATGATAAATGTATTATCTCATCTAATCTTCACCATCATCTTGTGAGGCTGGTATGAGATGATATCCTTTTTATAAGAAGAGAAAGAAAGAGTCAGTGAGGTTAAGTAACTCTCCTAACGTCTCATAGCTCAAATGGTGAAGTCAGGATATGAACCCAGGTTTTTTTGGCTCTTAAAACTATGGTCTTAATGTAAATATGGCCACCTGATGATGCAAACAAGCATCAATTTTATAGTCTGCATAGTGTGGCTGAGGGTGACAAAATGTGTATTATTCCCAGCTATTCTTTCCTTCAACAGATATATATTTAGAGTTTACCATGAACCAGATCATAATCCTAGGGCCAAGACATTCTTGATTCTTCCTTCTGTTACTTCACCCACATCATTCAATCCATTACCAAGGTTTGTTGAGTTTGATATAGCATCATAAATTGGGGAGAGAGGAACACTGCCTTGCACAGGAACGTCAGAGAATACTTCTTTGAGGATGAGCACTAATGCTTTCCACAATTTCAACTCCTGAACTTAATATATTGTTTTTTTGGCATTGTCCTCTGTCATATACCTAGTTGTCATTCAGATAGGTCACTGTTTCAGTTTGCACTGGACTCAACAAATCCAAATGGTCTTAGCAGGTACTGCCCTTGTAAGTAAGAGGAGTGAGCCAGGCTTGTGGCACATCCTGTAAAATAAATATTACCAGTGCTGATGTTTTGCTCACCTTTTACAAAGAACATTATCCATTTAGGTTGAGTCTATCAAAAATGGAAAACAGAAAAGAAGCTTCCTGCCTTATGAGACATTTTGTTGAACAATTCAGGTATTATGATATATACAAAGAGACTGATATTATAGCCCATTATGTGCAGTATGAACTATCTATGACTGATGATATCGCTGTATGTTCCAGATGTTGAAAAGAGAATCATAAACATGAAGTGCAAAAATATATTCCCAATTGAAAAAATCCCCCATTGAGAAAAACTGAACTGACTTTTGGATAAAGTAAAATATTTCAATGTAAATCTATCACCCTACCCATAACTTCATGGAAACTCCAGCCTGAGTTTAGCCCCCAAGAAACAAACCACACACACACACACACATATATACACACACACACACACACACACATACACACACACACCCCCCACAGCAGTCTAGGCACCATAAGTCACTTTAAGATTTTTACATTTTTTATTACTTTAAAATGTATCAGAATCCCTATTTGAAAAATCGTATTTAACCTTGATGAAACCATAGAGTATTTCCCAATTTAAAGCAGGTATTTTATAGTGGTGGAGGCACCCTTTAGGTTATAAACAATCAATACTAGTATTAGTCCAAAATTCTTAGATTGTATAGCCTATTTGGTTGTGCTGCATTCTATGTTTATTACAAATATGCACTCTAATTCTTGCCCCTGACCCTGTAAGAAACAAATAGATTATTCATATATTTACCAAATATTTACCAGCAGCCTATAATATGTGTGGTGCTATAAAATGGTAGTAATTATAAAAGACTGCCTTCCACTTATAGGAATTTGTAATAGAATCAAGGAAATACCACAAGTATGAAAGTCTCAATAGTATAAGAGGAAATGTAGTATGATATTTTCATTCATACAGATTACATTTATTGAGTTCCTACTATATGCCAGAGCTGGCAGTTTGAATGCAATGGTGAGCACAATAAATATGATCCATAGCCTCATGGTTCATATAGTCTAGATAGAAAGGAAATCAATTAAACAAGAAATTGCAATATAATGTAGTGAGTGCTATGGTAAAGGAAAGGTACTCTGCTATGACGTACCCAAACTGAAACTTAGAGCCTTAAGGTATGTTTCCTAGAAGGCAGAGTATTCCAGGCAGTGTAGGCTTCACTCCATAGCATGTGCGAAGATTCAGAGAGGTGAGAGGCAATTAAAGTCGGCAAGCAAAAGCATGCAATAGTGAGAAAGATGCATTCAAGGAATTGAAAGTCCAGTACAGCTAAAGCAAAGGATGCAAATAAAAAATTAGGAAGAGATGAGGCTGGAGAAGTGGGCATGGGTACTACATATCTTGTATAACATGTTGACGATTCTAGGCTTTAATCTGAAGGCTATGGAAAACCACCAAAGGATTTTACAAGGAGCAGTACCAGATCTAAAAGCAGCTGGTAGGTAAAAAATGGGTTGCATGGTGGAACAAGGAGACACAGGGTGATCTGTGTAGCAGTTCAGTGGAAGAATTAAAGTGGACATATACAGGATAAATTGGGGAGCTAAAGATGACAGGGCTTTGTGATTAACTCAATATTGGTATAGGGAACAGTAAGGGATGACTTCAAGGCCTCCAGCTTGAGCAATTGGGTAGATGGTAATGTCATTTACTGAAATGGAGAGCATAGGAGGGGGAATAGTCCACAGATGATGACAGCTTGAACAAGACATAATATGCTGATAAGTAGCATCCACATATGGAAGCAGAGAAAAGCAAAGGATCCCTTCTGACACTGAGATATGTTAATAGAGTCAGCACTTGAGCTGGGTGGGATTTTAGGAGAATAGGTAAGGTAATGAACAACTGAAAGGCACATTTAAGGAATGGAAAATGATCATGACTGTTTAGAATATAGGTTTTCTTTTAAGGTATGCTGATAATAGAGATGCAAATGCATACTGGGATTTAAATACAGAGGACTTTGAAATTTATGGTAAAGACTTGAAGCTAATATCAAGATTTGTAACGCAGCATTCCCACTAATAAGTATGGCCTTAGGTAAGTCATTTAATCCTTCTTTCCTAAATTTTCTCATTTATGAAGTGAGTAGCTTTCAGAGTTTTGGATTTCATGGATTTGTAAAATTTAAAAAGTTCAGGGTGGCAGTTAGGTACCATGGCTCACGCCTGTAATCCCAGCACTTTGGAAGGCTGAGGCGGGCAGATCACTTGAGCTCAGGATTTTGAGACCATCTTGGGCAACGTGACAAAACCCTGTCTCCAGAAAAAAAAAAAAAAAATTAATTAGCTGGATGTGGTGGCGTACGCCTGTAGTCCAAGTGACTTGGGAGGCTGAGGTAAAAGGATACAGTGGGCTGAGTTCATGCCACTACACCCCAGCCTGGGCAACAGAGTCAGACCCTGTCTCAGAAAAAATAAAAAATAAGAATAAAAAGTGGGGGATGGGGGACATGAAGCAACAAATGGTTGCCAACTTCATTTTGCCAAGCATGGACATTAAAAACAATAAGCAAATAAATTACCATCTATTAATGCTGTTACTATATAAAATAAAAGATATTTCAAAACAAAGTTCAAGATACTTTTTAAAATTATTATTATACTTTAAAGTTCTGGGGTACATGTGCAGGTTTGTTACACAGGTATACACGTGTCATGGTGGTTTGCTGCACCCATCAACCCGTCATCTACATTACGTATTTCTCTTAATGCTATCCCTCCCCTAGCCCCCCATCCACTGACAGGCCCCAGTGTGTGATATTCCCCTCCCTGTGTCCATGTGGTCTCATTTTTCAACTCCCACTTAAGAGTGAGAACATGTGGTGATTGGTTTTCTGTTCTTGTGTTAGTTTGCTGAGAATGATGATTTCCAGCTTCATCCATGTCAAAGGACATGAACTCATTCTTTTATATGGTTGCATAATATTCCATGGTATATATGTGCCACGTTTTCTTTATCCAGTCTATCATTATGGGCATTTGGGTTGGTTCCAAATCTTTGCTGTTGTTGATAGTGTTGCATAAACATACGTGTGCATGTGTTTTTATAGTAGAATCATTTATATTCCTTTGGGTGTATACCCAGTAATGGGATTGCTGGGTCAAATAGTATTTCTGGTTCTAGGTCCTTGAGGAATTGCCACACTGTCTTCCACAATGTTTGAAGTAATTTACACTCCCACCAACAGTGTAAAAGTGTTCCTGTTTCTCCACATCTTCTCCAGCACGTGTTGTTTCCTGACTTTTTAAAGATGGCCATTCTAACTGGCGTGGGATGATATCTCGTTGTGGTTTTGATTTGCATTTCTCTAATAACCAGTGATGATGAGCTTTTTTTCCACATTTGTTGGCTTCATAAATGTCTTCTTTTGAGAAGTGCCTGTTCATATCCTTCAGCCACTTTTTGATGGGGTTGTTTTTTTTCTTGTACATTTGTTTAAGTTCTTTGTAGATTCTTTGTCAGATGGATAGATTGCAAAAATGTTCTCCCATTCTGTAGATTGCCTGTTCATGCTGAGGATAGTTTCTTTTGCTCTGAAGAAGCTCTTTAGTTTAATTTGATCCCATTTGTCCATTTTGGCTTTTGTTGCCATTGCTTTTGGTGTTTTAGTCATGAGACAGAGTTTCACTCTTGTTGCCCAGGCTGGAGTGCAATGGCATGATCTTGGATCATTGTAACCTCTGCCTCCTGGGTTCAAGCGATTCTCCTGCCTCAGCCTCCCCTGTTAGCTGGGATTACAGGCATGCACCACCATGCCCAGCTAATTTTATAATTTTAGTGGAGATAGGGTTTCTCTATGTTGGTCAGACTGGTCTTGAACTTCCAACCTCAGGTGATCCACCCGCCTCGACCTCCCAAAGTGCTGGGATTACAGGCGTGAGCCACCACGCCCAACCTCAAGATACTTTTAAATAATTTTTAAAATAATTAAATTTCATTTTATTGAAAACTGACTTCATTGTCTTTATTTTTCTCTTTCCACTGAGGACTAGTGCAAACTTCTGGCACTTGTCCAGAGACCATAGTTTGGCAACTGCTGAATTATACTTCAGGATTCATTCCAACACTGACATTCTAGCATTTCTATGATTCCTAGGAATTTATTCATCAATCAGTAGGGAGCCATTGAAGGTTTTGGTGGAGTGAAATGATACCATCAAAGCTACATTTCAAGATCTCATATGGGAGGTCTTGGAAGATAAAATGCAGTCCAATATGTAGCTGCCACCAAAGTTGAGGCATAAACTAATAAAGGCATAAATGAAGGCATTGACAATAGAAATTAAACATTGAAATATATTGCGTCCAGTGCAACAGATTCTGGTAGGGTTGACAGCAAGCTTTATAAGTCAGACCGTGACTGAAATGTTTGGCTTTTTTAGCCAAAGCCTTGATTTACCTTAGAAAGTTCATTTGTAGTATTCTTTCATCTAACAGACTTTTCAAAAAGTGGACTCAAAAACAACATTTTTTTTCTGGTTTATCATATATATACCATAATTTTGAATGTCTCTGGGAGGAAGATAGTTTATTATTCATATTGTACTGAAGAGATCAATCAAATGTTTGAATGGGATGAATTATGAAGAGGAAGCATATGTTAATGAGTTGCTTAAAATCAGTACTTGGAGAGGTTACAAATGAAAAACAGTCCTGTCATGCCATAAAATGAAAGCCACAGGACTCAAACAGAAAAACAGAGAAAATAGCCCTGTTTAAAATATCTGAGCTATTTCTGCCCCAAACCTTTCAAAAGAAAATTACAAAATAGGCCGGGCGCGGTGGCTCACGCCTGTAATCCCAGCACTTTGGGAGGCCGAGGCGGGCGGATCACAAGGTCAGGAGATCGAGACCACGGTGAAACCCCGTCTCTACTAAAAATACAAAAAATTAGCCGGGCGCGGTTGTGGGCGCCTGTAGTCCCAGCTACTCGGGAGGCTGAGGCAGGAGAATGGCGTGAACCCGGGAGGCGGAGCTTGCGGTGAGCCGAGATCGCGCCACTGCACTCCAGCCTGGGCGACAGAGCGAGACTCCCTCTCAAAAAAAAAAAAAATAAAAAAATAAAAAAGAAAATTACAAAATAGAATGAGTAGGTCATCATATGAAATTTGATTGAAGAGTTGCTGTTCTCTAACATTGTGGGGTTAAATTCTCATACCATTATACTTGGGGGAAGTACTAGATTCTGAACTATTAGAGAGAAACATGTACACATGTTTAAAACCTCATGATATTCCCCAGAAATTGCCTTTGTTTTATTTTAGCTTGTTCAAGGAAGAAAACCAAAGGACAGCTATAGACCTTACAAGGCCTGTGGACCTAGAAGATGCTGGGAACTTACACATCAAAAAAGGAAATCACAGTTTCTAACTGGGTTACAATTTAAAACCTTTCCCCTTTAATTTTGATGAGCCTTGTGCAAAGTTTTCAAACCAGAGTGCTGTGGACAACTGCATGTCACAAATGGGTTACACATGGCTAAGATATTGATCGCCTCAGTCCTCAAGCAGTCAGAGCCACCTCTATTTACTCCAGTTTGCTGAATACATATTTACCGTTTTCAATATGTACCATGGGGTGAAAAAGTTGGTAGTCTTCCAGAGCACTTGAAACTGATCCAATTGTCCAATAGAACTGATGTTTATAGTCTTTTTGAATAAACACAGAAATTGACCCTCACAGTCTTAAATCTTTAATCTCACATTTGTCTTATCTGAGTTCCTTCCTCAGGAAACCAATCTTCAGGCCTCCCTGATACTATCAAGGAATTGAAACTAACCAGATCACCACATTCAGACAATAAGACACTAGACCCCTCACCCATCGTGACTGCTTCCTTACTCCTCCCTAATTCTTGTTCTCTTCCACATAGCTGTATTCCTTCCCTACTATATAAACCCCCACTTTTAGCTTGTTGGACACACGGATTTGAGATTTATTTCCTGTCTCCTTGGTTGCAGCACCTGAATAAAGCCTTTCCTCCCTGGCAATACACATTGTCTCAGTGACTGGCTTTCTGTGAAGTGAGCAATGGGAGCTACACTGAACCCCTGGCGTTTCATAACATACTGAGATGGGGCTTGCAGCTTAGTTTATGTTATGCTAGTAAGGACACATGGGAGTCTTTATGAGAATAGTAATAATAGTTTACACTTACATGGTATTTACCATATGCCAGGCAGGGTTCTAAGTAAATTTTTATTTATTTAAACCACCTAGTTCCACAACAACTCTATGAAATAGTGACTCTTAATGTACTCATTTCTTAAATGGAGGAAAATAGAGAGGTTAAAGTCACTAAGCAAGTAATTAGAAGAGCTAGGATTCTAACCCAGGATATCTGGCTCTAGAGTCCTCATTTCAACTGCCTTTTATACAAATATTTAAAGGAAAGGCTCTGGCTAGATATCAGTGACCTAGCACTAGGAGTTTGCAGATAAGTGCTGGTAGCTCAAAGCAAAAAAACAGTAAGTTGTTAGTTTAGAGATATATTAAGGCCCAGAACTGGCTATCAAAGACTTACTGGTTTGTAATAAGGCAAATAGAGAAATAAGACTTAGTTTCAAAAATTAAGACAAAAACCAGAGAACCCTGAAAATCTACAGGAGAATTTAAGATAAAGACCAAGATTACTGGATGAAATAACTCAAACTAATGAAGAGCAATAGATACATGAATGGTAGATAATTTTCATGGATATTTTTAAACCAAAGAATACCTGGAACAGTGGTCCTCAACTGGGAGCAATTTTGTCCCCAAGAGGACATTTTACATTGTCTGGAGACATTTTTGGTTGCATAGCTTGACAACAAAGGTGTAGGGTATGTGTGCTACTGGCATCCAATATGTAGGAGGCAGGGATGCTGTTAAATGAGCATCCTACAATAAGGATCCTACAATGCACAGGCTATCCTTTTCCCACTCCAACCAAGAAATATCCGGCTCAAAATGTCAAGAGTGATGCTATTTGAGAAACTGTGGCCTAGATGTATGAGTCTATGACCAACCGTAACCAGGTAGCCTCTGTAGGTGATGTTGGCTGCTGCTGATGATGATGTTGATGATGATGATGATGATGATGATGATGATGGAGGAAGAGAGGGCAAAGCGAGAGAAGGAATAAATTACAATACTCCAACAAAAAATAAAAGCAGAATTCACTATTTTTGAGTGTTTACTAGGCACTGTGCAAAGCTCTTTATTACATTACCTTGCTTAATCCTCCAGGCAAAAAACAACCCTCAAGGGTAGGTGCTATTATTAGCTCCACTTTACATATGTGGAAAACTAGGTTCAGAAAAGTTAATTACATTGTTCAGGATCATATAACTGTAAGTGATCCAATCAAGCATCACGCCCAATTCTGCCTGACTCCAGAGACCATTATACTCTACAGTATGTGTACAATTGGCTTAGGGTATACGCTTGGTTCAAGAGTCAGAAGCAAGAAATGGACACAAAGACAAACCCTTTCTAGGTACCTGGAGATATGGGTGCATGGGGAAGGTGCTATGAAGGAGAGTTTGAGGAATAAAATGACTGATACAAATCAGTGAATTTTCAAAAAGATTGTACATCATTCAACACACAGGTCTGTATGCCGTTTTATGAATGGGAGCATTGGGAATCAGTTTATTTCAAACTCAATTCCACATTCACATTTCTTCTGGACTTGGCATCAAGCCTTTTTTTCTTACGAAGGACAATCTATGTGTTGTATCTGCTAAAAGTGAAGAAGGCTGTTTAAAATTGTCCCTTTCAACAGTTCTACCTGGAGAAACAAATAGCTACATTTATTATTTTTCTCAGTGCTAAATTATTACACAATAAAATCTTTTTTTAAAAAAAAAATCTGCTTTTAAACTAGAGTAGCACCACCACCCCCTTAATACTTAAGCTGCTTGTGATACTCAGAGGCCAGGCTGCATCTTGGAAATATAATAGCCCCAATCAGTCAAAGCCAGCTCTACCCCAGCTAGCTTGTATACTGATGTTAGTCCTGTCCCCCTAGACCTGCATTACAAAGGCCTTACAGCCTTCTTCAGCGCCTTCCAAGTCAGATCCTATCTTGCTGTTGTCACAAAATGAAGCTTCAATCAGTACAACATCTACTTCCCCACTTGGCAGAAGGCTTTCCAATAACAATGAAAATTAAGGTGATTTATTTTCTGATAGATTTTGGAGCTTACTCATAGGCAGAGCTTTTGTTTCCTCATGAGTTATACTAGGGCAGGGAAGTGAGTATCTGAGTATGCCAGTAATTTTCTTTTTTCTTGTTTTTATAACAAAAAAAATTACTGCTCATAGAAATCAAAAGTGAAATGCCTGTGTTCATCCACTACATTGTGTGTTCAAAGCTTTGAATAATTTCTAACTCTTTTATTTCATTTTATTTTTCTGGGACACAGAATTGTTGACTCCCAGTTTATGGGAATTATTAAACTACATTTCGTAATACAATCAGAGTTTATTAGGCTTAAGTGAGAGACAGCCCATTCAAACACCTTGTAGGCTTTACACTCAGTGGTCTCCACTTAAGACAAAGCTTGTTGTTGCTTTTTTTTTTTAATTATTTTACTTTACAGCACTACATAAGTAAAGGACAGTTTAAGAAAAACTTAGAGTAGACTTGAGTGATGTCATAGATATTAGGTAAACTCCTGGTCCAAATAATATCTTCCTGTCTCAAGCCTGCCACAAAGGAGACGGTAGATATGCCCTGAGCTTCAAATGCCTTTTTATTATACTTTTGGTATGATTTTCTTGTTGCTCCCTGGAATGGAAATTTAGACAAATAGCTTAAGTCTATTCCTGTGCTTATGCAATGACTGGCATACACCAGTAGTTGATGTCTTTTAATTTGAGAGTTATAAGTGTAGGCAAATAAAATTTCTAACTACCTCCTGAGGACACATTCTGTAGTATATCCCTGGGCATGAAAAGAAGATAGTAACATCTGGAGGAACGAGGAACAACAGATTGTTTGGTGGATGGCCTAAAAAAATGCCACTGTCATGCTCAGAGCAAGAAAAGTTTAATCAGGAAATAATGACTTGGTGTCCATTTTATATAGGCTATAGTATCTGAAATGAAAAAAAAAAAAAAACTTTCCAGATAATTAGATGAATATTTACTTCTTTTCTTCAAAGTATTAAAGCATCAGAAGGTTGCCAAACACTGCCCTGGGTCTCAGAAGGGCAGGAGGGCTTCATATTAACAAGACCTCATCTATGTTATACAGTAGAAATATATTATAAGTTACACAGATGAAAATCCTGAGCTTAACTATCTGATGGATAAAATAATAATTATTCACTGCATGAACTAATTTCTCTGGTGATCCCACACAGTGAGCTTCCCTAGTATGTGTATTTGTTTATATTGGGAAATAAAAAGATACAACGTAGATAATTGAGTGGGTATCTGGTAAATGATTTTTAAACTAGATTGATTATGATAAAGCGCATTGGCATATCTATTCAAGAATTTATAGATTATTCTCCAGAATTAAATGTAGTTCTCTAGGTAGATTAATCATCTAAAAATATTTTAAAAATGAAACTTGGTTCTCATTTTACTAATAGATTTTACCTTATAAATCTTTGGTTTATGGAAGAGTAAACAAGATATCCAATTTTGCAATGTTCAATGAAGCAAAACAATCAATTTTGCTTCGAGGGGAAAGCCATCTTTGAATGACAGAGATTTGTACCAAGACATATCTACTTCTACAAATGTTCATGGTCATATTTCATGGCATAATATTTAAGTTCAGTGCCTGTCACAGATAAAAGTGTAAGGTACTATCTTTAAAAGTCTGCCTCATATTTCCCTCTCATTCAAACCAGAGCTAGCTATGGCATATAACCAGGCTTTCTGCATATCCTGATTCTTTTCTTCAGTTAGACTATTCTGGAGAGCACAGAGAATAGTGTATACATATGATACGGCAGAAGGATCTGAGTTTCAGAGGCTCCCTCTTCTAATCACTTCAATTCTTAAGTAAAGTCAAGTATACTTGTCCTATGAATGAACGATACTGGATTGAATTGCCAACATTAAAATTTCAGAGAGGGTGGCATGATCTGTATGAGGGATAGGAATTTTGAATTGCTGTCCAGTCCCAAATAACAATGATATCGAACATTTATGGGGTGTTTATTATATACCAGACATTGTTTTCAGCACTTCGTGTGGATAAATTTATTAATCCTCAACACAGACATGAGGTCAACAATTTATGAGTTATGTACCATCATTATCTCAATTTACAGACAAGAAAGCTGAGTCCCAAAGAGGTTACTTGCCTAAGATCACAGAGCTAGTAACTAGCTAAGCAGAAATTCAAACCCGGAAGTCTGCCTCTAAAGGCTGAGTTTAAGTCATTACACTTTACTCTGTCTTTGCCCTATTATAATTTCTCAATTTAAAAAGGAATTCATATTCACTGTAGAAAATTTTGACAATAAAGGCCAGGAGTGGTGGCTCACACCTGTAATCCCAGCACTTTGGGAGGCTAAGGTTGGTAGATCACTTGAGACCAGGGGTTCAAGATCAACCTGGCCAACATGGCAAAACCTTGTCTCTACTGAAAATAGAAAAATTAGCCAGGTGTGGTGGCATGCACTTGTAATCCCAGCTATTCAGGAGGTTGAGGCATGGGAATCACTGGAACCTGGGAGATGGAGATTACAGTGAGCCAAGATCATGCCACTGCTCTCCAGCCTGGGAAACAGAGTGAGTGAGACTCCATCTCAAAAAAAAAAAAAAAAAAAAAAAAAAAAAAAAAAAGAAAATTTTGACAATAATGAAAAGTAAAAAGGAAAGAAAAACAACTATTCATTAGTATTTATTTGTAGACCCAGCAGCAGAAATAATCACTGTTAAATTTTAAGTACCTATGTATCTTTCCAGACACACACTATACTTTTTGTAAAAATGAAATCAAACTGTAATATAATTATCTAAAAGAGCTATGTTCTTTGACCCAATGATTTTATTTGTGGGTCTCTGCATTAAAGAAAAAAATCCAATTATGGAGAAATAACTATGGGGGTACATGCCCACCAAATAGTTATTTACTATGGTTCAAGTTGGAAATAATTTAAATGTCCATCATGGTATATTTATTCAATGGATCATTTTACAGCCATTAAAATCATGATTAAGAGAATTTCACAACAGTTTGGAAAAGCTTATGATATAATATTAAGTTTTAAAAAGCACCATACAAAATTGTAAGGACAGTATGATTACAACTACGCAACTTTTATGGATAGAAAAAAGACTGAAATGAAATACATCAAAATGTTAATAAAAGTTTTATAGGAATGGTAGCAGTGGGGTAAATCTTTTTAAACTCATTCTATTTTTACAAATATTTACAATATAGCTTTCCTAATTAATTGTTTTTCATGTAGAAGACATAAAAGAAAAGAAATACTGCAAAGAACATATTACCTACATATAAAGCTAGCCTTGTCTCGCTTGATGGAGAGTCAGAATTTCACTAGCTATGTCTAATGATTTTCTGAGGATAAATGGACCTTCCAAGGACTTTGCCTCTTCAACATAGCTACCTGACCAACCTTGTGTAGAATGTTTTCTATTTTCAAGGATTCCTCATTTTATTTTTCAGCAGAATAGCTATGTCAGATCTATTGCCTGGGTTTCAGAATGCAGCCAATTGCTGTACTTCCCTGTTTTTCTTTTAAGGTAAAGCAAGATATATGAGACCTTGGAAAGAAATAAATGAGGTCTTCCTTATCCTGGAGTAGGAATTTTCAAAATTTATCCCCCAAAGTCACATAGTATCAGACCAAATCGCCAGGGCCTCCTGACTTAAAAGTTAAATTTAATTGCAACCTGCTTATTTTTCATTAATCAATAAATGGTCTGCTGTGTCTTAATTGAGATTAAATAAACAGGTTTAACCTTACTACAGAATTGGTATTTTCAACATTTTGTCTCAGAAGGTTACATCCTGTCTGTTTTGACTACCAGTTTCATAAATATAGCCTGTTGTCTGGTTCATTAATGGTTAAATCAGAATTAACTGAGTTTGCTCTGAGGTTCTATTTTCCCTTCAATTCTACACTGCCCTAGGAAGCTGTCCAGCGATCTTCCATTCTTCTCAGCCATAAGCCTTTGAGGACAATTGTACTAGATGTGGCCACGAGCTTCAGCAGGATATTCTTGTTGAACGTTGAAAAGGAAATTTGAAGAGAAAACCACAGTTAATGTTGGGGAAAAATCAGGTAATTAAAACCATTTGTAATGAAATAGTTCAGTATAGATCTTTCAACGAAATTACTGAATTATGTTCCCTTCCTGTAAGATATAGATATATAGATAAAAATTATTTTTCTTTTTTTTTTGAGACAGAGTCTCGCTTTGTCACCCAGGCTGGAGTGTAGTGGTGAGATCTTTCGGCTCACTGCAAACTCCGCCTCCCTGGTTCACACCATTCTCCTTGCTCAGCCTCCGGAGTAGCTGGGACTACAGGCACCTGCCACCATGCCCAGCTAATTTTTTTGTATTTCTAGTAGAGACGGGGTGTCACCGTGTTAGCCAGGATGGTGTTGATCTCCTGACCTCATGATCCGCCCACCTCGGCCTCCCAACATGCTAAGATTACAGGCATGAGCCACTGCTCCTGGCCATCAATTCTTAACATTTGTCACATGGCGAGCAGTTCTCATAAGGTTGTATAAAAAAAGGTGCTTGATTTATACAGAAACTAAAGTATGAAAGTACTATCTTGTTTACAGGGCAGTTAGAGATTAAAGGTTTTAAATGCCAGTTAAGAGTTAATTCTGGTAACTTTCCAGGTGATTTCTCTTTTTTGCCTTCCTTTTTTTTCCTCACTGGAAATATCTAGATGAATGAAAGGGTAAGTAAACAATCATGCTTATTTTTAAAAGTCCTATATTATATAGGACTTTCTACACAATCTTCAGTTAAAAAAAAGAAAAGAAAAGAAAAAGAAAACACAAACAACAAAAAGTAAATGTGCAAGTGTGTAAGAGGGAATTGCAGTAGGTGACATTCATCAGACCAGGGAAATTCTTACAATATATTCTTCATCTAGGCTGGCAGAAAGTAAGCAATTGCAAGTATGTATGAACAAGCACTTACAATTTCTGTCAAGGATTAGGTTGTAATCTAAAGAAGACAACACACAAACATCCACAAATTCTTCAGTGTACAAAAAGTCTGTGTTGAAGTGCCTGGTTGTGATGTGTAGATGTGCCCCATGCCTGGTTTCTCTAATTTCAGTCAATTAAATTACTTCCATAATTAATAAGATATATATAGTTAAATAAAATCCATGCATTCATTCAACAATAATTTATTGAATACATACTATATGCCAGGCAGGAACTATTGAGACACTGGGAATGTGTGAGCAAAAGGGGCAAAAATATACACTTACATTCCAGTGAGGGAAGACAAGACAATAAACGGTAAGCAAACTTAATAAGTAAATTTCATGAAAAATTAGAAAGTAACAAATGATATGCATAAAAGAAAAGCCTAGATCAGAGTGGATTGAGAGTATGGGGAGGTGGGAGTGGAGTGGGGGCAAGTTGCATATTAAACAGGCAGGGCAGGATAAACCTCACTGAGAAGGTGATATTGGATCAAAGACCTAGAGACAAGGGAGTAAAAACCATGCAGTTATCAGGGTGGAAAGCATCACAGGCAGAAGAAACTTCCCCGGGCTAATACTCAGGTGTATTTAAGGAACATCATGGTGACCAGGGTGACTGAAGTGAAGAGAGTGAAGGAGAGAGGAACAGGAGATGAAGTCACACTGATATCTGAGTACCAGATATATATGGCCTTGTGGGCCACTAAAGCAGCCTAAGCTTTTATTCTCAGTTTAGCAGGGAGACCAGCCTGGAGATTTTTGCAGTAAATCAGGCAAGTCATGATAGTGATGATGGCTCAGACCAGGATGGTAGCAGAGAGAGTGGTGAGGAGTCCTCAGATTCTGGAAATATTTCAAAGTTAGAGCCAAGATGATTTCCTGATCGATTGGTTGTGCTGTGGGAGATAAGAAGAATGAGTCAAGGATTATTCCAAGAATTTTGGTCTGACCAATCAGAAGGATGAAGATCCCATAAACTGAGATGGGGAAGACTGCAGGTTTTATGGAGATACCAGGAATTCAATTTTGGAAATGTTACATTTCAGGTGTTTATTAGACTTCCACTATGTAGATGTGGAGTTAGTAGTTGGATAGATATAGAGATTTTAATTTGAGAGTCATCAGCATACAGAAGTTACTTAATGACTAAATACAGACAGAAAAGAAAGGCAAATCCGAGGATTAATCTGGGTACTCCAAACTGATAATGTACATACCAAGTCAAACTGATTATTAATTACATTTATTACTGCTTTTATATCTCTACAGACAATACACTCCTTTATTTCCTGTGCCCGGAGTGGACTGCTTCCATGGCTCCAGCCTTAGTATGCCACTGAGTATATGTTGTACAATCTAGTTTAAAATATAATTAAGAGACCTGACTTTCGTTCCGTATATCTCGTCTACCCTGATTGCATCTGATCATCATCTGCCTCAGTTTCTCTTAATTTTAATTAGAAGCCTCCCTCACTGAGTTTCCTTTGTGCATTTGAGCAGACAGGTGGTTTCTGAGATGACATATCTACTCTGTGCTTAGCCTGGTATAAGCATAAGGGCCTCCTAAGGATAACATTAGATTGTGATTAGAAAAATCAGGGGTTTTGATTTTTTTAAACTGATCCTTCATTTTAACGTTTAAGTTTAAAATGTAAATCCCCTTAACCTCATACCCATATGTTTCATACATCTTCCCAACTTCTCCATCATCTCCCTATCTTTAATTTCTTTCCAAATGCTCCATATATTATTAACTATGAGATTCTGAAAATACATCTGCTGAGAGAGTGCCAACAACTAAATTCTGAGATGAGCTATTAATTTGGAGGCTTTATTGATACACGATTCCCTATATGTTTTGGGGAAATCCTAGCATATAACAAAGTAGAGCATCCAAGAGAAACCATCAAAAACAACACTAGACTCCTGGGTTTGACAGTGGTGGGCTGGATACTAGCACAACGTCCCAGTTTGGGGCCACATGTCAGTTTGCTGTACTGCTGTTTTGTATTTATTATTTGTTTGTTTGTTTGAGATGGAGTCTTGCTCTGTCACCCAGGCTGGAGTGCAGTGGCGCCATCTTGGCTCACTGCAACCTCTGCCTCCTGGGTTCAAGTGATTCTCTTGCCTCAGCCTCCTGAGTAGCTGGGATTACAGGCGCACATCACCACGTCTTGCTAATTTTTTTGTATTTTTAGAAGACACAGGGTTTCACCCTGTTGGCCAGGCTGGTCTCGAACTCCTGACCTCAGGTGATCCATCCACCTCAGCTTCCAAAAGTGCTGGGATTACAGTCGTGAGCTATCGCGCCCAGCCTGGGCTGCTGTTTTAAATGAACAGATATTTAAACTGCTTCAGATAGTCAGTTGTAGGAGGAGGTGGGGGCAGCAAAAGATGCTGAGGGAGAAAAAAAAAAAAAAAAAAAAAACAAGGATGAAAAAGGTCATCCTTCAAAAGCCTGACTCTTTTCAAATGCAGTATTGCTAGGCCCAGCTGGAGTAGGGTAATTGCAATTTGACTCCTCTTGGCCTCACCATAGAACTAGCCTATATGCAATGCTATGATAATGGAATTGCAAAGACTTTCAAAAATAACAGAGTACACAGGCTCTGAGGAGGAGGGTATAATGGAAGAGGGATAGGCAGAAAGTAGGTATAACCTGTGTCTGAGGCTAGATGAAGATTCAGGCTCCGAGAAACAAATATTACCCTTAGATTCAGCCAGAGGAAATCAATTAAAAGGAGTTTAGGAACAGCCTCTATGTTTGTTACACTATTCTAGGTGCTGTGTCTAATAAAAAAGTAAGGCATGGTCTTTCCTGCTAAGCTGTTTACAGGCTTACCTCTTCATCGGCAAAGAGTATATGAGTAATTCTAGTTACAATCCTGACAGGAACGTCAACCAAGGCAAAGTCCTCTAATATACATATCATTGTACTGTAGGAGAGAATGTAGGTAATAAAAACATCAAAACAGGGCTTCTGGGCCTGCCTGTATCATGGACAGCTCAGCCCTATATTTAATCTTTAAATAGATAGCAAAGAAGCAAATGATAGGAAGGCATGATTACTTTCCCAGCATCTTTTCCCGAAACATTGTGGTTTCTCTTAAAATCCATGTCCTGTCATTCATAAATTTATCAAATGAGTTGATTGAAAGTTCTAAATATATCTGAAGCTATTGATACTTTTGGAAATGTATTTCTTACCCTTTAGAGTAACACCTCCATTTATCAGTTTTATATTTACTCTTTTCAGTCATCAAGGGCCCTCCCCACTTCATTTGTCCCATGGTTTGGAGTTTGAGTAAAATAAGTGCCCATTCTCCCTCATTAACCCACAGTATTTGCAACAAAGTCCTTACTTAGGATGTAAACATCAAAATAAAGCAACTTTATTTAATATTTCATAATCTCTATCCACTCTTTAAAGCTCTGATCAAATGCCTTTTCCTCTGTGAATTATTCTGTGGTTACTCCCAAAATGATCTCTCCCTTCTCTCATCACATGAAAAACTAATTGTCTGGTCCACTTTTCTTTCACATTCTTCTTATAGTCTGCCTTGGGTTGTCACCAAATCATTTTACATATACATATTTCATGTTTTCCAGCGAGGTTATAAGCTTTTTGAGGACAAGTCACTCAATTAAAGATACTGCCTAACTATCCATTATATAGAAAGTACTGGCTTAGCACCATTGAAGATGCAGCAGAAACACAGTGAACTTGAGAGTATATGTTCATTTTAGAGGATGTTACATTTTAAAAATAAACACTGCTGTTGAAAGAAACACATCTGACCTGTAGGCTGTCAGTTTGTAAATACTGGTCTAAAATAAGGTGTTGGAGGTGGAAATGGAAAAAAGAGAGCTCACAGGAAAGGTAGAATTAGTAGGCTATGAAAGCGGACTCAATATATGATAGGAAGGAAAAAAGGCATCAGAGATGCCTAGGTTTCTAACATGAAGGACAGGTAATATAGTAGTGACATTTACCAGTAAATGATATAAGGAAGGAGGAGCAAGTTTGAGGGTGGAGTTAGCAATTAGGCAGAAGGTAATATGTGTCACTTGGATCATGAAGAAGGTATTCAGCAGAATAGCCATGATGACTTTGCCAGTAGAGCATCTGGAAGTTTGTATTTTGAATTCAGGAGAGAAGCCAGAAGTAGAGATTAGGAGACATAAACGTAGAGATTGTGCTGAATGTGAGATGTTACCCAGGGAGAGTACAGAATAAGGGAAGGAAACATGGACAAAGTCCTGGGAAACACCTAAATTTTTGAGGTAAATAAGCAAAAGCAAAGGCTACGTATATGACTAAGGAGCAGAACCAGGGGAACACAATGTCTTAAGACCCAAAGCAGGAGAACCTTTTAAGGAATAGCACAGATTTGAGAGCCTATCAAAGTGCTTGGCACATAGTAAGCATACAATAAAGTTTTATTGAATGCATGAGTGGTACTTTGAAGGATTCATAGCATAGAAGGCAAGAACATTAGGCCACATCTGAGTCCTTTTCAGAAAAACACAAACATCTTAGCTACCATCAGCAACTGGATATCTCAATTATAGCTCTGCAGTGTGTAAGTGATGCTATCATTTTATAACTTTATCCTATGTATTCTAAAAGGCTCAACAAACCTCCTGACTGAGTGACAATTATCTTCTTTTGAACCGAATGGCTCTCTGTTCACTTATATTTTTAAAGAAAAAAATGTGTGGCTATTCATTGGTACTATTACTCAGTCAGTTTCAGTCAGTCTTAAGGTTTGTGAAGGGATGCAGAAATTTTCTTTATAACAACCATGAAAGTTTAAAATGAGAAACATTTCATCTTAACCAATAACTGTATTCATTTGGGTATGAATTTTTATTGGCAAACCTTTCTCTGTATTAGAACAAAAAGATGTCTCCAGAGGAAAACTAAGGACATTAATTTCTCTCACCCATGGTTTTTGTTGGGTAGTGAGACCAGAATTCACAACGTAAAATTTACTCAAGACAACATTGAAGCTTAGTTTGGGCTTTCTAGGTGGAATCCTCTATTTTCAGCCCTTTCACCACAATCTACCCCTTCTGGTCCTAACTCAAATGTGGTTGCATCAAATCAGCACAACTTTTGTTAAAAATGGATCCAACTATTTGAGGTGGTCGACTGGAAAGATTTTCAGCTAAGTTTTTGTATCCAGTATAAATGAGTTTTACATGTATGTGTCTATGCCTTCACAAGGTTGGATACCCCAGACGTTAATTTAAAATCTCTGTCCTGGGCCTGAACTATGTCCCAATTCAATACCATAGCTTTCTTTCTAAGTTAGAAATGAGTAGACCAAGAACTAGGAGCTAAAGCAATTTTGTGGTGGCTAGGAGAAGAAAAAAGTCATCTGAACTGAGGACTCACCTTTTTTCCTTTGCATCAGAGAGACCCACTGAGGAGTGGGTCTATGTGACACAGCTCTATGCTATATTATGGCACCAATTAGCACTGAGTTAACTTAATCATCAGATGGCAGAAAGTTCCCAATTACATACAAATGTATATGTGTTAAGGGAAAGTATCCGGCCCTACCCACTGAACAGCTATGGTGTACCTAATCTGGATAAGAGTTAAAAGCCAAGATAAAAGACAAGGGCATCAAGGGCCAAATTCATGGCAAAGACATCAATATAAGGTCACCAAAATTAGGGCAGCCACATAGACGTCCTTGGAATACTAGAGGTAGAGAAAAAAGGGTCTGAGCAGAAGAGAAGCCTGAGCAGACATAGGTTTAGAAGATTGTAGCTTTAGGCTTTACTCTACCAAGCTGTACCAAGTCATATCTTTGTTTCAAGAATTCATCTTAGCATTTCAAGTTATCTTACTGAAATATGTTAATACTTTCCTTTAAAAAAAAAAACCTATATAGGGGTGCATCCAAGATGGCCGAATAGGAACAGCTCCAGCCTCCAGCTCCCAGTGTGAGCGACACAGAAGATGGGTGATTTCTGCATTTTCAACTGAGGTACCAGGTTCATCTCACTGGGGCATGTCAGACAGTTGGTGCTGGTACACAGGTGCAGCCCGACTAGCAAGAGCTGAAGCACGGCAAGGCATCACCTCACCTGGGAAGTGTAAGGGGGAAGGGAATTCCTTTTCCTAGCCGAAGGAAATTGAGACACACAACACCTGGAAAATCGGATAACTCCCACCCTAATACTGCGCTTTTCCAAGGGTCTAACAAATGGCACACCAGGAGATTATATCCCACACCTGGCCCGGAGGGTCCCACGCCAAGGGAGCCTCCCAAATTGCTAGCACAGCAGTCGGAGATCTAACTGTAAGGCAGCAGCGAGGCTGGGGGAGGGGCACCCGCCATTGCTGAGGCTTAAGTATGTAAACAAAACCGCCAGGAAGGTCGAATTGGGTAGAGCCCACCATAGCTCAAGGAGGCCTGCCTGTCTCTGTAGACTCCTCCTCTGTGGACAGGGCATAGCTAAACAAAAAGCAGCAGAAACCTCAGCAGAGGTAACTGCCCCTGTCTGACAACTTTGAAGAGGCAGTGGATCTCCCAGCACAGAGGTTGAGATCTGAGAATAGACAGACTGCCTGCTCAAGTGGGTCCCTGACCCCTGAGTAGCCTAACTGGGAAACATCCCCCACTAGGTGCAGACTGACACGTCACACTTCACACAGCAGGGTACACCCGAGAGGAAGCTTCCAGAGCAAGAATCAGACAGCAACACTTGCTGTTCAGCAACATTCTATCTTCTGCAGCCTCTGCTGCTGGTACCCAGGCAAACAGGGTCTGGAGTGGGCCTCAAGCAAACTCCAACAGACCTGCAGCTAAGGGTCCTGACTATCAGAGGGAAAACTAACAAACAGAAAGGACACCAAAACCAAAACCCCATCAGTACATCATCATCATCAAAGACCAACAGCAGATAAAACCACAAAGATGGGGAAAAAGCAGGGCAGAAAAGTTGGAAATTCAAAAAATCAGAGTGCATCTCCCCCTCCAAAGGAACGCAGCTCATTGCCGGCAACAGAACAAAGCTGGACGGAGAATGACTTTGACGAGATGAGAGAAGAAGGCTTCAGTCCATCAAACTTCTCAGAGCTAAAGGAGGAACTACATAACCAGTGCAAAGAAACTAAAAACATTGAAAAAAGAACGGATGAATGGATAACTAGAATAATCAATGCAGAGAAGACCTTAAAAGAATGATAGAGATGAAAACCATAACATGAGAACTACATGATAAATGCACAATCTTCAGTAAATGACTCGATCAACTGGAAGAAAGAATATCAGTGATTGAAGATCAAATGAATGAAATGAAGTTAGAAGAGAAGTGTAGAGAAAAAAGAGTAAAAAGAAATGAACAAAGCCTCCAAGAAATATGGGATTATGTGAAAATACCAAGGCTACGTCTGATTGGTGTGCTTGAAAGTGATGGGGAAAATGGGACCAAGTTGGAAAACACTCTGCAGGATATCATCCAGGAGAAATTCCCCAACCTAGCAAGGCAAGCCAACATTCAAATTCAGGAAATACAGAGAATGGCACAAAGATACTCCTCGAGAAGAGCAACTCCAAGACACTTAATTGTCAGATTCACCAAAGTTGAAATGAAGGAAAAAATGTTAAGGGCAGCCAGAGAGAAAGGTCGGGTTACCCACAAAGGGAAGCCCATCAAACTAACAGCAGATCTCTCGGTAGAAACTCTACAAGCCAGAAGAGAATGGGGGCCAATATTCAACATTCTTAAAGAAAAGAATTTTAAACCCAGAATTTCATATCCAGCCAAACTAAATTTCATAAGTGAAGGAGAAATAAAATCCTTTACAGACAAGCAAATGCTTAGAGATTTTCCCACCACCAGGCCTGCCCTACAAGAGATCCTGAAGGAAGCACTAAACATGGAAAGGAACAACCAGTACCAGCCATTGCAAAAACATATCAAAATGTAAAGTCCTTCAATGCTAGGAAGAAACTGCATCAACTAGCGAGCAAAATAACCAGCTAATATCATAATGACAGGATCAACTTCACACATAACAATATTAACCTTAAATGTAAATGGACTAAATGGTCCAATTAAAAGACACAGACTGGCAAATTGGATAAAGAGTCAAGACCCATCAGTCTGCTGTATTCAGGAAACCCATCTCACATGCAGAGACATACATAGGCTCAAAATAAAGGGATGGAGGAAGATCTACCGAGCAAATGGAAAACAAAAAAAAAAGCAGGGGTTGCAATCCTAGTCTCTGATAAAACAGACTTTAAATCATCAAAGATCAAAAGAGACAAAGAAGGCCATTACATAATGGTAAAGGGATCAATTCATCAGGAAGAGCTAACTATCCTAAATATATATGCACCCAATACAGGAGCACCCAGATTCATAAAGCAAGTCCTTAGAGACTTACAAAGAGACTTAGACTCCCATACAATAATAATGGGAGACTTTAACACCCCACTGTCAACATTAGACAGATCAACGAGACAGAAAGTCAACAAGGATATCCAGGAATTGAACTCAACTCTGCACCAAACGGACCTAATAGACATCTATAGAACTCTACACCCCAAATCAACAGAATATACACTCTTCTCAGCACCACATTGCACTTATTTCAAAATTGACCACATAGTTGGAAGTAAAGCACACCTCAGCAAATGTAAAAGAACAAAAATTATAACAAACTGTCTATCAGACCACAGCATAATCAAACTAGAACTTAGGAGTAAGAAACTCAATCAAAACCACTCAACTACATGGAAACTGAACGACCTACTTCTGAATGACTACTGGGTACATAACGAAATGAAGGCAGAAATAAAGATATTCTTTGAAACGAATGAGAACAGAGATACAACATACCAGAATCTCTGGGACACATTAAAAGAAGTGTGTAGAGGGAAATTTATAGCACTAAATGCCCACAAGAGAAAGCAGGAAAGACACTGACACACTAACATCACAATTAAAAGAACTAGAGAAGCAAGAGCAAACACATTCAAAAGCTAGCAGAAGGCAAGAAATAACTAAGATCAGAGCAGAACTGAAGGAGATAGAGACACAAAAAGCCCTCCAAAAAAATCAATGAATCCAGGAGCTGGTTTTTTGAAAAGATCAACAAAATTGACAGACCGCTAGCAAGACTAAAAAAGAAGAAAAGAAAGAAGAATCAAATAGATGCAATAAAAAATGATAAAGGGGATATCACCACCGACCCCACAGAAATACAAACTACCATCAGAGAATACTATGAACACCTCTATGCAAATAAACTAGAAAACCTAGAAGAAATGGATAATTTCTTGGACACTTACACTCTCCCAAGACTAAACCAGGAAGAAGTTGAATTCCTGAATAGACCAATAGCAGGCTCTGAAATTGAGGCAATAATTAATAGCCTACCACCCAGAAAAAGTCCAGGACCAGACAGATTCACAGCTGAATTCTACCAGAGGTACAAGGAGGAGTTGGTACCATTCCTTCTGAAACTATTCCAATCAATAGAAAAAGAGGGAATCCTCCCTAACTCATTTTATGAGACCAACATCATCCTGATACTGAAGCCTGACAGAGATACAAAAAAAGAGAATTTTAGACCAATATCCCCAATGAACATTGATGCAAAAATCCTCAATAAAATACTGGCAAACTGAATCCAGCAGCACATCAAAAAGCTTATCCACCATGATCAAGTGGGCTTCATCCCTGAGATGCAAGGCTGGTTCAACATACGCACATCAATAAACATAATCCAGCATATAAACAGAACCAAAGACAAAAACCACATGATTCTCTCAATAGATGCAGAAAAGGCCTGTGACAAAATTCAACAGCCCTTCATGCTAAAAACTCTCAATAAATTCTGTATTGATGGAATGTATCTCAAAACAATAAGAGCTATTTATGACAAACCCACAGCCAATATCATACTGAAATGGCAAAAACTGGAAGCATTCCCTTTGAAAACTGGCACAAGACAGGGATGCCCTCTCTCACCACTCCTATTCAACATAAAGTTGGAAGTTCTGGCTAGGACAATCAGGCAAGAGAAAGAAATCAAGGGTATTCAGTTAGGAAAAGAAGAACTCAAATTGTCCCTCTTTGCAGATGACATGATTGTATATTTAGAAAACCCCATCAACTCAGCCCAAAATCTCCTTAAGCTGATAAGAAACTTCAGCAAAGTCTCAGGATACAAAATTAATGTGCAAAAATCACAAGCATTCTTATACACCAGTAACAGACAAACAGAGAGCCAAATCAGGAATGAAATCCCCTTCACAATAGCTTCAAAGAGAATAAAATACCTAGGAATCCAACTTACAAGGGATGTGAAGGACTTCTTCAAGGAGAACTACAAACCACTGTTCAATGAAATAAAAGAAGATAGAAACAAATGGAAGAATATACCATGCTCATGGATAGGAAGAATAAATATTGTGAAAATGGCCATACTGCCCAAGGTAATTTATAGATTCAATGCCATCCCCATTAAGCTACCAATGACTTTCTTCAAATAATTGGAAAAAACTACTTTAAAGTTCATATGGAACCAAAAAAGACCCCGCATTGCCAAGACAATCCTAAGTCAAAAGAAAAAAGCTGGAGGCATCACGCTACCTGACTTCAAACTATACTACAAGGCTACAGTAACCAAAACAGTATGGTACTGGTACCAAAACAGAGATATAGACCAATGGAATAGAACAGAGCCCTCAGAAATAATACCACACATCTACAGCCATCTGATCTTTGACAAATCTGAGAGAAACAAGAAATGGGGAAAGGATTCCCTATTTAATAAACGGTGCTGGGAAAACTGGCTAGCCATAAGTAGAGAGCTGAAACTGGATCCTTTCCTTACTCCTTATACAAAACTTAATTCAAGATGGATTGGAGACTTAAATGTTAGACCTAAAACCATAAAAACCCTAGAAGAAAACCTAGGTAATACCATTCAGGACATAGGCATGGGCAAGGACTTCATGTCTAAAACACCAAAAGCAACAGCAACAAAAGCCAAAATTGACAAATGGGATCTAATTAAACTAAAGAGCTTCTGCACAGCAAAAGAAACTACCATCAGTGTGAACAGGCAACCTACAGAATGGGAGAACATTTTTGCAATCTACTCATCTGAAAAAGGGCTAATATCCAGAACCTATAAGGAACTCAATCAAATTGACAAGAAAAAAACAAACAACCCCATCAAAAAGTGGGCAAAGAGTATGAACAGACACTTCTCAAAAGAAGACATTCCAACAGCCAACAGACACATGAAAAAATGCTCATCATCATTTTCCATCAGAGAAATGCAAATTAAACCACAATGAGATACCATCTCACACCAGTTAGAATGGAAATCATTAAAAAATCAGGAAACAACAGGTGCTTGAGAGGATGTGGAGAAATAGGAACACTTTTACACTGTTGATGGGATTGTAAACTAGTTCAAACATTTGAACTAGTTTGAACAGTGTGGCGATTCCTCAAGGATCTAGAACTAGAAATACCATTTGATCCAGCCATCCTATTACTGGGGATATACCCAAAGGATTATAAGTCATGCTGCTATAATGACACATGCACACGTATGTTTATTGCAGCACTATTCACAATAGCAATGACTTGGAATCAACCCAAATGTCCATCAGTGACAGACTGGATTAAGAAAATGTGGCACATATACACCATGGAACACCATGCAGCCATAAAAAAGGATGAGTCCGTGTCCTTTGTAGGAACATGGATGCAGCTGGAAACCATCATTCTCAGCAAACTATTGCAAGAACAGAAAACCAAATACCGCATGTTCTCACTCATAGGTGGTAACTGAACAATGAGATCAGTTGGACCCAGGAAGGGGAACATCACACACTGGGTCCTATTGTGGGGATGGGACAGGGGCTAGGGATAGCATTAGGTTATATACGTAATGTAAATGACGAGTTAATGGGTGCAGCACACCAACATGGCTCATGTATACATATGTAACAAACCTGCACGCTGTGCACATGTACCCTAGAACTTAAAGCATATAAAAAAAAACCCTATATATAAAATATATATTTATTTCTTCCAAAGAACTAGTTTTCAAATTTTGTTGCATGTGTTTTCTGTGTGAAGGATGGTATATGTTGTGCACACAAGTACATACAGGATTTCAGTAGTGAGTAAAACACCGAGATTCATCCTAGAAGAGAGAAGACTAAGATGATAATTCGCATACAAAGCTCTCAATTGAGTATGTGTGAAAACACAGTTTAGTAAGAGAGAGAGATTTCTCCCAAAAACAGGGTCCAGAAAAGCATTTTTTTTCATTTTTTATTTTTTATAGTTGTGAGTGCATCATAGGTGTATATATTCGTGGGATACATGAGATATTTTGACACAGGTATACAATGCATAATAATCACATCATGGAGCATGGAATATCCATCCTTTCAAGCATTTACCTTTCGTGTTACAATTATACTCTTAGCTATTTTAAAATGTACAATTAAATTATTATTGACTATAGTCCCCCTATTGTGTTATCAAATACTAGGCCTTATTAATTCATTAACACTATATTTTTGTACCCATCAACCATCCCTGCCTCCACCCCCCACTACCATTCCAAGCCTCTTGTAACCATCCTTCTACTCTCTATGTCCATGAGTTCAACTGTTTTGATTTTTAGATCCTACAAATAAACGAGAACATGCAATGGTGTCTTTGTGCCTGGCTTATTTCACTGAATGTCCTCCTATTCCATCTATGTTGCTGCAAATAACAGGATTTCATTCTTGTTTATGAGTGAATTTTACTCCATTTTGTATATGTACTACATTTTATCCATTTATCTGTTGATGGATACTGTTTCTAATTCTTAGCTATTGTGAACAGTGCTGCAACAAACACTGGAGTGTAGATACCTCTTTGATATACTGAGTTCTTTTCTTTTGGAGATATACCAGCAGGGGGATTGCTGGATCATATGGTAGCTCAATTTTTAGTTTTTTATAGGAGCCTCCAAATTGGACTCCATAGTGGTTGTACTAATTTACATTCCTACAAACAGTGGACGAGGGTTCCCTTTGCTCTATATTCTTTCCAGCATTTGTTATTGCTTGTCTTTTGGATGAAAGCCATTTTAACTGGGATGAGAGGATATCTCATTATAGTTTTGAGTTGCATTCCTCTGTTGATCAATGATGTTGAGCACCTTTTCATATGCCTGCTTCCCATTTGTATATCTTCTTTTGAGAAATGTCTATTCCAATATTTTTGCCCATTTAAATGAGATGATTAGGTTTTTCCTTTAGAGTTGTTTGAACTTCTTATATATTCTGGTTATTAACCCCTTGTCAAATGGCTTGTTTGCAAACATTTTCTTCCATTCTGTGGGTTGTCTCTTCACTTTGTTGGTTGTTTCCTTTGCCATGCAGAAGCTTTTTAACTTCCTGTGATTCCATTTGTCCATTTTTGCATTGGTTGCCTGTGCTTGTGGGGTATTACTCAGAAAATCTTTGCCCAGGCTGATGTCCTGGAGAGCTTTCCCAATGTTTTCTTGTAGTAGTTTCCTATTTTGAGGTCTTAGATTTAATCTCTTAATCTAGTTTGATTTCATTTTGTATATGACAAGAGATAGGGGTCTTGTTTCATTCTTCCACATATGGATATCCAGTTTACCTAGCACCATTTGTTGAAAAGACGGTCTTTCCCCAGTCTATGTTCTTGAGCTTAGGTAGCTTTGGATATTCTGGGTCTTTTGTGGTTCCATATAAATTTTAGGGTACTTTTTTTCTATTTCTGTGAAGAATATCATTGGTATTTTGATAGGATTATATTGAATCTGTAGATTGCTTTGGGTAGTATGGATATTCTAGCAATACTGATTCTTCTAGTCCATGAACATGGAATATTTGTCCAATTTTTGGTGTCCTCTTCAATTTCTTTCATCAGCGTTTTGCAGTTTCATTATGGAGAACTTTTACTTATTTGGTTAATTCCTAGGTATTTGATTTTATTAATGGCTATTGTAAATTGGACTACTAGTTTTTAAAATGTATTTTCCAGTTTGTAACCTGTTGACATATAGAAATGCTACTGATTTTTGTATGTTGATTTTGTATCCCTCAACTTAACTGAATTTATTTATTAGTTCTAATAGTTTTTGGTGGTGTCTTTAGGTTTTTCCAAATATAAGATTATATCATCTGCAAACAGGGATAGTTTTACTTCTTCCTTTCCAGTTTGGATGGCCTTTATATGTTTCTCTTGTCTGATTGCTCTAGCTAGGACTTCCAGTACTATGTCGCATAACAGTGGTGAAAGTTGGCATCCCTCATAAAAGTATCATCGAGTAGAGAACATTTGAGAAGCAAATAAAATAATGAAAGATGAAAAGAAGAGACAACAGCAAGATAGAGAGGCAAAAGAACAAGCACAATTGATGACTAGACAGGAAGGAGCAATGCATGTTCACAGAATCACCATAGCAATCCAAATGAATTATAGCAGAAGGTCCCTGTTGGGGACCAGCAACAAATGCAGGTGAACTAAACTGAAGACTTAGCCCAGTGGTTCTCAAATATTTATGAGCATCTGTATTATTTGAGGGTGGCAGGGTACTTGTTAAAAATGAAGTTTTTTGGACCTATTCCCTGAGATTCTGTTTTATATGTCTGGGATACCTGCATTTGCTTCTGGTCCCCAACAGGAACCTTCTGCTATTACTCATTTGGATTGTTCTGGTGATTCAGTGAATATGCATTGATCCTTCCTGCCTATTTGTTGTTACTTGTGCTGGTTCTTCTCCCTGTCTATCTTGCCATTGTGGCTTCTTGAAGAGACAGTGGCAAGAAATTTGGAAGTGTGATAGGTTCCTGCAAGGGAAGCTGAGGCAGCCTTTCAGAATGCACACTTAAGGAAACCTTAAGTTAGGAGGTGATATCCTAGTAGAATTCGCTATCAGATTTCTATAAATTCCAACTTTGTCCAATGACATTTTGGTAGTATTTTATTTGAGGTAATGCTATTGAACTATATCTCTTCTAGAATAGAACTATTTTGTAAAGACAGTTATACCTGTTATTCTAATTGGAATTAATTATTTCAATTAAAACAGGAGGAAAACACCAAGCAATAGTGCTTTAAAACTTTATATAAACAAGCTGACAAAAATCATTTTTCCCCAGTATTCAGTATCTGTCTGAAGGTCACAAATAAGTTTTTTCCTTTGAGTTTGGATAAATTAGGAGACCACCTGCTGTTCTGTTTACAAAAATTAGCTGTTCATTTCACCATCTGGGAAAGCTTTGGTTACTTTGGTTTAAATGTTCATGGTAATGAAATCTGAAATGTTGCCATACATTCCCTTTGGGCAGCATCATCCATTTATCAAATGGAATATGTAAGCTTCCAGCATTAGATAATCATAGTTTAGGAATGTATTTTAATAAGCAAGTATGGAATATAGGTAAATTTTTGCCATCAAAAGGAGCCATGAAGGCCAGGAACCAACTTGGGGAAAAATATGAAGTGTTATTTTTTTCTGGCACAAAAAAGAGTTTTCTAGGCAGCACAAACAGTGTGACAGAAAATGCATGAGCCATAAAATGTTTTGTGTGTTGTAAGAAATTGATAGGACATTGGTTTCAATAACAAAATAGGTTGAGGTCACATGTTGTAAAGAGACTTGAATAATAAACATAATATAAGCTAATACCTACATATCACTTACACTGTACCAGGCACTATTCTAAACACTTTATATACATTAATTTATTTAATTATTACAATAAACCTTTGACATAGGTGCTATTATTAGCCCCATTTAACAAGGAGACTGAGCTACTCAGAAGTCACCAAAGGATTTTAGGCATGATCAGATTTGTATTTGAGAAAGTTATTTCTGGTTGCAATGTGGAAGAATGTTTAGAAAGGAAAGATAGTACAACGATAGAAGACTAGATAGGAGGCTAGTATAATAATTCAGGAAAGATTTAATGAAAGCTTAGAATTAGAGCAGTATAAGTGGAAAGTAAGAATATAGTCCAGAGAGAGATGTGAGGCAGAGTTGACTACTTAAGGGGCTAACTGGATTTCAGGTTTGTAGGAAGAAGTGAAAGAAGGATTATTAATTATAATTTTCAGGTCACACTTAGATGTGTAGGTAGATGGTACTGATACCCATTAGGACAGGAAATATAAAAATAATCATACTTTTTAGGTAACATGGTGAATTTTGTTTTGGACACTTTGTATTGAGATTCTAGTAGAATACCAGAGGTAAATATAAAACAGACAGTTGGCTGTATTGATGTAGAACCAGGAGAAATATCTGAGCAGAAGGTAGATTTGGGTATTAACAGCATTTTTAATTTTCATATTTGGCCTACTGGAGTTCCCATCTTCATCACTGCACTGCTGTCTGATTTATTAGTAAAAACATGTTGGTATACAAGAAGGGTAGAGCTTTTTGAGATCAGAAAACCACTGCACATAAAAGCAGTTTAAAAATCTACCAAAGCTTAAAGCCAGAATGTCATGGGTTGACCTGGCTCTAAATGTCACATATCAAGTCAGAAGGGAATCCAACAAGTTCTGTGTAGAGAACTAGGGGGTATCTGAACAAGGTGTGCACATGCTTGCTCAGTATATATCAAACTTTAATGTCCATGTAAATTACCCTGGGAATCTTGTTAAAATGCAGATTCAAATTTAGTCAGTTTGGCTTGAGTCATAAAATTCTGCATTAATTTCAAGCACTCAAGAAATGCCAATGCTGCTGGTTCATGGACCATATATTTGGTAGCAACAATCTGGACAGGTGCTATTCAATAGAAATACAATGTGAGCCACACATGTAATTTTAAATTTTCTAGTAGCCACATTAAAAAGTAAAAATAAATTGATAAAACTAATTTAATAATATGTATATAATTAACCCAATATATCCAAATAATATAATTTCATTATGTATAATATTTACAATATTAGTGAAATATTTTACATTCTTTTTTGGTACTAATTCTTTGAAGTACAGTGTCTAGTTTACAGTTACAACATCTATCTCAGTTTGGACTAGGCACATTTCAAGTGCTTAAAAGCCGTATATGCAGTACAATGCAAGCCCAGATAGTTCTGCATCAGATGTCTTCAATCAATGATCACTGTCACCCCCAGAAAAATAGACCTTAATTTTTCACAAAGCATTTGAAAGTTTTTACCCCACCTGTTCATAGCCAATTGTTCTTAGTTTTCAAAGTGAAATTAAACAGTTACTTATCTCAATGTTTACTTTTAATTTCCATGTAAGCTACCCAATATATGATTAGACTAAGTCACTTAAGAAACAGAACAGGAAATAGAATAATCACTGGAATAGGAGTCTGGAGATATAAATTCAGGCCCAAAAGAGTTCTGCCTCTATTTACTTGTTATGTGACTCGGGCCACACAAAGTTTCCTCCACAGTAAAATGCAGGGGGTTGGACCAGATAATCTCTAAGATTTCTCCCAATTCTCATGTTCTACTCATTTGTATTTAACACTATGCATCGTGAGTACATTCTAATTACAAGTCAACACTTCATGTAACAAATGGGCACATGCCTACACTTCCAGGTCCTGGGTCATCTCAACAATATATCAGTTCTGTTGATTAATGAACTTTGAATGAGAATCCATAGGAAAATATTTTCTAATGACTGAAACTATATTAAATCAACAAAGAAAAATAAATAGCCTTTGCTATGGCAGCAGTGACCTGCCAGATATAGAGCTTGTGATAAACACCAATCAGCACAGCCATGCATTTCTTAACAATGAGGATACATTCTGAGAAATGTGTCATTGGGAAATTTAATCATTGTGTAGACAACATATAGTGTACTTACACAAACCTAGACTGCATAGCCTACTACATAATTAGACTACATGGCATAGCCTATTACTCCTAGGCTACAAAGCTATACAACATGTTACTATGTTGAATACTGTGGGAAACTGAAACACAGTGGGAAATATTTGTTTATCTAAACATAGAAGAAGTCCAGTAAAAATATCATATTATAATCTTATGGGACCACTATCATACACATAGTCTATCCTTGTCCAAAATGTTGTTATGCAGCACATGACTGTAAATCTATTATAATTAGCGTCTAACCCCTCAGGTGAATTCTGTAGGGTTTTGCTGCAGGTAAATGCAATGCCAACGCCAAAATGAAGCAAGCAGATAGAAACCAAGATGGAATAGAAGATATGACTACTCTAACTACATCCATTCTCATGGCAAAACCTTAACAGGTTAAAACCTCTTCTCAATTTCAAGTTGGTAAAATTTTACTTAATACAATCTACTTAATAGAGCTTCAGGCAAATATACTGGGATGGGTTAGAGCCATGAGAATTAAGCTAACCTTAACTAAAATGGAATCAGAGCAGCTGAAATCATACAAAGCAAAGCATAATTTTACTTTAAAATGGTAAGGTTCTCCCATAGCTTTCAAAAAAACCCCGATAATATTTTTGAAATGTTAATGACTTCCTTGGAGGGTACAAGGCAATATGAGGACTGTTACAACTTCCTCCTAGGTTCAGAAAAGAATTTGACAAAGGGATCAGATATACTATCTAGATTACACCAAATTCTTTGCCCTGGAAAGTACTCTTGTTTATTTCATAGTCGTAACATTGATTTCCTTTTGTTATTCTCTTGATTTAAAAATTTTGTACTTCACAACTTATCTTTTACCTCTGCTGGAGACTGAAAAGACATCATAATGGAAAGAATGCTGAAGTCACATGATAGCATGGGGATCATCAGTAAGTCACTCCCAACAGAAGATTAATTTTTAGACATATGAAAAGATGAAAACATAGCTGAGAAAGTATGCTCTCCCAAGGTTTGCTGATTTAAATGCATAATTACCACTTACATAAAAAAGGTAAAATGCCACTGAAGTGCCTACTATAGGGAATACATCTTTTCAGTAGCCCCCTACTCTACCTACATGCTGTTTCCAAGGTAATGTTTCTCATCTACTTCTTTAAACTAATCCTTTCTATGAAAATCATCTCAATGGGTACAAAGTCCATATTTGAAATGAAGCCTTCCTACTGGCCTCTATGGAATTCCCACGCAGTAAATTCCCATGGTATGAAAGGAGGATGCACACAGATATCTAGAAGGAATCTCATACAAAATCTACACAGATAGTTCCATAGCAGAACTTACTGCTAGAACTTAAATAACCAGTATTGTTGAGGTCCAGTAACTTTATCTTGGCTACTTCCTCTAGAAACAACCATGACTCAGCCAAGCACATGAACACAGTGACAGTCTGAATGTAGAAGAATCTATATTGCATAGTATTACAGATATTATAAGACTGAACTTCAAGGAAAATTGATTCTGGGCCAGAATGATCAGATCCTTCTTCTGAAGTTCTGCTGGAGAAAGAGAAGAATGTTGCTTGGTCATGTCTTATAGCAACTATGAGAATCCAACTCACAGACCTCCAACTACAAGGAATGTAACTGATGAAGGGCTCTACCTTCTGTGCACTAAAATCCATCACCACACTGGTATTGAGCCCGTGTGTCCCACAGGCTTCTCCCAGCCAATGACTGAGCATGGCAGGGACACAAAGGCAGGTCCATTCTTGGGAAACAGAAAACAATTTGTTGGTTGACTTTGGCTTAAAGATTATCAGTCAAACTCTCCTGTTAAACCTTCTTTAGACTGATGGAAGTCTAGGACAATTCTACCCAACTCCCCTTTCATCTCTCTCACTTGGAGTCAGATTGGCTTTATGTTATGATGACTCTCACAGTCTTGTCTTTTTATTTATTTATTTATTTATTTTATTTTAATTTATTTATTTATTATTATTATACTTTAAGTTCTAGAGTACATGTGCATATCGTGCAGATTTGTTACATATGTATAGTTGTGCCATGTTGGTGTGCTGCACCCATCAACTCGTCAGCACCCATCAACTCGTCATTTACATCAGGTATAACTCCCAATGCAATCCCTCCTCCCTCCCCCCTCCCCATGATAGGCCCCAGTGTGTGATGTTCCCCTTCCCGAGTCCAAGTGATCTCATTGTTCAGTTCCTACCTATGAGTGAGAACATGCGGTGTTTGGTTTTCTGTTCTTGTGATAGTTTGCTGAGAATGATGGTTTCCAGCTGCATCCATGTCCCTACAAAGGACACAAACTCATCCTTTTTGATGGCTGCATAGTATTCCATGGTGTATATGTACCACATTTTCTTAATCTAGTCTGTCACTGGTGGACATTTGGGTTGATTCCAAGTCTTTGCAATTGTCTCATAGTCTTTTCTAGATCCTTTTCCATTTTTTTCTCACACAGACATTCCCCTATCAAAATCTTAGTAGGCTTTTAAGGCAAAAATTGACAAGCTAATCCTAAAATCTGTATGAGAAGGCAAAATGTTCAAGAATAGCCAGAACAATCTTGGTAAAGAACAAAGAACTTACACTTGCCAAGTTCAAAAAGTACTATAAAGTTACAGAAAAAAAAAACCCTACATTTATCATTAATATTTTTTACATAGGTACAAAGACATTTCAATGGGAAAAAAATAGTTTTTAGATGGTGCTAGAACAATGCAAAAAGATTAATTCTGACCTCTACCTGATACCTACACAAGCCTTTACTCAAAATGGACCAAAGACCTACATGTAAGAGCTAAAACTGTAAGACTCTTAGTAGAAAACATTGGAGCAAATCTTTGTAATATTGGGCTAGACAAATATTTTGTAGGTAAGACAACAACATGCAAGCAGCAAGATAAAAATTAAGTCAATTGGACTTCATCAAAAATTGTTGTGCTTCGAAAGTTACTATTAAAAAAAAAGAAGACAGGCCAAGTACCGTGGCTCACGCCTGTAATCTCACCATTTTGGGAGTCAAAGGCAGGAGGATTGCTTGAGGCCAGAAGTTCCAGACTAGCCTGGACAACACAGTGAGACTCTGTCTCTATCAAAAACATATTTTAAAAATTAGCCAGGTGTGGTAGTACACACCTGTAGTCCCAGCTATCTGCAGGCTGAGGTGGGAGAATTGTTTGAGCCCAAGAGTTGGAGGCTGCAGTGAGCTATGACTGCACCACTGTACTCCAGCCTGGGCAACAGAGTGAGATCAGGTATCTAAAAAACTAATAAATTAAATCATAAAATAAGGAAAATTAAGACAAATCACAGACTGGGAGAAAATATTTCCAAATCATACATTTTGTAAAAAACATTTATCTTAAATATATAAAAAAAGTCATAACTCAAATAATAAAAAGACAAATAACCTGATTAATGGTCAAAGGACCTGAACAGACATTTCTTCAGAGAAGACATTCAAATGGCCAATAATAATATGAAATGATGCCCAACATCATTTAGCCATCAGGGAAATGCAAATCAAAACCACAATGAGATACCTCTCCACAATCACTAGAATGATTATAATTAAAAAGACATAATGACAAATGTTCGTGATGATATAAACAGGAACCCTCATACATTATTAGTGCAAATGTAAAATGGTGCAGTCACTTTGGAAACAGTCTGACAGTTCCTCAAAAATTTGAACATAGAGCTGGCATATTACCTAGCATTTCCACTCATATATATGTGTACATATACATATACACACACACATATATACACATATATATATACACACACATATATATACATATATATATGTATATACATAACCAAGAGAGATAAAATGAAAACGTTTATTCAAGAACTTATACATGAATGTTCACAGCAACATTACTTATAAGAACTCCAAAGTATAAACAATGCAAATGTCCATCAACTGGTGAATGGGAAAATAAAATACAGTATATCTATACTTTGCAAAAAAAAAAAAATGCAATACCGATACATGCTACAACATAGATGAACCTTGAAAACACTGTACAAAGAAGCCAGGCACAAAATACCTCATATTGTATGATAACTTTTATATAAAATTTCCAGAAAAGGCAAATCTATAGAGACAGAAAAGAGATTAGTGGTAGCCTGGGGCTGAAAAATGTGTGTTACTGCAAATGGATATGAGAGATCTTTTTGGAATGAAGGAAATATGCTAAAATTGGACTGTGGTAATAACAGTTCCATAACTTTGTAAATTTACAAAATTTACAAAAACCCACTGAATTGTATGCTTAAAAAAGGTAAATGTTATGGTATTTGAATCATATAGCAATAAAGTTGTTAAAAACATGCATTAAACATCCATGTTAGGAGAAATATAGGGATATGAAACTCAGACTCACATTTCCCCATAATTTACTTATGAGAAAGATGATTTACACAGGTGGATCTGTCAGATAAGGTAAACAGCATTTTCACTGGACTTCTGAAGTGAAGTGGCCAAGACTAGTAACATTTTAAATATTAGCAAATTTTATTTCTGTCACCTTCATAGACATTTTACGTACCTATGCACACAAAGGGTAATCTGGTGAAAACAAAATTAAAAAGATGTATTAGGTGTGAATTCTGAAAACCTAGACTTAGGCCCTTTCTCTGTTACTTATTAGCAGTAAAGCTTGGGAATTTCTGAGCCATGGTCTTTCCATCTGCACCAAGAGAACACTAGAACAATGTATGTGAAATTGCTTTTTAAGCAGAAATTACAATATGAAGTAAGGGAATTTTAAAATTAGTGGTGATAGAGAAGATAGAACATGCATATATATATATATGCTAAACAACAGAAAGTGACTTGTGAGAGATGTAGATAGCATGCTACAGGATTTCAAAGGAAGGAGAGATTCTTTTTGGTCTGAGTGAAGAGAAAGGTTTCATGGAGATGCTGACATTTAAACTGGGCCATGACAGATATTTGCATTTGAGCCAATAGGTTAAGGGAATCCAATCAGAAAAAGCAGGGGAAGGCTGGACCACACATGGAGAATGTGCAATACATCTATTTACCTGAAGTATGACTTTCTTGCTTCTTTACCACTTCTTACATTCTAAAGCCTTCCTCCCTCTGTACTCCATTTCTATTCACACACTGCAAATTTCAACTCCTCTGCTATGCTCTTCTCTGACTCATTACCTTGCCCAGCCCCACCCACACTCCCATTAGATGCTACATGTAATCTGATCTGACCATACTGCTTATACCTCTCATTTGGCATTCTCCTGACTTTGTATCACCTTACAATCTTTGGGTTGTGATTATCTGATACTCCTTAGATTGTAAACTTGAGGCACATAATTTTGTCCTATTTTTTGTTACAGTTCCTACACACAATACCCTCTAAAAATTATTTTCTGAATCAAAGTGAATTCACTCAATATTTATTGAGGGCTCTGTGTGTGTGTGTGTGTGTGTGTGTGTGTGTGTGTGTGAAGACAGAGTGTCACTCTGTCGCCCGGGCTGGAGTGCAGTGGCACGATCTCGACTTGCCGCAACCTCTGCCTCCTGGGCTCAAGCGATTGTCCTGCCTCAACCTCCTGAGTAGCTGGGATTACAGGTGCCCACCACTGCGCCCAGCTAATTTTTGTATTTTTAGTAGAAACAGGGTTTCACCTGGTTGAGACCACGCTGGTCTCAACCTCCTGACTTCAGGTGATCCCCCCTCGGCCTCCCAAAGTACTGGGATTATAGGCATGAGCCACCACGCCTGGCTGAGAGCTTATTTTTGACCCAATATAGTGCTATATAGAATATAACACAAGATCTGATTCTTGTCCCTCAAGTTGCTTACAACCTAGCCAGAAGGTCCAAAATTTAATTATATTCCTGTATGGAATATAATGCGCACAGCATTGATGATTTTCTGTCCCCATCTAATATCCAAATTTTATCTGACTTAACTGCTCCTTGCCATTGGTGGACATGTTATAGGCAGACAGATGGGGAAGGACAGTGGAGGCACAGTTACACAAATGTGAAAAATAAAGTAGCAATGATAAATGTAAAAAGAAACAAACACTTTGATAACAAAATCTGTTTGGAAATACCAATTAGTCATTGATTTAAAAAGAAAATCACACACTAAAAGATACATTTTGAATAAAACTTGAGCCACCTCATCTCAATAAACACCACACTAGAATTATTTAGTTCCTTGAAAAGACACTGGTTAAATTCTTTCAGAAATAAGTATTTGGTTCTAGATCACTTCTTGCCAGTGTATATTATCTGGCCCATCAGTGATTCTTAATAGGATTTGGGTCACAGATCTCTCTTGATGAATGCAGTCAACTGGCTCCCAGAAAAAATGAACAATCACAAAATTTTTTGCATAAAATTTTAGAGTTTTGAATATGTCCCTAAAGTTCTTTCATGAATATTATGGTAGGCAGAATTTTAAGATGGCCTCCAATAATCTTGATCTTTGTTATACATAGCTTGTATAATCCCTTCTGTGAATCTGATAGATTCTCACTCCTGTAATTAAGTTATATTATACTGCAAAGGTGAAAGAATTTTGCTGATGAAATTAAGGTTCCTAATCAGTTGACTCTTAAGTTAACAAAAAAATGAGACTACCCAAGTTTAGCCTGACCTATGAGGTGAAACCTTAAAAAACTGGAGAAGTCAGAAAGGTTCTAAGTGGCAGAGATGCTATTCTGTTGACTTGGAGGAAAGCAAATGATTATGTTAGGAACTGCTGATGGAGAGAGACATGTAACTGGGACATGAGAGCATCCTCTAGGAGTTGAGAATGACCTCCAGGTGACAGCAAGAAAATGGATACCTCATAACCACAAAGGACTCAATTCTGCCAAGAATCTAAATGAGCTTGGAAAAGGATCCCAAGCTCCAGATGGGAACACAACCCAACCAACAACTTGATTTCAACTATGTGACACCCTGATCAGAGAAACCAGCTACACTGTACCTGTACTTCTGACCTAAAGAAACTGGGATAATAAATAAATGGCTTAATAGCCATTAAGTTTGTGGTAATATTTTACATAGCAATAGAAAACTAATACAGACAAATTAAAAACCTGCGACCTAAAGAGTTTATATGGATCACCAGACAATACTGTAGAGCAGATGTGGCTTTTAGAAGTCTTATGGTAACGTAAGGATTCCAAATTGTGATTACAGACATTTCAGAAAAGCTTTGATTATTCCTTAGGTCGAAGCTTCACCAAGGGAGTAAGCTACATACCAATTCCCTAGACAGACTGGATTTAATACACTCAGATGATTTGCACCCCAAACTATTTCTTGTTAAATATGCACAGTTGTCCAGTAGGCAGCCATTTTTTTTTTCTTTTCCTCCCAGCCCCTTGGCCTGCTAGGGCTGCAAAGCCTCCTCCTCAGTCATGGTTGCTAAGTGTTTAAAATTCATTGTTATTACCAGTCGGAGACCCTGTGTTGGTTACTCAGCAATTGCTTATACTGGATAGCCTTTGTAGCAATCTCAATTCATGTGCAAACACTGACATAAAAAATCCAAACACAAATGTCAGTAACCCTATGTATCATGTTCCAGACCTATTTTTCTTCTCTTCTTTCCTATACTTCCATCAAAACATATTTATCTAGTATCCCACTTCCATAGATTCCTGGCAAATGAGAGGTGTTAATTCAATCCATTAATTCATTCGACAAGTATTTATAGAATGACCTACCACATGCAAGATATAGTAAACACTCTTTGTGGGACAGCATCAGCTTCACAGCTGTATGATCTGTGCAGTTGCACAGGGCTTTGCATGTAAAAGGGCCCTGTGCTTGGTTTAATGCTCTGCTTTTGCTGTCTTGACATTTTTAATAATTTTTTAACAAAGAGCCTTGCATTTTAATTTTACACTGGGCCATGCAAATTTTGTAGCCAGTCTTATTATGGTAATATAATACAAAGGGAAACATAACTGAACTGAAAAGATAGTGGGATATCTGCATGCTGGTCTTGGTTCTGTCACTAAAGGATTGTGTGATCCTAGGCCAGTAAATTTACCCTCTCTGAGCTTCAGTTGTCTCTTCTAAAAATTGAGGGGATAAGACTGGATCAGTGTTTCCTGAACTTACCTGATAATGAGAATCACCAAGGGTGCTTGTTATGAATACAAACTACAAATTCTAAATGTATGCCTCTGATTCTTCCTGTCAGTTTGCTCCCATTTCAGTGTTCCAACACTCATCTATACCCCAGCACAGATGCCCCACCCCAAACCCACAGCCACAGGAGAGGTCACATCTTTTGGGGATAGGGGAAGTGAAATCATGGGAGGCTTCATGGAGGAGGCTGTACCTGAGCTGGTCCTTGAGGGATGGGGCTACATTATATTACCCAGGCAGAGACTGGAAAGATTTTCCAGAGAGAGATGGTGTTTATGTGCAAAGCTAGGGATGAAACACTGGTGCAGAGCATGGGCTCACCAGGCATTGGGCAGGGTTCAAATCAGGCCTGGTTCAAACTGACCACCTCTCCCCATGGGCTCCAGCACTCTTCTGCATCAGTGTAAACTTCACCCACAGGCTTATACACTCATACGTCTACACACTCACACATACACACATGCATAAGACACTTAAATACACACACTCACAGATACACACACACATATACACTCATACAACATGCTCACACATGCATACACACACATACATTCACATGTACACATACCCACACTCATATATCCTAGCACACACACACACACTAACACACATACACATACCTGCACATATACATGTACATATACACTCACACAATATACTCACACACACTTCCAGGCAGACAGGCCTTTCTCAACTGTAATTCTCTATCTCTGGGTAGGCAGGCCCCACTTTTCTGTGAGTGTTACCAATAGTCTTCCTTCTCCCCCCACCTTACTGAATGTGTGCAGTTGCCTAGCAGGCAGCCATTTCATCTCCTTATTGCCCCTAGACCCACTTAGTGAAGTAATTACAATCCTCCTTCTGAAACATGGTTGCCAAGTGGTTAGAATTCACTATTCTGACACTTAACAAATGTAGTTACTTTGTAGTTGCAACCTCAACACAAATTCATAAAGTCAAGGGCTAAATATCAGTTCAATGTAAGAGTTCTGTTCCCAGTTCTATCATAGCTGCGCAGCCCAGTACCCCCAACCTCATCGAATACTGATGCTTCCCTATATTTTTTACAGTTTCAGTGCCTGTTAGTTAACCATGATTATGTTATTAAACTCCATAACTTTACTCACATATTAGTCTGCACTCTCCAATCTACCATTGACCTTATATAAGTCTGTACACACACACACACACACTCACTCTTCAGTTCTCCCCCCTTCCATTTTTGAGAATATAACTCATACGTCATTTTGGTATTTTGTCAGTAGAAATACGAACTCTGTCATTTTTGCTGGCATTCTTTTCTATGATTGCCTATTAAAACTGCCAGCTAAGGGTTCTTCTGAATCTATCAAGATCAGACTCCTATGCACTTGTGGGTGTATGGGTGTGCACAGTGTTATTTCCCTTTCATGTGCATTTTATTTGTGATGTACCGACATCAATGACACATTTTAGAATATTTGCATATGTTGTACAAGCAACAGTAAAATTACCAAGTACTAAACAGCACCAGTTATATTTTATTTGAGTGACATATAGGCTACCATAAAGTAAAATAGCGAATGCAAAATCAGTGGCAAGAAAGCAAGCACAAAAGCACCTCTTTAATTTCCCACTGTTTTATAATTGCACGGTACTTTTTAGAATCATCTTGCTTCTTTCAGGAACACATTCCTATCACAATGAGTGAAAATAGCCACGTCAATGCCAATAATTCCAAAGTTATGATGTTCTTGCCCTTGAGCTCAATCTCCTAGACCCACTGCCTAATGCTTTATACCAGGCACAATTTGGATGCCTGACTTTGCAAAAGTGGGCACCGACATTTAATACATTGGGAGTTTTGAACTAGCTTGGATCATTTCATGCAATTCGACAAGCTATGAGCTTTGTGGGTGACCTTGCTGTGGCATTAGAGGAAGCTAATCTTATTGATTCCTACCCTCTCACTGATAGCAGAATAAGTGTGGGTCAACCTGGAATATTTTTCAGGTTGAAATCTAAACATTAGCAAACACAGAAAGAAAAAGCTCATCTCAAAGCTCCTTTACTGGGCTGTGGGAAAGTTGGTACAGCCGCACAATATCTAAGCTCCACAAAGTCCTTATTAAGTATGACAGCAACAGCTGAAGCTGCTAGAACTAGCAGAACATTGAAAGAAAGACAGGCCCATTAGAGAAAGAAGGGGAAAAGGTATAATTTGAAATAAAGAATATATCTCTGGGCTGCCAGTGAGCATGAAAATCCCAGCAGCCATGGAGTTTTGTATTGCATTGAAGATGACAGCTATAATTCCCTTTGGACACCTGGACCTGTATTGTCACATTTCCCCTCATAAACATAAAACATAACAGCACTTTGGAAAGCGAATGTAACTCCTGTTCTGCTTGATGGATAACAATAGTGAGAGTACCTGAGACAGGCAGAAATTTGCTTATTCAATAAACAGTTCTAAGGCTGAGAGAAAGCCCTGTGGTTGGCGTTCAAGGCCTTCTACATAGCTTACCCTACCACACCAGGCTTCACTTCACTACTCTACACCATGACTCTAGTATCGTACCAAGTCGGAGTCCTTTCAATACACTCTATTCATTTCTCTCTCTGTGCCTTCACCTTATTCTTGTCTCTGTTTGGAATAACCCATGCTCCTGCCTCCAACTGTAATTGATCTACTTCTTATATTTTTCTTTCAGAGCTAGCTCAGGTTCCAACTCCTCCAAAAAATTTTTTTTCTCTGATTGAACAAATCCCAGTAATGTCTTCCTTTTATTTATTTCGATAGAACCTATTAGATGTACCATATAATCTGGCCCCTGCTTCCACATGATCTTGCATAGTTCTCTAACATAAAACTCCTAGAGGAGTGCCTAAGAGTTCTCAGCACACGGTAATTTAGAAAATACTTACTTCTGCCTGGTGCAGTGGCTCACGCCTGTAATCCCAGCACTTTGGGAGGCCGAGGCGGGTGGATCGAGGTCAGCAGATCGAGACCATCCTGGCTAACATGGTGAAACCCCACCTCTACTAAAAAATACAAAAAATTAGCTGGGCGTGGTGGTGGGCGCCTGTAGTCCCAGCTATACCGGAGGCTGAGGCAGGAGAATGGTGTGAAACAGGGAGGCGGAGTTGCAGTGAGCCGAGATCGTGCCACTGCACTCCAGCCTGGGTGACAGAGCGAGACTCTGTCTCAAAGAAAAAAAAAAAAAAAGGAAAAGAAAATACTTACTCCTTAGTGGTAAAATGTATGAACCTTGAATTCCAACTCTAATGCTACCTGTATGAATATAGGCAAATTATTTAACTGTACTAAACCTCAGTTTCCTCATTTGTGAAGTGGAAATAATTGTAGCTACCTCACAGAAGTAGCTCTGTTCTGTTCTCATATTTCACTTTTTCCACCTAAGTTATATTAATGCTTTTTGTTCTCAGGGGGGAAAAAAGAAAAATGTCACTTCAGAGAGTCTTTGAGTCTTCTTTGTTCAGTAAAGAAGGCAGTTGAAGACAGACCTAAATTACTGGACTGACCGGCCACCAAACAGGATTTCTGACCTTAAATAACGGTCTAAAAAAGGAGCTTCTTAACCAGGTTCATATCTATCATGAAAGATTCTTCATGATCTGGATTATGTTTAGCTCTCCAGAATAATCTTTTATAAGGACACTCTTCTCCCAAGTGTGAATTTCAACACCAAAAAAACGACTTAGAATTCCTCAAAAATGCCTTGGTTCCTCTAAAATCTCGAGACATACAGAGAAAATATTGTGGTTTAGGTTGGAGACATACAAGAAGCTTCTGAGGGCTTTAAGATAAACTAAGTCAGAAGCTGAGAGGAGAAAAAGTGGAAACCCCATGAAAAGGATCATCACTATCAACACTGTTTCATATTTGCAAACCTCATCAAAAACCAGTGTGAAGTATTAGTGACTATACTTCATAGAGGAATTCATTTCTAGTGATTAAGCCCTTAATAAATATTTGTGTCACACAGAAAGGATTTTTCCCTTATTTTTACGGGTCCAATAAACAGCTATTTGTAAATATTCAAACTAAAAATTTGCTGAGTTCTATTTCAAAGTGTTTTTCAACATGGAGCCTAGCTCTACTTTAAAAAAAAATTTATGAGATAGGTAGAGTGAGATGAGAAAATAAGATTAGAATGGGTAAATTACTAGCCTAAGGTCACCAAAGTGATTACTACTGAACCCTGGATTAGGGCCTTTAGTGATTCCTAATTTAGCTATCTCAAGTTTGGCTTTACAGATATTGGGCTTTTTACCTCAAAAAAAAAAAAAAAAATACTGGAGACCTTCAACCTTGAGTCATTGGTTAAAACTGAATGTTTAAACAATGTTCCCCCACTCCCCATCAGTATTTCAAGTGCATCTGGTTTCAGGAGGCTCAGGAGATGCTGGAGGCACTGAATGGTAGAAGGTGAATTGTGTCATTATACCGTGAAGGCAAAATTGGATTTAATCTGTCATTAAACAGCTCCTTCAGTTTATACCCATTGTCACTCCTATTAACCTCTGCCTCCCAACATGCCCAAACATTTGCACATGAATGAAGCTGAACTTTCTTATGAGTAAGTTTCTTCATTCAAGGTTTCTTTGATTTTGTTTTCATCAAGTTTTCATGTTACAGGGGAGAGTAGTGCTTGCACCATATGGTATCCAATTTGTTTTCTCCTTAAGATGGAAAGCCTACACACTCAAATTTCCTGACCCTGCTTTTTCTCTGCCTGGTTTCATCAATAACTGTTTTTTTGCAATGTCTTTATTATAACTAAATTGTTCATACATTGTTGCTTCATTTTTCTGGTTAAATCTAGATAACTAATGAGTACACAGTCTTGGCCATCACTCATTTCATGCCTTTTTTCATTGATTAGCAAGCAGATTTTTTTTTTTATAATGACCCATCACCAGCTATATTTATTTATCAATTTATTTATTTTTATTTTTTGAGATGGAGTCTTGCTCTGTCACCCAGGCTGGAGTTCAGTGGCATGATCTCAGCTCACTGCAACCTCCGCCTTCCAGGTTCAAGTGATTCTCCTGCCTCAGTCTCCTGAGCAGCTGGGATTACAGGCATGCACCACCACACCCGGCTAATTTTTATATTTTTAGTAGAGCAGGGTTTCACCATGTTGGCCAGGCTGGTCTTGAACTCCTGACCTCAGGTGATCTGCCCTCCTTGGCCTCCAAAAGTGCTGGGATTACAGGTGTGAGCCACTGCACTGGCCTATATTTATTTTTTAATACCCTTCTTACTACAGCAGACTAATTTGCCCAGTGTTAGTTCCATCTGGTTTTCACCAGCCTCATCGAAAAGTGTATAGTCAACAAGGAATGCATAACAGAAAACAAATTATTGGTTGCCAGGGGCTAAGGAGAGAGGGAGATGGAGAGTAAAACTGCTTAACTTTGCATCCTTCAATCACAAATTAGTGAAAAGGAGAGACTGGCATAGCCTGCCAGCCTACATCTTTCTCTTATGCTGGATGCTTCCTGCCCTCAAACATCAGACTCCAAGTTCTTCAGTTTTGAGACTCGGGCTGGCTCTCTTTGCTCCTCAAGTTTGCAGACAGCCTACTGTGGGACCTTGTGATCTTGTAAGTTAATACTTAATAAAACCCTATATATATATATAAACATCTATTAGTTCTGTCCCTCTAGGGAACCCTGACTAATACAACAGGTATGGGGTTTTCTTTTGTAATGATGAAAATGTTTTGGAATTATATATGAGTTATAGTTGCACAATATTTTGAATGTACTGAAGGCCACTGAATCATACACTTTAAAATGATTAATTCTAAATTATGTGACTTTCATCTCAAATTTTTTATAAAAAGGTAATAAATATTATGTGCCAGTAATATTTAAAGGACCATCTCTTCAAAGTTTCCTTTGCCTGACATTAAATCAGACTACAGAGGCTAAGAAGACATGACCACTTTCTGTCAGGGTGAAAGTGTTCCTCATCAGAGGTCAAGTTGTTCCCTGTTGATGGACCAGGCTGGTTTGTATGGCCAAAGCTACAAACAATAAGCATACCACTCTGGATGGGGGACTAACATTAATTATCATTCAGAACTTGTATTTCCATAAGTGGATGAAGCACGTATACTTTTGGCTGAAATTCCAATTCTCATTTTGGTCATTGTCCATTTTTAATATGTTAAGAGCTTCTCAATATATCAAGATTAAATAGTGAGGAGAAGAAAACTTCAATTTGATTGCCTATTTTTCACTAAATTATTTCTGTTCTAACAAATGGACTCATTTGACAATTTAAAAAATGATTGCAGTCTTTCAGCTTCTCATCCTTTCCTTCCTTTTCCAGAGGGACTGATATTCTTCCTTAGAGAACCAGAATAAGATGGCCACTGAAATGCTGTAAACATTTGATATTTTTATGCCCTCCCATCTCGCCCCATCCTGACCCCAGTTGCTACAGGCTATGTTTAAAGAGGTTCTTCTGTACCTGCAGCTGAATCATATAGCATTACGGTTTGCATTGGCTTACTGACCTTATCCTGGCTCCATCTTAGCCTACTCACCCTTAGTTTCCTTTTCACCCATTTCCACATATCTTATGCATTTTCATAAAATAACTCAAGCCTTTTGGGAAATTAGGTGTGGTATAACATAATAGAAGGGGAAAAATGGAGAATGATATTTTTAAGTCAAAAGAGAACACCAGATTGAAATAAATGCATCTGACTCTAATTTGTGGTGTGATCCATAACAGTCTGGCTTAGTCTGTTTGGTCCGCTTGACTCTCTGCAGCTACAGGGTACAGAAACTACCCTGTTGATATATACAAAGAAAGGCTCTTTTAAAAGCCCAGAGTACACCATGCTGAGCATCATCCTTGAAAACAGCAAGATCGACTAGAGGGTAAGTACACTCCCAAATACCACCAATATTAGTGATTTTTTTTTCAAGCAAATGGGAACAAATTGTGTAGGCCCTGGTCTTGGAAGAAGCCACTAAAGGAGACAGTGGTTTAAGAGATAACATTCCACTTTGCCACACTTAGTGACATTCATTGTAGCATTTATTTTTCTCTTCGTCTAAGACAATCTAATTGAGATTCTGAAGGTTTTTAAACAGATATGATTCATAAAAGATTATGATTTAGTGTATTCAGAAAACTCATTAACAGGGCATTTTAGATAAAGGAAGCACAACACAATCAGATAGATGTTGATTATAATTTACTTGGGCTAAAATCTACATCTGCAAATGAATTGCTACATAATCCTTGCTGATGCTATAAGGACAAAAGTCCACTGCCATAGAGTTTCCTAAAGTAACCTCTCTTTGATAAGAAGTATGGCATTAAAAATGTAAGTGTATGGTGAGCTCTGTGTTTCCCCACCCCTCCATTCCCACACTTCCTCATGCCATGAATGTATTTACCTAAACCTTGGTGAGTAACAAAGCAGTTACGTTATTAAACTGTACAGTAAATAATCTACATTCACATGTCCTAAACAAAATCTGTAAAAAATCACTGCAAAAGGAGGTTATTGAGACTATTGAGAAAGATCTTTTTTGTGTGTAAAGAATAGTTAAGCAAAATGTAATATTACTGGTAGGTACCTCTAGTTGCCCTATGCATGACATGGAAGAATAAACAAATTGAGGGGGGCAAAAAGTGTAACAGTGAGATGCATCTCTTTAGGAGCTCAGTGGTTTAATGCAAATGTTCTTACCAAGATGCATCAATAGACCTTAAAACTCTAATTTTCCTCTGCTTTCTACTAGGAGAAGTGTGACTAAAAGATGGAAAAGATGAAGTCCTGATGTTTGTCCCTGTTTCTGTTGAAGTTATTCTGTGCCCTAAAATTATTTCTGATCACCAGGTTTCACAATTATTGATAGAGAATACCTATTGTACTATGCTTAATTACTTTATCTGTTAAAATTTCACATCAGTAATAACTCCAACTTTTACAAATTCTTTTTTGTTGTTGTTGTTTGAGATGGAGTCTCACTCTGTTGCCCAGACTGGAGTGCAGTGGCACGTCTGGGTTCACTGCAAACTCCACCTCAAGGGTTCACGCCATTCTGCCTCAGCCTCCTGAGTAGCTGGGACTACAGGCGCCCGCCACCACACCTGGCTAATTTTTTGTATTTTTTTTTAACTAGAGACAGGGTTTCACCATGTTAGCCAGGATGGTCTCAATCTCCTGACCTCATGATCCGCCCACCTTGGCCTCCCAAAGTGCTGGGATTACAGGCATAGCCACCGTGCCCAGCCAACTTTTACAAATTCTAAACAAGGTCTTTGAAATCTTCTTCCCGTTTGAGTTCAGGCACATCACTATAGGCTGTTTTTGGGAGATAGCAAAAAAAGAGAAAGAATGAGCTATTCCATTCCCAGGAGCCATTGGGTACTGGGTCGGAATGGGGAATTGTATCACTGTATGCTGAACTTTTGGAATGCCCACAGCATAAATTCTGACGTTAGTGTATTTAAATGAAAACAAATTCCAAAGTTAAGTAGTTTGTTGGATGTGGTGGTCTCTCAGCACTCTACTTTCCCATTATTTTCTACCTCCTGTTCATTCAATTGGGAATTAACTGTCGTTTTAATCTATGAAAAATATCTTGGGCATATGAAGAAAGAACAAATGTCCAAAGTTGCCTTTTTAAAAATGTTTCATTTTTTTAAATTGACGAATAAAGTTATACATATCTATCATGTACAACATGATGTTTTGAAATATATATACGTTGTAGAATTCCTAACTCAAGCTAATTAACATGTGCATTACCTTACAGAGTAGATTTTAAGTGTTCTCACCACAAAAAAAAAACTATATAAGGTTATGCAAAGTTGACTTTTATCTTAATTGTTTACCATGTATATAAAAGTATGACAGTGTATGTACAAGTCTTAAAGTCCTAAATATGCTTTTAAAAAATGCAAAGATTCCATATAATACCTGAGCTTTCCTCATGTATACTGCTGCACAACTTCAGGACAAACGTCATACCAACTATTTCTGTACCTAAACAGATTTCCCAACAAAAAGAACAAAGAGTAAGTTGTCTCCAGGAACCATGGTAGCACATAAGTTATCTGACTGTATCACTTGGAATTGAAAATTAAAGGCCTGTTTCCATAATGGAACTATTTTGAGGAATTGACATTACTGCCGTAACAACAAATAATTCACAGGTATCTTTAACTGAATATAAAGCCTCTAGATGCTGAATTAGATGATGTGCACTTCTAATAAAAGAGAATAGGCTGCATCTTGCTGCTTCAGCTAATTGTGGATTTTTATTTCATGTTTTATTAGAGGGAGTATCATAATCCTTTCTTTCCACCCATTCTATAATCCATCCTTTCCACGTTGGGTCAAATTTTCTTATCCTAACCTGAAATACTGCTTTTGTTTCACACTCTGCCCAGATATTAAGTCAATAACTAAGATTCAGGTAGTCATTTTACTAGAAAGTCATTTAAATGATGTATTCAAAAAAGAGGTCACTTACCCTTAACCATCACTACAAGAGGAAGAGATGTCCAAATTGGTAACTCCTTTGGCCAATTTTCTTGTAAACAATGTCACACAAATGAATCTGAACACAAATGTTGTCTCTATATAAATGTGCATGTACATATATGCATACATTGACAGCAACTAATGAGTTATTAAATTAGCAAGGAATACATTTTTCACCTAAGTGAAGTTTCCCAACAAAGCTTTGGAACTGAAAGCTTTCTAAAATATTGCTATCTACTTACTTACCTTTGAAAACTGTACTTGCTGATTAAAATTTAATAATATTTAATACTTTTTAATGTGCAATGTAATTAAGAACAGTGATCACTGTACTATGTTGCTGTAATCTTAGAGTTTTTCTCAATATTACATGGTCTCAGTAGGCTATCAATTTTTAGTTCTTATGTTTGTCTTTCAGATTTTCTATCTCCCTTTAGCTATCAGTTTATTAGTCATCATTTTTTAATGATGCCTGTATACTCACTTGGAGCTTCCTCCTTGGTCTTACTTTTTTAAAGTTTAAACATTATAACATTGTTTTTGGACTACCATGCATAAAAATAAAATATAAATACAAATACGTATAAATACAATGTATATAAATTATATATGTGTGTGTGTGTATATATATATATGTATGTCTAATCATCCACAAAGGGTGATGGGGGATAAATGAAAATAAACTGTTGCAAAGCAAAGTTTCCATATTTTATAAGTAGAAAAACTAACTCTAAGTAGATCGGAATAAAGGTACGTATTATGATCCCTAAAACATCCCTAAAAAGAATGTACAGTACTTAAATGATGATAAAGATATTAAAATGAAGGACTAAAAAAATATTTGATTAACCCAAAAGAAAGCATGAAGGGAAAAACAGAGCAGAAAAAAACCAGATGGGACAAATTGAAAATACATACCAAATAGAAGGCATAAACTTAAGCATATCAATATATATATTGAATGTAAAGGGAATAAATAGTTCAATTAAAAGGCTACAATTGTCAAATTGGATAAAAAGCAAAGAACATCTATGTGTTGTCTATAAGAGATACATTTTTAAATACAAAACACAGGTTGAAAATAAAAGAATGGAAAAAGCTAAGAAAGAAAGATGGAGTTGCTCTATTGACAGAATAGACTATAAAACAAAGAGTATTCCCAAAGCTAAAGAAGGACATTTTATAATGACAAAGCGGTCAATTCATCAAGGAGACATAAACAACTATAAATGTATCTACACCTAAGAAAAAATCTTCAAAATACATAAGCAAACCCTGACAGAACAAAGAAATATACTAATCCATAATAAAAGTGAGAAGTCAGAGATTTTTACATTCCTTTTTCTGCATTGGTAGAATGACTAGATTAAAAATAAGACATAAAATATGTCCCAATAAATTACACAATGTGAGTTCTTACAGAGTATGCATGTTCTTCAATCACAGTGGAATTAAGTTAGAAATGAACAACAATAAGTTATGTTTAAAAAGTACTAATATATGGAAGTTAACACATTTCTAAATATACCATAAACAAAATAATAAATCACAATGGTAACTGGAAAATTATTTCAACTAAATAATGATGAAAATACAGCACATAAAAATTTGTGGGATGTGGCTAAGGGAGTTGGAAAAAAATTGTATAATACAAATGTTTATGCTAAAAAATGTTTAAAATAGATTATATAAGTTTCTAACCTTAAGAAGATTTTAAAAGACAAGTAAATTAAACCCAAAGTAGGTAGAAAAAGTGAAGTAATAAAGACAAGAGCATACATAAATAAAATTGAAGGTAGGCAAACACTAGGAAAAATCAATTCAGTCCAGCAGTTGACTATCTGAAAAGATCATTAAAATTGATAATGCTGTAGCAAGACTTATCTCAAAAAAGAAAAATGTAAAAACACAAATTACCAATACCAGAAAGAAATACAGGATAGCACTACAAATCCTATAGATATAATAAGAATATTAAGGCAATATTATAAACAACATTGTGTCAGCTTGAAAACTTAGATAATATAAACAAATGACATTTTTATAATAAAAAGTGACTATTAAAAAAATAGTCACTGAAACTGCAACAATATGAAATAGAAACTCTGAATAGCCCTAAATCTATATAAAAAAATTAAATTCCTCTCCAAAAACCTTCTCATAAAAAATATATCCAGGCCCAGATGGTTTCACTGTGAATTTCATCAAATATCTTAAGAAGTAATACCAATATTTCAGAAAAAATAGTTGGAGGGATCATTTCCTAACCTGTCTTATAAAACCATCATAATCATGATACTCAAACTAGTTAAAGATACTAGGAGAAAAGTACAAATCATATGACTCATTAACAGAGATGCAAAAGGTCTTTATATATAAATATGCACACATACACATATGTATACTCGAAAACAGAAAACATTTGCATAATATATTTCTGACCTAGAAATAGACTTTTATCTAGAATGTATATTTTTTAAATTTCTTGCAATGCAATAATATACAAACCCCCCAAATTTTAAAAGCAGACTTTTTTTTTTTTTTTTTTTTTTTTTTTTGAGACAGAGTCTCGCCCTGTCAGCCAGGCTCGAGTGCAGTGGCAGCATCTCGGCTCACTGCAACCTCTGCCTCCCAGGCTCAAGCAATTCTCCTCCCTCAGCCTCCTGAGTAGCTGGGATTACAGGCGTGTGCCACCACGCTCGGCTAATTTTTGTAATTTTAGTAGAGATGGGGTTTCACCATGTTGGCCAGGCTGGTCTCGAACTCCTGACCTCAGGTAATCTGCCCACCTCAGCTTCCCAAAATGCTGGAATTACAGATGTGAGCCACCGCACCCGGCCAAAACCAGAAAATTTTAAAAGATATTCACAAAATAAGATCTATGAATAACCAATAAACATAAAATGTTTAATATTACTAGTTATCAGGGAAGTATAAATTAAAAACAGAATGTGGCCAGGTGCGATGGCTCATGCCTGTAATCCTAGCACTTTGGGAGGCCAAGACACGCAGATTACTTGAGGTCAGGAGTTCGAGACCAGGCTGGCCAAAATGGTGAAACCCCATCTCTACTAAAAACACAAAAAATTAACCAGGTGTGGTGGTACATACTTATGATCCCAGCTACCTGGGAGGCTGAGGCAGGAGAATCGCTTGAACCTGGGAGGTGGAGGTTGCAGTGAGCAGAGATTGTGCCATTGCACTCCAGCCTGGGCCACAAGAGCAAAACTACATCTCAAAAATAAATAAATAAATAAATACATTAATTAATTAATTAAAACAGAATGAGATACCCTCTTTCCCCTACTAGAATGTGAAGTAATAGATGGATGGGAAAGACTAAGAACACCCAACGTGGGAAGGATATAGAGTGATTGGAACTCTCATACATTGCTGGTGGGATATAAAATAATACAAGAACTTTGGCAAAATATTTGACAGTTTAAGTTACACATGCACCTACTTTTTGTCCCAAAAATTCAATTTCTTGGTATTTATTCAAGAGAAAGGAAAATATATTTTCATAAAAAGACTTCTGCAAGAGTGTTTATAGCAGCTTTACTCATAATTATCCAAAATTAGAAACAATCTGAATGTTTATCAACAGGACGATGGATCTTTAGTAATAAAGGAAAATGACACACGCAATAACATGAATGGATCTCACAGACACACAAACAAAAATATAGTATATTATTCCATTTTATTAACTTCTAGAATAGGCAAAAATAATCTGTGGAGAAAAATTCAGAATAATGTGTGCCTCTGGAAAGGAGGGAAGGATTGATTTGAAAATGACACAAGAGAACTTTCTGGAGCGATGGAAATATTCTAAATTTTAACAAGGGTGTGGGTTACATAAGTATATTTATTTGCCAAAATTCATTGAGTCGTATACTTAAGATTCAACAATTTCAAGGCATGTACATTTTACCTCAATAAAAATAAAATAAACTGTAAACACATATTGAATCCTACTCATTGGGCTACCTTATCATGGAGGAATGGATTAGCAATTCTAAAACTACTTTCTGCATATTTTAGTCTTGAACAAATGAGTAAATGCATTGAGAATAATGGGAACCATGTTTCCCTATTTTAGGAAAAAAAAGTTATAAATATGGAAAGGGGGAAGACTAGAATGTTTTCAGTGGTGGTGGATTGAAACTGGAAGCATTAGTATAAACTCATGGTTTTTAATACAGCAACAGGTAAATTTCAACCTGTTCAATGAGAAGACCTAGACACCATGATGCAGCTTGTTGGAATGAAGACATCTAGTCCCCAGATCCTAGTTTCTAAACTATTCCTTATTGAAATGAACAACAGTTCCATGAGGAAATGGCTGATTTCATGTTCAGAGCAGAGAAAGCACAAAATGAGCTTTGAACAGCTTGTTGCATCATAAAGTAAGGAAGTACTCAAGGAATAGAGGCATGTTAAAAGGGCACAGGAGCCAGTTTGACAGCATTCATACTGGCCAATTCTGAGAAAATTTGCATATCAAGAAAAGCAATTATAAAAGATTGTAACTCATTGAATAAAAAAGAATTAATGAGTATATGCTAATTCAAATAATAAAGTAAATAAATAGGAGAGAAAATAAACTTCTTATAGTAAAATGCCAAATAGTAAATATAAAAGAAATTCTGGAGTTAAAAAATTATCAGTAGGTGGTAAAGCTAGTAGATATGGCTGGGCGTGGTGGCTCACACCTGTAATCACGGCGTTTAAGAGGCCAGGACAGGAGGATTACTTGAGTCCTGGAGTTTGAGATCAGCCCAGGCAACATAGTTAGACACCATTTCTAAAAAACAATTTTTTTTAGTTAGCCAGGCAGGGTAGCACATGCCATATGTAGTCCCAGCTACTTGAGGCTGACAGGGAAGGATAGATTGAGCCCAGGAAGTTGAGGCTGCAGTGAACCATCATCACATCACTCCACTCCAGCCTAGGTGACAGGGTAAGATCCTGTCTCAAAATAAAAATAAAAATGAATCAATCAATCTAGTGAATCAAAGTTTGGTAATGAATAGGATACATGCATGGTCTCAAAATATGGTCTACCCATCACTTGTTAATTACTTAAAAATGGAAACAATACTAAGTCCATAGTAGAGAAACGTGGTGGATACTACCTTCATCAAGTAATCAAACTTAATATTTATATATATAAAATATTTAGAGAGAGGGTCATCCTCGATGGTCCAGGCTGGAGTGCAGTGGTGCAATTGTGGCTCATTGCAGCCTTGAACTCCTGGGCTCAAGCAATCCTCCCTCCTCAGCCTCCCAAGTAGTTGGGACTATAGGCACGTGTAACTATGCCTAGTTAATTTTAAAAACTTTTTTTTTTTTTTTTGGTAGAGATGTGGTCTCACTATGTTGCCAGTGCAGTTTGATTAAGTGTCCTCACCCAAATCTCATTGACAATTATAATCCACTCTGTTGAGGGAGGGAAGTTATTGGATTATGGGGGCAGTTTCTCTCATACTGTTCTTGTGATAGTGAATGAATTCTCATGAGATCTGATGGTTTTACAAATTGTAGTTTCTTTATGCACATTTACACTCACACTCACGCTCACCCTCTCTCTCTCGCATGTGCATACACACCTGCTACCATGTAAGATCTGCCTGCTTCCTCTTCTGCCTTGATTGTAAGTTTCCTGAGGCTTCCCCAGCCATGCGTAACTGTGAGTCAATTAAACTACTTTCCTTTATAAGTTAACCAGTCTCAGGAATTTCTTTATAACAGTGTGAAAACTAACTAATATAGTTGTCCAGCCTGGTCTACAATGTCTAGCCTCAAATGATCCTCCCACTTCAGCCTCCTATAGCATTAGGATTACAGGTGTGAGCTACTGCACCCAATCTAACCTCACCAACGTTCAGACAAACCCACTTTATATATGCCTCTTAATAAGATGCACTTTTTAGAGCACAATCTTCATTTAACTTGTGTTACTCTCCAAGATTTATGACCTGAATCTAATTAGGAGGAAATACGAGGCAATCACATTGAAGGACATTCTATAAAATAGTTGATCTATACTTTCCAAAAATTTCAATATGAAGGAACACAGTCTCAAAAACCATTCCAGACTAAAGAAAACTAAAGAGACATGGTACCTAAGAAATGCATGATACTAAATTTTATCCTTTACTGAGAAAAAAACTACTTACAAAAGACATGATTAAGAAAATTACACAAATTTAAAAAGACTTCAGATTAGTCGAAAGTAACATATCACTGTTAAATCTCTAGATTTTGTAAACTATACTGTAGTCTTCATATGAGAATACTCTCCTTTTCTTGAGAAATACACACTGAAGTCTGTATGATGAAAGGGGCATGATATCTCCAAATTTAATATTTTTCTGAAAAAAAATACACATTATATAGTATATGTTATTAATGTATATGTTACAAATTAGATGTCTATCTATACCTATCTATCTAAAATAGATAAAGAATGAAAAAGCAAATAGGGCAACATATTTTTTAAAATTGTGAACCTCTGCAATAAAATATGTGAATCTGCATGAATGGTATTTAGGTGTTTCTTGTATCATGCTTTAAACCTTTCAACACAAAATTAAGTAGTTATAAAATGAAGTACAAGAATTGAACCTGCATAATAATAAGGAATATCATCAATTCCTTAGACATGAAAGGAAAAATATTTAAAATTTTTTTAAACTCTGGATTTTGAAAAATTATTTTCCCATCATTCTTGATAAATACAATAATGACGGTGGGAAAAGGGAAAAAGAATAGTTCTCTGCCCCCAGCAGATGTCCCTTACAGGTCTACCATTTAATTTTGTATCCTAAGCTCTTATAAAATATTTCTAAATTTTATAAATTAAATTATTTACTCTCCAGTGTGAAATATTAGCCACAGTAAAGGCTCAACCTTATTATCCAGCAACAGTAGTTTACAGTTTGTGTTTTCTCATAAATTTGGTGCCTTCACAAAATATTTGGGAAGAATTTTCATTCAGGAGGGAATGCTAAGCATTCGAAAAAAATAGTAAAAACTTTTCAGATGGGAATTTTGGCTTTTCTACTGGAGAGAGAGAGAGAGAGAAAGTAGGGGGAGGGAAGGAAGAGAGAGATGGGGAGACAGAGAAAGGAGTGGGGAGGAAGAGGAATGAAGGGACATAGAGAGAAGAAAAGGAAAAGAAAAATGACAAAATATATTTTAAAGATGAAAGTTGTCATTGACAATGCTTAAGGCATAAAATATATTGAAAAATAGATCCGTGTGTGTGTGTGTGTGTGTGTGTGTGTGTGTGTGAGAAGAACTAAGATGAGATCTATCCTCTTAACATATTTCAAAGTACACAATACTGTATTTTTAACTATGAGTACTGTGTTGTACTGCAGATCTCTAGAACTTATTCATCTTACATAACTCAGACTTTATACCTGATATGGTTTGGATTTGATTCCCCACTGAAATCTCATGTTAAGATGTAATACTCAATGCTGGAGGTGGGCCTGGCAGGAGGTGACTGGAACATGGGGGTAGCTTCTAATGGTTTGGCACCATCTTTCTATTGCTGTTCTCCTGATAAAGTTTTCATGAGATCTGGTCATTTAAAAGTGTGTAGCACCTCCCCTCCCCCCTTCCTCCTGCTCTGGCCATGTAAGACATACCTGCTTCCCCTTCTGCCATGACTGGAAGTTTCCTGAGGCCTCCCCAGAAGCCATCATGCTTCCTGTACAGGCAGCAGAATCGTGAGCCAATTAAACTGCTTTACTTTATAGATTACTCAGTCTCAAGTATTTCTTTATAGCAGTGTAACAACAGACTAATACAATATCCATTGAGCAAAACAAGTACATTTTTGTAGGTAATTGATATATTTAGTACCTTGATGTGGTAATGAAACCATCGCCATAAGGTTGACAAGAATTGCATGTCATGTTCTGGACAGAAATAGAGTTCTAATTAAGCATTTATCAGGCTGCCTTCTGGCCCACTTCCTTGCTGCTAAAAGTCATGTAGCATTAGACACTGATCATTTTCATTGCCATTGTTTCTATAGGTAGGATTTCTGACATTAGGGTCATAAGACTGTTTAAGAACTGATTTGCATCCCTATTGCTCCTATAGACAGAATCTGACACAAGAATTTTAAGACTTTTTTTTTAAGGATTACTTAAGATGTTTTTCAGATCTCAAATTCCAGCAGTTTGAAAATCCCCACAGAGTAACAGGACTAACATGAGAATGCAATTTCCTCATTTCCCTATCCCATGACTTCACTCTTCACTCTTTGACTCATCAATGATCTCCACACTTTGGCTTACTCCAAAGACACTTAAAAATCCTAGCTCTGAACTCCTTGGAGAGATGGATTGGAGGTTCCCTTCCAGCTCCTCATTCAGTGACCCTACAATTAAACCTCTTTCTCTGCTGCAATCTGGTGTCTCAGTGTATTGACTTGCTGTGTGCATTGGGCAATGAACATGTTCTGACTGCTATTTAGTGGCAACCCCACAAAGGGTCACCCCTCATGGTCATGTGGCTGTGGCTTGGTGCTCCCTCACACATTTCTGTGGCCCAGAGGAAAGCCCAGTTGGCTGCCTGGCTTCTTTAAACCAGGGGCTGTCTCTGGAGCCTCGCTTGCTGGCAGGGCATTGCATACATTTGCTTGCAGCAGAGAAATGGTTTCTGAATCTGAAAGACATCTTCTGAATCTGCTGAGTACTTCCAAGTTCAACCACATCTCCTTTCCATTCTTCTGATCTGTTGGCCTCTTCAGAGGTCTTGTAACCTCTTCGGAGATCCTATTGACCTTCCCTAACCTATAGGAAGGGTCCTGTTTAAGGGGATTTTCCCCAATTGGAAAGAGAACGAAGAGCACAGTGCTAGAGGGAAGTACTCCAGGACCCTTCTGGTCTCAATTCTGAAATCTGGTTTCAGAATTTTGACTTGTGAGGCCTTGTGTTTGTTTTTGTCTTGCCCTATTTGTGTGTGGGCAAGTTGGAAGGAATCACTAGCAGAATGTCAGCAGGTCTGACTGGGAGTAACCATTTTGGTGTTTTGTCTGTTTTGCCTGGTTAAAATTTGCAAACTGAGTAGAATAACTGGTGTTTGTGTCTCTGTTATGTGTATCTTGTAATTTTTCTCTGCTGATATGGGGAATGCTAATTGGATCCCTTGTGTCTTATAAAATTGAGTGGCTTTCACCTATGAACCCATGAAAAGAATGAAAATGGTTTTCCTTGGTAATTAGCGATCAGGGTGGTCAAAACTCTGCTCTTCTAGGAGCTGCAGTTGAAGGAATTCAGGAACCCAAAAAGCCAATAAAAGGATAAGAATTCCTTCCCAGTTGGCCTCCTGGCCTCTCTTTTTGTGTGGAATCCAATTGAATGGACAGTAAAAATCATTGTCTCCTCTGAAAGGTTTTAATTTGTAGGGGCAATTACAGTACCTGGTTTTAAGATCATATTAAGGGAAAAGGCACTAAAGAGGGTATGAAAGACAGCTCTGAATCACCAACCCTCCTCCATGCCCTGGCATCAACCATATCAAATGGAGAGAGAATTGTATGGTTTGGGGAGGGAGAGTGCAGTGATTGTGAAGTTTGCATTGGAATTCAGTGACGCCCTGTCACAGCAGAAAGCAACATGGGACACAACTCAGTACCCATGGAAGGGGCATTTAGACAAGCCCTAGCGAGGGGCTTGTCTAAATCCAATCCAGTGGTCAGAGCTAAAGTCTCAACAAGCCCTGTCACCATGGGCTAAAGTGCTCTGGGGTGTAAAATAAACCTTAAAACCAGTTTAGGCCACAAGGACTGTAATTCCTGGGCAAGTCCTGGTTCTGTGCTGTGCTTACAGCCAGTAGATTTAAGGTACACTCAATCTAGTGAGACAATCTAGTGAGAGCACCCAAAGGAGTGCTTGTGTCACCCCTCTGCCGAACCTAGACAGCATAGCTTGCAGCTCTGGGAGGAACTGCTTCCCTCTGCTTCAGAAGAGAGGGGACATTAAGATGCCTTTGTCTTACAACTTGAATATCAGCTCAGCCACAGTAGAATAGGGTACCAGGCAGAGTCCTGAGGTTCCCATTCCATGCCCTAGCACACAGATGACATTGCTAAACACACTATGCACCATAAAGGAATCAGCTGCCTTAAAGGGAAGAACCAAGTCCTGGCAGTATTCATCACCTGCTGACTAAAGATTCTATGGACTCTGAATAATCAGCAGTGGTAGCCAGGCAAGACTCTCTGCAGGCCTTGGACAAATGGGGTCACATTAAGTTAAAAAGTGTCTGCACAGCAAAGGAAATAATCAATAAACTGAAAAGCTAGCCCACAGAATGGGAGAAGATATTTGCAAACCATCCGTCTGACAAGGGATTAACCACCAGGATATATAAGGAGCACAAATAACTCTATAGAAAAAAACTAATAATCTGATTTTAAAATGGGCAAAGATCTCAACAGACATTTCTCAAAAGAAGACATACAAATGGCAAAGAAGCATCTGAAGAAGTACTCAACATCATTGATCATCAGAGAAATGCAGATCAAAACTACAAGGAGATATCATCTCACCCCTGATAAAATGGCTTATATTCAAAAGACAAGCAATAATAAATGCTTGCAAGGATGTGGAGAAAATAGAGCCCTCATCCACTGCTGGAGGAAATGTAAGTTAGTACAACCACCACGGACAACAGTTTAGAGGTTCCTTGAAAAACAAATCTAGAGCTACCATATGATCCAGCAATCCCACTACCAAAAGAAAGGAAATCTGTTTATTGAAAAGATATCTGCACTCTGATGTTTACTGCAACGCTATTCATGATAACCAAGATTTGGAAGCAACCAAGTGTCCATCAACAGATTAATGGATTTTTTAAAATGTGGTACATATACACGATGGAGTACTATTCAGCCATAAAAAATAATGAGATCCAGTCAATTGCAACAACATGGATGGAACGGGAGGGAGGTCATTATGTTAAGTGAAATAAGCCAGGCACAGAAAGACAAATGTGGCATGTTCTTATTTATTTTTGGGATCTAAACTTCAAAACAACTGAACTCATGGAGATAGAGAATAGAAGGATGGTTACCAGAGTTTTGGAAAGGTAGTGGGAGGGTAGGGGGAAGACTGGGATGGTTAACAGACCCAGTATTGACAGCACAACAGGGGGACTGTAGCCAATAATTTTACATTTTAAAATAACAAAAACAGTATAACTGGATTATTTGTAACACAAAGGATAAATGCTTGAAGGTCTGGATATGCAATTTCCCTTGATGTGATTATTATGAATTGCATTCCTGTGTCAAAATATCCCATATACCACAGAAATGTATATACCTACTATGTACCTACAAAAAATAAAAATTAAAAATAATTTTAAAAGCCTACATCACCAATAATTATTCTTGCTGCACTCTATGCAAATATTCAGACCAAATATAATAAGACTCAAACTTATTTTGCAAATAAATTGGTCCTACTGATTTTTATTTGGTAGAAATAAGGCCCTGAAGAGAGAAAAATTATGTTTCAAAAGAAACTACAGTACGCCTTTTATTAGCACACTGTGTCCATTATTTTGAGTTTTTCTTATTTGTCTACAGTTTAGTTTGAATCCTGAATTCTTTTCTAAGTATGTCTCCAAACTTACATTTTCAAATTTTTATTCCATTTCTCTAACTTAAACTAAATTAAATTGCTACTACTGTTTTCCTGAGTAACTGCAAGCATACTTTGTGATATACAAACTATAGTTTGCCTGCAATGGCATCTCCTGAAATGAGATACAGCTGTTTAATGGGACTGGACTATTCCAGGAATGGGAGACTGGTTTACTGGGATCCTTTGCCACTCAGCTATTTACTAAATTTTTCCACCAACTCAACTTTTACTGTGTGAAACTCCTAGGGAAGTTTCAGACAGGGTATGCCGGGGCTCAGAAACCCATACCCCAAAATATGGCATGTTGGCAAGAAGTGTATGTCACGGACCCCCTTAATGATCTCTTTAGCTTGCTTCTTATGGGAATGGGAAACTGGTTTTGGTCCCTTTTATGGTTTGGATCTGTGTCCCTGCCCAAAATCAGATTGAAATCTAATCTCCAATGTTGGATTTTTGGCCTGGTAGGAGGTAATTGGATCATTGGGGTGAATTTCTCATGAATGGTTTAGCACCAACCTCTTCTTGCTGGTCTCAGCATAGTAGTGAGTTTTTGCAAGATCTGGCTATTTAGAAGTATGTAGCACCTCCTCCCTCTCTCTCTTGCTCCTGCTCCCGCTGCTCTACTTTGCCTTCTGCCATGATTGGAAGCTTCCTGAGGCCTTCCCAAAAGCAAAACCCACTATGCTTCCTGTATAGCCTGCAGAATCATGAGCAAATTAAAACACTTTTCTTTATATGTTACTTAGTCTCACACATTGTTTTCCCCAGGTATTTCTTTATAGCAATGTGGGAATGCCCTAATACAGACCTCCTTACAAATTCTTTTTCTTATAATTATTGTTGTATTTCTCTTCTATTCCCAACAGACAACAAGGACTAGTAAAAAGAACTGACATTTTTGCCATGCAGTCAAAACTCTAAACTTGACACTCAAGAATATTTACAGGCCACTGTAAAGCAGGTTTATTTCTCAAATCCTGATTATGGTCCCCATCTGTGCCCCTTGTCAGCAAGACACAGCCAGAGAAGTCATCACCCAATTCCCTCCTTATTGATCACACCTCAGGACTGAAATCATTGCCACAGGGTTGACAAGAATTGCATGCCGCATTCTAAACAGAAATATAGTTATAGTTAAGCATGTATCAGGCTGCCCTCTTGTCCATTTCCTTGCTGCCGAAAGTCATGTAGCATTAGATATTGACCATTTGCATCACATTGTTCCTATAGGTAGGATTTCTGGCATTACGGTCATAGGAAATTAAAAATTGATTTGTATCCCCATTGTTCCTATAGACAGGATCTCTGACATTAGAATTTTAAGACTTTTGTTTGAGGATGCCTTAACATGTTTTTCAGACCTCAAATTCCAGCAACGAGTTTGAAGACCCCCACAGAGGAACAAGATTAGCATGAAAATACAGCTTCTTCATCTTGCTGTCCCATGGCTTCACCCTGTACTCTTTGACCAATCAGTGATTTCCATACTTCAGCCCACTCTGAGACACTTAAAAATCCTAGCTCCAAACTCCTTGGGGAGATTAATTTGAGGTTCCTTTCCATTTCCCCATTCAGTGACTCTACGATAAAACCTCTTTCTTTGCTACAACCTGATGTTTCAGTGTACTGACCTGCTGTGTGCATCAGACAATAAAACTTATGGTTATAGGAACAGTATCACAGTAGAAGTATGCATACATCCAAACTCATCAAAATGTCTGCATTAAATACATGCAATTTTTTGTATGTCAATTAAACCTGAGTAGAGCTTAAAAACAGATTTATCATGTTTTTAGATACCTTATATGTATAACAACAAATAAGCTTATTTGATTCCCCATATCTTCATTTAGCTCCTCCTCGATTTCTCCATCAAAGAAAAATTTCTCATTATAGATTCATTGTTCCCTTTTCCTCATTTTCCCACCTCTTTACAACCTGCTGCTGTTAGCCGATTTTTTCTACCACATCGAAATTAACTTTTGTCAAGGTGCCCAATGACCTACATGTTGCCAAATGCAATGATCTATTCCTAGTCTTCAACTTATTCAAACTCAGTAGCATTTGCTAGGGTTGATCACTTCCTTCAACTCAAAACAGTATCTTCTTTTGGCTTCAGTGACACCCATACTCCTGGTATTTCTTTCACCTAATTGGCGACTCTTTCTCATTCTCTTTTGTTGACTCTTTTCCTACCCACTCTGAGAATGTTGAATGATTTCCTAGGTTATCTCATCTAGTAGCATAGCTTTAAGTGTCATTTAAATAGTGACAGCCCTCAAGATTGCATATCCAGTCCTGACTTCTCTCCAAACTCCATATTCATATATATTTTTTATTTCTTCATTTGAATCTGAAATAGACATTTTAAACTTATATCACAAACTGAACTCTTGGCTTAAATCTCCAGCCTCAACCCTCAAGCTTATTCCTCCTCATTCTCCCCATCATAGTATATGGTATCACCATCCCCCCTCAGTTGATTAGGTAACAAACATAAGAGTCATCTCTAATACCCACTTTTCCTTCACCTCTGCCATATTCAATTCATTAACAAATCTTGTTCATTCTCCCTCCACATTATATTCCCAATCTATTCACTTCACTCCATCCTCACTGTCACCATTTCAGTCTAATCATTCAACATCTTGCTCGTTAAAGGGTACAAAGTTTCAGTTAGATAAGAGAAATAAGTTCCAGAGATCTATTGTACAGCATGATGGTTATAGTTCGTAATAATGTATTATATACTCAAAAACTGCTAAAATAATAGATTTTAAATGTTCTCATAACAAAAAATGATAAGGATATGAGGTGATGGATATGTTAATTGGCTTGATTTTATCATTCCACAATGTATATGTGTGTGTGTAGACACACACATATATATAAACATGTTTATACCAAAAATACATAGAATTTTTGTCAATTAAAAATAAAATTTTAAAAAATTTTAAAAATAAAAGACAAAAATCTATTTAGAAACACACATACATATAGAAAATTATAATTTCTTAAAGGGACTATTTTAGTAGCTTCCTAATTAGTCTCCTGGCCTCCACTCCTGCCATCTATTCTCTACACAACAGCCAGAGTGATCATTTTTAAATGCAAGGCAGATCATATCACTACCCTATGATATGGTTTGGCTCTGTGTCCCTACCCAAATCTCATCTGGAATTGTAATTACCCAAATCTCATCTGGAACTATAATCCCCAAGTGTGGAGGGAGGAACCAGGTGGAAGGTAATTGGGTCATTGGGGCCATTTTCCCCACCCTGTTCTTGTGATAGTGAAGGAGTTCTCATGAAATTTGGTTGTTTGATAAGTGTCTGGCGCTTCTCCCCCTCACTTGCTGTCTTGCTGCTTTCTGGAAAAAGGTGCCTGCCTCCCCTTCACCTCCCACCATGACTGTAAGTTTCCTGAGGCACCCCCCAGCCATGCAGAACTCTGAGTCAATTAAAACTCTTTTCTTTATAAATTACCCAATCCAGCGTAATATCTGTATGGCAGTGTGAAAACAGACTAAAACACCCCACTTAAAATCTTCCAGTGGCTTTTTACTGTGCTTAGAATAACATTCTCTTTACTCTGTTGAAAAGGTTTCATGTGATCTAGTCCTTTACTACTTCTCTGGCCTCATCTTTTATTACTCAACCTCTTGCTCTCTATGACTCAAGCACAATGGCTTTTATTTGTTCCCCCAAAGTGCAAAGCACATTCTGACCTCAGGGCTTTTGCATAGCAGCTCCCTCTGCCTGGTATGCTCTTCTCCTGAAATCTTTCACCTCATACAGATCTCTGCACAAATGTCACCTCTTCAGAGGGACCTTCTTTGCCAATCTCCATCCCTTTTCCCTGTTTTATTTTTATTTTAGCACTTACCACTATTTTACATTATATATTACATCTTATTTATTTATTATTTGTCTTCACTACCTTAATGTCAGGTCCATGAAAGCATACAGTTAGTTTTGATCATTGCTATATCCCCAGTAAGGACTCAATAACTATCTGCTGAGTGAATGAAACTGGCACAGTAAATAATCTAAGATGAGTTAGCAAAAACCTTAAGTTAACCATTTCAGTCCCATATTTTTATAGGAGCAATGCCTTATGCTAAAATAACCAGAGAGATCAAATGGCATATTAAAGGTGACAGAATTTTTTGGTGACAGAGCCAAGACTAGTGTGAAGGTCTTCTGATTCCTAGCCCAGTGCTCTTTGCTCTGTTCTATTCTGTCTAATGCTGTCAGTCATACTGAGAAAAATATTGGGAAAATTGCTTGCTGAACTATATAATGTCATTCTGCTTAAATGAAAGAAAAAGACTGAACTGTGTCATAAATTCAGTATTTTCATTGGTTTGGCAGCTGCATATCGACCATCTACCTTTTGCAAAGCACTGTTAACATTGCAGGCATAAACAAGAAATGACCCTCACTCTCAAGAGTTTATAATCTAGAAAAGGGAATAAACCCAACTAATATAATACAAGACAGAATGTGATGAGTCTCACATGAATGACCAAAAGTATTATGTGGGTCCAGAGGAGGAACTAATTATGTCCAGCTGAGATGATTATAAAAGTCATGGCCTTAAAGGATGACAAGGCCAATAAATGGGGATTAGCATGAACAAAGGTATAGGAGAGTGAAAAATGCATATATTCTAGGCAGAGTAAGTAGGACAATTAAGCTGATCTATGGGGTCTCTGTGGTGCTAACATAATTCGAAATATAGTTTGAGGTAAGAATTAAAAGGGCTTTGCATATGTGACTAAACAAAGATCGTGGGCTTCATTTCTTAGGAGCTTAACTGAGATTTGCTAAATTAATATTAAATAAATGGATTGAGGACCAGTGTATCTTTTGGACAAAGGTAATGACATGATGTGAGAAATACTCTTAGAAAGACTGATCTGAAAGCTGGGTATAAGATGAATTGGTATGGAAAGACTGAAGGTAAACAGATCACTTGGGATGGTTAGAAATGGGCCAGGAAAAAGGTAAAGACATCCTGAACTAGGTGGTGGGGTTTTTATATTGATGTTCAAATCAATCATGCAAGCTTTGACAATTTACATGGCAGGAAAAAGGATTAAGTAATTCAGTGCTATACTCTAGATCAGAGACTTATTTTTTTTTTACCACAAGCCATAGTAATAAATATATTTTATATCATGACCCAATGTGCATGTATGCACAGATGTAACACAAATAATTGAAATAAAATTTCACAAACACACTTTTTCTTATCATTGTATAGGCACATTGATAGTTTCTATTCTATTTAATTTTCTATTTCACTTAAAAAACACTATTTGCAAATTTCAACACTGATTTATAACCTACTAATGGGTCATGTAACTCATGGCTTGAAAAATATTGCCGTAGATTTAGTCTAAGTGATTGGGATGTCTAGGTCACAGGATTCACTTTACACCTGTCTAATCATCTACCAAGAGTTAATCAATTTGACCCAAAGCAAATAATTCAAAGCCTAGAGAAATTATGCTTTTAGTAACCTTTTTTTTTAAAAAAAACACTTTTATTTAAAAAGATACTCACCTACCTCACATCAAACTATTTCAATAATCTCAGGTCTAGTCCCCCTGCCACCAAATTTACCACTTCCAGAGTAATCTGCCTGCAAACATTTTCCATATGTCACTCCTTTTCTGCTCAGAAACCTTTCATGGTTCCATACTGCCTAGTCCAAAATGCCCAAATTTTATGTCCTGACTTTCAAGGTCCTTCATAATTCAGCTTCACCCTTCCTATCCAGTCTCATTTTCCAAAACTCCTTAACACACCTGTTCTTGTTAGATTGAGTAATTCTACAAACATATACTGCTTATCCCTTCCTCTATAATGAGCTCATATTGTTGCCTCTGTCTTGAATGCCCTCCCCTTTTTCTTCACCAATCAAAAAATACCTACTCTAGCCCATCTACCCCATGAGGTATCTGCTGCTAATTACTTGGCTTCACTCTGATTCATGTCAACACTCACACACAGAACTATAGGGTGTCTGACCTTAAGTGTGAATAACAGTACCAACCCTACACCTTCTTCACAAGGTTACTGTGAACATTACATGCAATAACATATGTAAAGGACCTAGAATAGTGCCTGATATGTGCTCAACAACTACTTATCTCTGCATGTTCTTTCCCTGAAAACAGGTGTTACATCTTGTACAACATCTAACATAGGGTTGAGTACATAGTACGCACTTAGTAAAATCTGATGATTTACTGATCAATCAATTTGCTCTTCTCCACTATTGTATTCAAATAAATAAAATTTTCCCAGTCATCAAACACAGTCAGCTAAACAGGTCAACCAGAGATAAAGGTAAACAATTTACTTGTTCATTTCGTTTACTTTTCAGAAATTAGTTATGGGAGTTTCCACAGCAAACAGACCCTGAAAAGGCAGTGCTTTTCCCTGACCATCTTATGTGTTGCTGTGACTCTTCCTCTACCCTTAAAATTTCATTTGTTGTACTCTTTTCTGCTGACTAAATTGCAAAAAGGGACTCAAAACGCAAATGTCAATTATGTGGCTGTGGCTATTTTTATAAAATCTTCACATCTAGGTTGAATGGGAAGTCCCATTATATTAAGCATGATAGTAACTCTAATACACTCCCATTCTCTTACAGATTAGGCTTATTTCTGAAATCACTCCCACTATTAACCTCAAGGTTTTCAATAAAATTATAAGGAAATGTCCCTTTGCCTCAGCTCCAAAAAAAAGCAGAGCTTTGGTAAACGGAAACTGGAAGATCTTGAGGAGCTTGTCCACTGAACTGTGGGAAATGGTGACAGATACAGAAATAACGTTCCTCATTGTTTTTCACAAAGGACAGGTAAAGGAAACAGCACATCATTTACAGAGAGAAATAAATGTTTCTCATTACATTATCATCTATTGTTTGCCAATTGCTTTTGCTCAACTTTCTGCTTTTAGTTAAATCATATTACAAACAATTCAATCACTATGTTGTAAACATGCTAAGCTAATTTTTTGTATAGCTCAAATGTATCTGTTATTGTTTTGAGGCTTCATGTCACAGCTTAAAGTGTCCTTAGAGCTTGAGGGGCTTAGCTCATTTTTAAAGGGCATTCCATTCAAAGTTGAAAGTTCACATTACTTTTTTTTTCAGAATTATATTTAGAGATTGAAAAATTATCTGTACCAAGGTGCAAGGGTTCTCTTTAAAGAAGTGAAAACATATGGTTTACAAAAAAGTAAAACATAACCACATTGAATTATATGAAAACGTGCTTAACACCAATCATAATAAGATAAATCAAATAAACCTGCAATGAGACTTTTTCCCTATATGCTCAGGAAACAGCAAAAGATTTGAGGGAAAACTGCTGACAAAGATTTGGGGAAACAGGTATTCTCAGTCACTGTTGGTGGGAGCATAAATTGTAAGACAAATTGGCAGTTTTATCAAATTTAAAATGCATATAACCTTTGATCCAGCAATTCTCCTTTCAGGAATTGTGTGTGTGTATAACATGAGATACTATGTAGTCACATAAAAGTGAAATATCTATCATTACTGATATGAAATGATGGTCAAACAATATTAAAACCCAAAAATCAAGTCGCATGACAGTTGCACATACACTGTGCCTATGTGTATAAAAATAAATATAGACATAAACACAAATAGAATGATAGATAAAATAACAATGTACACTTTTTAAAATATATCATCAGCAGTTTGCCAACATTTTGGTCTCAGGACTGCTTTCACTCGTTTTTTTTTTTTTTTTTTTTTTTTTTTTTAGACAGAGTCTTGCTCTGTTGCCCAAGTTGGAGTGCAGTGGCATGATCTCGGCTCACTGCAACTGTGGTCTCCCTCCTGGGTTCAAGCAATTCTCCTGCCTCAGCCTCCCGAGTAGCTGGGACTACAGGTGCCTGCTACCATGCCCGAATAATTTTGGTACTTTTAGTAGAGATGGGATTTCACCATATTGGCCAGGCTGGTCTTGAACTCCTGACCTTGTGATCCACCTGCCTTGGCCTCCCAAAGTGCTGGGATTACAGGTGTGAGCCACCGCGCCCGACCAGTACTGCTTTCACTCTTAAAAATTAGAGAGAATACTAAGAAGCTTTTGTTTATATAGGTTATGTATTTACTATATTAAAAACTAAAACTGAGAAATTTAAAAAATCTTTAATAATTTTCTTAAAATAATGAATCATAATTATATGATTTTATTATATAACGTATTTATCACAGAAACTATATTTTGCAAAAGCAAGAAGGCCATGAGAAGAGTGTTATTGTTTTTATATTTTTGAAAATCTGTTTAATGCTTGGCTTATCAGAAGACAACTAAATTATCATATCTGATTCTACTTTCAACCTGTTGTGATACATTGTTTTATTTGAAATACATGAAGAAAATCCAGTCCTGCAAAGATATGTAGTTGTAAAATAAAGATGTATTTTCACAGCCTTTTCAAAATAGTGTGGATGATCTTCTTCGACACTATACCAAACACAACAAGTGGCAGTTTCTTAAGGATTAGCTGAAGTGTGGAATCTGAAATCATATCAATTATTGCATCTTGGCCTTTTGGCCAAGTTGCAAGTTAATCATATCAATTAACTTCGTATACCTTGCTACATTAAAATCCATTGACCCATATTGCTCTTTGAATGGATCTTTTATACATGCATAATTTCATAACAACATACATTGGTTATCTGGAAAATACTACTTCACTGAGTTATGTGGATCTTCTAAATGTTGATACATTTTATGATACTTCAATATCAAAATATCATATGTATTAATATCATTATTAATTTCATTAGTACAGTTGTCCCTCAGTATATGTAGGGAATTCATTCCAGGACTGCCCCCTATCTTGCCCTGCATATGCCAAAATCCACACATATTCAAGTCCCACAGTTAACCCTGAGGAACCAGCTTATTAGAAAAGTCAGTGCTCTATATAAGTGGGTTTCATATCCCACTAATACTATATTTTCTATTCATGTTTGGTTGAAAAAAATCCATCTGTAGCTGGACCTGTGCAGTTCAAACTTGTGTTTTTCAAGGGTCAATTGTATTATTATGAAAATAGCTTTGAACTTGTAGAACCCATGAAAAGATCTTTGAGGCCCTAGGAGTCCTTGGGCTACACTTTTAGAATCAGTATTACATCCAACAGAATATTTATGTAAGTATATCCATGACACTGGTAAAAATGATTATATCTATGTAAGGGGTTGGAGGCAGAAAGGAGATTTTTTCAATGTACACATTTTTATTGTTTGGATCTTCTACTGGGTGTAGGTATTACATATTCAAAAACAAAGACTGACATAGATTTTCTTTTCACTTCCTTAATAAAGCTAAGAGACTTCATCAATAATTCTTAACAAAACAAATAAACTTAACTCTGAACAAAATAAAAACTTTGAGAATCAGTTCTCATATTCCTGATGACTTTTGTGATCATTTCATAAATGCTACAAATCCATTATGATTGATTAAAAAACATTACAATTCAGTTTGTGAGACAAATTGTGAAACACAAATTTCACACTGAAATTTCACTCTTGCTTCCCCTGCCTTTCTCTCAAATAGTTGATTAACAGTAAACAAGTATTTAAAGACAGTACAAAGGACTTTTGTCATTAAAAAGATATATCTCTCATATATCTGTTCTGTAATATTTTCATTTCTGTTTTAAAAAGCACAAAATGTTTTACAAAACTTCCAACAAACTCAATTCTCAAACATCCTGTTCTATGTAAGAGATTTTGAGAAATAGCAATTCAGCACAAAATGTAATAATTTATTACATTTTGAAATGGTTTTGATTTTGATCAAGCCTAGAGGAGGCTTTAAATAGGCAGAAATGGCCTTTATGAGGGGCTAAGGGCCCAGCTGTGGATCTCATCCGATGGCCCTTCAGAGCCATGTGTCTCAGCACTTGACCCATTTTTGCCTTAGCAAAAGAGAAATGTTCCTATTAGAAAAGTGAAATTCCATGAACTTGGTTCACTTAAAAGAAAATCTATCTCCATCAAGTGTAAGTGAGGCACCCAGTTATTCAGTAATCATCTGTCTAGTGTTACGACACTCAACTCAAAACCAATTTGAGGAAGAGACCTGTACTCCTTCTGACAGACCCAATACTGAAACTTTGATAACCTAGGAGACTTTGGCATAACTACTAACACAATCACCCAAGCAGAAAACAAAGAAGTTATTTGCTTCACTCCTTTTTTTTATCTTCCCCCTTCCCAATTTGTCACCATCAGCTCCTTCAATACAGAAGACCCTGAATTATTATCTGGCCCTTGACTTTCTCTCTAGTCCTTCTTCAACTTGTCCACTTGATAAATTATAACCCACCTTTCAAGATAATGTTCAGATGTTTCAACTCTGTGAGTATTTCTGGATAAGTTGCACTTTTGTTTAGTGAACCTTTACTTATCACTGAAATCCCTGTCCAGCCATCTCCCACCACCTCCTACCTACACCCAAGATGAGTTCTGGGTTCCCATAATATTTTGTACATGTCTCTACTATAGCACTATACATGCTATATTATCATTGTTAATGCATCTCATTTTTCTACTAAACCATGGATCCCCTAAAGGCAGAGACCATATCTTATTTATCTTTGGGTTTTAGTATCTAGGATGATGCCTGGCGCACAACAGGCTGTTAGTAAATTCTATGTAAAGGAGTGAAGAGATACTCTTAAGGACAAGAACCTGAACAAGCAATGCGGTATAATGAAAGGAACCCAGATTTGATCCTGTCAGATCAAGATCCTGTCAACTAGCAACTACCATGTTTCTAAATAACATGACCAATCAACCACTTCAACACAGTCCTTTACTCCCATCCTCTTGATAGCACTATCTTTACTTACTTCCTATTAGTTTTCCCCCTTACCTGATAGAATACTCCTCCTCAATCTTCCTTACTGTTTCCCTCTTATCTCCCCAGCCTCTAATGCTGGCATGTACCCACAGCTCAGAACTTGAACCTATTCTATCTACATTCTTCAGTGATATCATAGATTTACTTACAACTTACATGCTGTTCGCTCCCAAATTTATTTCTCCATGGTGGACTTCTCCCTTGAACTCACATATCTAACTACCCATCCAACATTTCCACTTAGATGTCTAAGAGACATCTCAAGTGTCCAAAACCAAACTCCTGATTCTGTCTTCCCCATCTCATTAATCAACAACTCTACCCTTCTAGTTATGTAGGCCAAAAAATCTGGATTTGTCTGTGACTTATTACTTATTCCAGTACCCCATGTTCAATATATCAGAAAACTTGTTGGTTCTACCTTCAAAATATAATTGGAACTCTACAACTTTTAATTCTTATGGCTTAAACCCTCTGGACTATAGCAATAGCTTCCTAATTGCTCTCCCTGCTCCAGTCCTTGCCCCCTTCAGTCTATGTTCTATCCAATATCCAGAGTTCTCCTTGTAAAATAAACCTGGCCATGCCAAGCCTCTGCTCAAAACCCTTCAATGGTTTTCCATCTAAGAGTGAAAGCCAAACTCCTTACAATGGGCTACATAGTCCTACATGATCTGATCTCCCACCGTCACCATCTTTCTGACCTCATCTCCTAATTTTCTCTCCACTACTCTCTCTGCCCCAACCACTCCAGCCTCCTGGTTGTTCCTTAAAGTCTGAACTCTGGTCTACATGGCAAATCCTAAGCCCATTCCAATAAACTATCACTGACCTATGACAGTTAAATAAAATTGACAATTTTTTTTTAAAAAAAGAGAGAGAGTATCAATACATAATGGTAACATAGTTAGTGAGGAAATGACTGACTGCCTGTAAATCAAGGCCCATAATTTTGTAGTCCCCACAGATTATCTTTTCAAGAATTCTATGAAACCACCACCAAAACAACCCCAAAAAGCATACTAAAACAAGCATGATAAGATCAGTATTTTCTTTATGCATTAAGGTTGGGATATAAGAATTCTAATTAAAATAAAAGAAAGTGGTTTTTCCCTAATAAGTACTCACAACAATATTCACTGGAGGCCATTAAATGTGAGCCCCACCAAGACAAATTTAGTGTCAAAAAGCAGATAGGTGGTTGCCTGGGACTGGAGTGAAGGAGATTTACTGCAATGTTTTAGGGTTACATGTATTTTTAGGGTACATATTATATGTCAAAACTCATTAATAGGTACATTCTTATTGAATGTAAATTATACCTCAATAAAGTTGATTTAAAATAAAGTATGTGCAAAATATATTTAGAAGTTATATAAATAAAACAATTTAAAAATGGTCACTGCCTTAAAGAAAACTGGCTAGCCATATTCAGAAAGCTGAAACTGGATCCCGTATTGCCTTAAAGAAACTTGAAGAATTAAATGGAAATATATGGGAAAAAATTAGAGAATGCTGTTTTTTTTTTTCAGACGTAGATAGCAAATGACTCAGTTAATTTAAAGTAGGATTTAATTTACTCCAATATGATTTATACACCACTTTTCCGAAGCCTATTATATCTTGTAAAGGGAGAGGAACATATGAATAGTTCTGCAAAGATTTTGAAATCAGCCAGTGACATCAGGAATTTCTCTTGACGCTCAGTCATAGAATATACAACCAGGTTGCTTATTACACTAAGCAGGAGATGAGGAAGGAAAAAAAAAGGAGGCTCTCTCTTTGAAAATTTAATGTCCAGTGAACAGGTCAGACAAATTAGTGCATACCAACTCCAAAATAACCCAACTCTACTTTCTTGGCTTCCCCCCACAGTTCTGTAACTCTGCCCATTTGCTAGGTGATTCTCCTCCTCTGGGCTTCTATAGCACTCTTGGCATTCCTCTATCAAGCTAGCTTATTGTTGCACTGTAACTACTTGATTTTCTGTACTCTCTTTCCTACTAGATTGTGGGCTTCTTGTGGACAAGAACCATAATTTAGAAACTGCTGAATTTCCAACACCTAACATGGTGCCTGAAACATAGTAGCACATATACAGATTTGTGATTGAATGAACCTTGTCATACCTAGACATGTCACTAAAAGGTACCACAATCCATCCAATTAGACAAGCAAGAAACCTAATCATCACTTAAGAGACACTCATCTATTTATCTGATACTCCATATTGAAGCCATCACCAAATCTTGTTGATTTTACCTTCTAACTAGCCCTAAAATGCATCTACTTTTCTCTATAGTCACAACTTCCACCCTAGTCCAAGTTACTATCACCTCTAGCCTGAACTAGTGCAAGTGTATCCATTCAGGCTTCTCTTCAATTCATTCTCCACACTGAAACTATTTGATGATGTCACACCCACACTCTTCCTTAAAATCACTTTTATGTCTTCCTCTTACTGTTAAGATGAAGAGAAAATCTTGAATATAGCATAGAGGCTCTGCACTGTCTGTCCCCTACCTATCCCTCTAGCCTAAGCTTATTCTAGTTTCCTCCTTCCTCACTTCACTACAGCCAGCTGTAGTTGGCCTTATTTTAGCTCCTGGTATTCATCATGATCCCTCTATAGGGCACGCTTGCACATGCCGATACTTTTGTCCCAAAAGCCTCTCCTTCCCCATCTTTCCTAGTTAATGCTCACTTACTCTTTATATCTCTGCTTAAGATTTACTTCCTCTAAGAAGCCTTTCCTGATCTCCCTGATTAGGTCAAATTCCCCCAACACATGTTATTTTAGTCCATGCATCTCTTTCTTCCATAGCAATTTTACAATTAAAACTTCATATTTATCTTTGTGATGGTTTAAGGGCTGTCTTCTCAACTAGATTTTAAGCTCTTAAAGACAAGAACCGTATGTGATTTTCCTTACCACTGTATTCCCAGGGCTTAACACAAAGCTTATATAATAGGAGCCCAGATATTTTTCAATAGGTTAATGAATACACTAATGAAGAAACAATAGCAGCTGAATAATACTTATTTTTACCTTTAAGGATTTTATTTGTTCATTCAACAAATATTCTTTTATCTCCAACTCTATGTCAAGACCTTACTAAAGTGATAGGAATACAAAAGGGCAAAATAGATATGATTCCTGTCCTGATGGAATACACAGAGTGGTTTAATGAAAGGGCTATTCTCTTAACAATTTCATTTATAAAAATATATTTTCTATAACTCCACTAATGTACTATCTTTATTCAGTAGGTTGTTTGAACTTTCTGGCTGGCAATGTGTTAATAGAAATTGTTTTTTTTTAAAAAAAGCCTGTTTTGTTCTATCGTTGTCTTACTGTGTCTTAAATTTTTTCTGCTCTTCAGCTGATTCTCACTTTTTTGCAGGCTACAAAGTAGATTAATGGTGGTAGTAGTAGTACAAAGCATCTTTTTTTTTTAATAGCAGTCGTTCTAATAGTACTAGTAGTAGGAACAGTAAATAATAGTCATAATGACAATAGCAAATAGCTATCATCTACTCTGTCATCTCAAATTCTCCCAACAACTCTGTAAGCAAAGATATACAAACAGATGAGGAAGTAGAGGCTCAAAGGGGTTCAATAATCTCCCCAAGGTTATACAGGGAGTAAATGGTATGAAAAGAATTTGAAACCATGTCTTTCTGACTTTAAAACCTGTGCCCTTTTCATTCCATCGTATTTCTTTTCAAGCAAGGGAGACTGCTGGAGTTATTTTCTCAGTTCTGCTTCCTGGTATCTCCCTACTAATAAACTTTAATATTCATAAACTAGTTTGTGGGGTAATATTGCAATGCATACAATCATTAAGGAAGAGTGCATGTTTTGAGGATCAAAACATCTTTGAATTAGAAAACTGATTTATGAACCAACCGAAAAGTAATACATATGGAGTGTGCCAAGGTTAGTTGGAAAATTGTCCTCCTTTGGCATATGTTCTAAGAGTTATTGAAGAACATAAGCTAATGGCTTCTGGAAAATGTCAGAAATCCTATATACTTTCACAGTTTTGCCTAAGTGACTTTTATAAACCAGATTAGCAGAACTCTCTGAAGGCTTTACATTAATTTGACTTAAATATTTCAATTAAAATGGAACACTGATTAAATTTGGCATAAAAAAGCCTCCTAGGCAAGGCTCAGGAAAGTCAGAAAGACACTGTGGAGTGTTAGAAAGTGGCAGAAAGCGCCATTGTATCGGAAAACGTATCAACTTAGCTACTGCCAAGCTGTGTCTTTGGGGCAATAAATTAATCTCTCCAGGCTTCTGCTACCTCATCTACAGAATGAGGGGAATCAGACTGTATGTTGTTCAAAGTCCCTTCTAGTTCTAATCCACGTTTTAAGCTACTTATAGTTTGAAAATATTACTGGCTAAATCAAAAGTCTGTGTAACTAGAATTCCCAGCAAGTAGAAATTAACTAATTAATTTGAAAAGACATCTCCAATAATTAGAGATTATTTGGTTAATAGGACAGGATAAACTTACGCTTTCTCTTGCAGAGGTTCCAAAAAATGACATTGGCTGTTTCTCAAGTATCTTTCTTCCTAGCCTTTTCCACCCCACAAATCTATACAGGTCAGTTGGTGTGATTACATTTAACCGCATGCTCCCAACAACCAGTGAAGCAGCAACTAGCATAGTGCCTTGGCAGAGAAAAGATACTCAGAAGATCTTCACTGAGTCGAGTTAAAATGAGAAAATAAGAGAAACAATGTTATGCAAATCAGCACCAGAGAAGGTCAGTCTCTGAGTTTGTACAGGTGCAAGGAGCAGGTGTTACTCACAGCTGTTAGGGCCTTCAGCTTGGAAAAAGGTACCTGATGTCCAAAAACTCGAACTTCTTTATCAGTGAGGAAAAATCATAGCTCTTTTGTGGCACAAATACCAAAATAGGCTAAGAATATAAATTATTCTTCCTGACATTCAAGGCCCTCCAGTAATTAGGTCTACTTTCTCTATCTAACGTTATCTCTTGATATTCTCCAATGACACCCCTGGCTTCACTCAGCCACTAAACTTGAGAAATGCATGAATCTTAAGTTTCAGAATCAGAGTTTGGCCTTCAAATCTCAACTAATTTCCTCATTAGCTGTGTGACCCGGGCAAGTTACTTAACCTTGCTGAGTCTTGATTTCCTCACCAGTAAGATAATAATTCATATTTCATAGGGATTTTGAGAAGTCATCATTGCATAAGATAAAGAAAATTATAATAATATTAGCTATCATTTATTGAGAGCCAACTACGTACCAGGCTTTCTGCTCCTTTCATTGTACCACACATAGGGAGTTGCCCTTCTATTGGTGATAGACCTCCAACTAAGAATTCAGAATGGTATCCAGAGGGTGTGAAGACAGTTGCTAGTTCAGGCAGGCAGTCAACAAGTGATGGGTATCCCAACAGCTGGCTGTGCATGTACAGTAGACATTTACAGACAGGCTTTTATTCAATAGCAAGGAGATCTAGCAGCAAATGTGCACATCTCAATATTTTCTTTCCGTTCCTTGGGTTGTAAGAGACTTTGGAAATTGGAAGAATCCAAAAGGAAATGTAGAGGCACTTTTCCTAATGTGTGGAACTGGAATGGGGAAAAGACCACCAATCACTTGCTTTGTTGCCTTGGGCAAGTTGTGTAACTTCTCAAGTTTGAGTTCCTTTATCTATAAATTGGGGCCTGCACTATTCAGTACTGTAATAAAGATTACCAATAATGTGTGTAAAATGATTAATATGGTACCCAGCACATATCATAAATAGTGACTGTATTTAGTGTGGCATTAGTTATATTCTTCTAGCTCTGAAGGATTCAAATGTCAGCTAAATATAAGATATCATCCCCATATAGTAGAAAAAATACAGGTACAATTATCATGCTTAATATTTAACAATTTGATGAGGTTTGAAAAAATCATGACAAGTAGCTTTCTTATACGCTGACGATTCTAGAGAAAATATGTAACAGGGCCTAGGAGCTGCAGTTTGCATTGATCTCCTATACCAATCATCAATTGCCCCACACAATTTAGTACTTTATTGCAGCTCATCCTATATACCATACAGACAGCTCCAAAATTTATATTTCTAGTCCAAACTTTTCCCTGAATGCCAGACTCATATATTTAACTGTCTATTCTACATCCCCTCTAAAGTATATAAGTATCTCTAAAACATGGCCAATACAGAACTTTTGTAACCCCTCACAAAATCTGACCTCCCTCAGTCTTCCTCATTTCAGGAAATAGCACTATTGTCTACCTATTACTAAAACCAAAAACCTAGGAATCATCATGAGAAAGTATAGTCATTCTGTCTCTATAATGCTTCTTAAATCTGTCTACTTTTTTCTACCTTTATTACTACCCTTCTGACCCAAGCCACCATCATCTTTCTTTTACAGCTGACACACGCTGTTCCCTCTAAAATATTTTTCACCCACTCTTCATCTAGATGGCTTTTTCTTAACCATCAGGGTCCAGCCTCAATTTTATTTTGCTTCAAGTAGACCATCCCCAATCTCAATTAGTCTTCATTATTTTCCTTATAATGATATATTGTAATATATAATTATACATGTATCCATATGTTTATTCACTTAATCTCTGTCTATTCTCCCCCCTCTCATTATACTTCAAGCTCACTCAGGACAGATATCATACTTTTTTAGTTTATCTATTTACCCAGAACAATAAGTATTTGATTAATGTTAAAAGAATATCAAACGTATTACATGTGGAGTGAGGGTGAATAACCACTTCATTGATATTTTTCGCTTGTCCCAAAATGTCCTTTTTACCTTTCACCTTATATGCTCGCCAGGAGGTAAATTAAATAGCATCATGAAGATAATTTTACTAGCACAAAATGTAAGGATACGATATCAAAAAATGTTGATTTTAGGAGCAAGGGTGATTGGGTAATTAAACTATGATTTAAAATGCCTCTTATAAAAAATTACAGCACAATGATGTCTCATTCAACTATTATGCTACAGTTTATGGTGAGACTATGATGTCTTGACTATCAACATTAAGCAAACAACTAGCGTATTGATCCAACAGCTTCAAAAATCATTATTACTGCCTTTCTATCTCATTTTCCCAGAATATAGCTAGAGAGAGAGTTATCAGACACTATAAGATGAGCTCCAATGCAAAGGACTCAAAACACACAAAATATGTAAATTCATTCATTCGACAAACATACTAAGTCACTGCTATATGACAGACACACAAGTGGTTATTCCTCCAGGCCAGGCAGAGAGGATCAAGGCAACATACCCCAGAAAGGAACCAATCTTCTTTCCCTGCAGACCCATGCCCATGAGGCTCATCACTTAGGCCTCTGCATCTGGTGGTTGCCAGTTGCTCTTCAGGATCCCCACTGGAGCCCAGTGCCAAATCATGGAGACATTTCTAACTACATAAAGTACTTCCAGTACCAAGAAATGATTTATGGACTTGAACTGATGAATTATTTTCCTATTTGACAGCCAAAGGAGGCCATTTAACTGCCTTTATAAACCACCAGGGATTAATCATAATGACATAAGGAAATGCTAGACAGGAAAAGTCCAGTTTCCTCAACATGCTTGTCCTCTCTACTCATTTCCACCTCAGCTTTGTCTTAGCAGCTTTTGCTTTTGGCTCACACATCCCTTAAATGTCTTGCTGCCTGGAAAAACTCATTTATATAGACAACAATATTTGTCCTGACCACTTTAATTGACAAATTATTCCACATGATTGCATCTCCTTGAATACAACAGTTCTGCCTGAAATATTAACACCTATTTATATGGTTCTTTGCTTTTTAATAGCCCCCCGGTTAATTTTCTATTTTTTTTTCCATTCAAGCTCTATAAATGAAACGCCCTATTAAAAACAGCAATTGGTCTTAGACCATTTGTCAGATTGCTTTCTTGTCATGAAATGGCCATGAACTCACCTTTGCAAGCTTTCCAGTAATAATAATGATGATGATAATAATACTAATTATAATATAGTCATAAATTGCTTAATAATGGGAATACATTCTGAGAAATGTGTCATTAGGTGATTTCATCATGGTATAAATATCATAGATATCTTTACCAAACCTAGATGGTATAACCTACCACACAATTAGGCTATATGATATAACCTATTGCTCCTAGGCTACAAACCTGTACAGCATGTTAGTGTACTGAATACTGTAGACAATTGTAACACAATGGTAAGGATTTGTGTATCTAAATATAACTAAACATAGAAAAGGTACAGTAAAAATACAGTATTATAATCTTATGGGACCACTGTTTTATATACAGTTCATCATTGACAAAAATATCATTATATATGCATGACTGCAATGATTTATTGAGTACCTACTATTTCTCAATCATCATACTAAGTGTATTTTTTATTATTACACTTTAAGTTCTGGGGTACATGTGCAGAACGTGCAGTTTTGTTACATAGGTATACAGGTGGCATGGTAGTTTGCTGCACCCATCAACCCGTCACCTATGTTAGGTATTTCTCCTAATGCTATCCCTCCCCTAGCCCCCCCACCACCCAAAAGGCACTGGTGTGTGATGTCCCGCTCCCTATGTCCATGTGCTCTCATTGTTCACCTCCCACTTGTGAGTGAGAACATGTGGTGTTTGGTTTTCTATTCTTGTGATAGTTTGCTGAGAATGATGGTTTCCAGCTTCATCCATGTCCCTGCAAAGGATATGAACTCATCCTTTTTAATGGCTGCATAGTATTCCATGGTGTACATGTGCCACATTTTCTTTATCCAGTCTATTATTGATGGACATTTGGGTTAGTTCCAAGTCTTTGCTATTGTGAATAGTGCTGCAATAAACATATGTGTGCATGTGTCTTTATAGTAGAATGATTTAAAATCTTTTGCGTATATACTCAGTAACCAGATTGCTGGGTCAAATGGTATTTCTAGTTCTAGATCCTTGAGGAATCGCCACACTGTCTTCCACAATGGTTGGACTAATTTACACTCCCACCAAGAGTGTAAAAGCATTCCTATTTCTCTGCATCCTCTCCAGCATCTGTTGTTTCCTGACTTTTTAATGATCACCATTCTAACTGGCATGAAATGGTATCTCATTTTGGTTTTGATTTGCATTTCTCTATTGACCAGTGATGATGAACATTTCTTCATATGTCTGTTGGCTGCATAAATGTCTTCTGTTAAGAAATGTCTGTTCATATCCTTTGCCCACTTTTTGATGGGGTTGTTTTTTTCTTGTACATTTGTTTAAGTTCTTTGTAGATTCTGGATATTAGCCCTTTGCCAGATGGATAGATTGCAAAAAATTTCTCCCATTCTGTAGGTTGCCCGTTCACTCTGATGATAGCTTCTTTTGCTGTGCAGAAGCTCTTTAGTTTAATTAGATTCCATTTGTCTATTTTGGCTTTTGTTGCCATTGCTTTTGGTGTTTTAGACATGATGTCTTTGCCCATGCCTATGTCCTGAATGGTGTTGCCCACGTTTGCTTCTAGGACTTTTATGATCCTAGGTCTCACGTTTAACTCTTTGATCCATCTTGAGTTGATTTTTGTACAAGGTATAAGGAAGGAGTCCAGTTTCAGTTTTCTGCATGTGGCTAGCCAGTTTTCCCAACACTATTTATTAAATAGGGAAGCTTTTCCCCATTGCTTGTTTGTGTCAGGTTTGTCAATGATCAGATGATTGTAGATGTGTGGTGTTATTTCTGAGGCCACTGTTCTGTTCCATTGGTCTATATATCTGTTTTGGTACCAGTACCATGCTGTTTTGGTTACTGTAGCCTCGTAGTAGAGTTTGAAGTCAGGTAGCATGATGCCTCTAGCTTTGTTCTTCTTGACCAGGATTGTGTTGGCTATGCAGGCTCTTTTATGGTTCCATATGAAGTTTAAATTAGTTTTTTTTTTTTCCAATTCTTTGAATAAAGTCAGTGGTAGCTTGATGGAAATAGCATTGAATCTATAAATTACTTTGGGCAGTATGGCCATTCTCACAATATTGATTCTTCCTATCCATGAGCATGGCAAAAGACAAGAAATAACTAAGATCGGCTAGGCGCAGTGGCTCATGCCTGTAATCCCAGCACTTTGGGAGGCCAAGGCGGGAGGATCATGAGGTCAAGAGATCGAGACCATCCTGGTTAACATGGTGATACCCCGTCTTTACTAAAAATACAAAAATTAGCTGGGCCTGGTGGTGCACGCCTGTAGTCCCAGCTACTCGGGAGGCTGAGGCAGGAGAGTTTTTTGAACCCGGGAGGCGGAGGTTGCAGTGAGCCGAGATTGCACCACTGCACTCCAGCCTGGTGACAGAGCGACACTCCATCTCAAACAAAACAAAAACCAATAACAAAAAGTTGTTCCAGTCAAACCATATCATGGTAATGTGTACAGCAGATAATTCTATAAGCATTTACCAGTGGGAGGGGCTCAGGCTTTGGAAAAACAACAACCACCTGAGGCTTTATTCCACCATCATCATTTAGTTGCTATAGAACATTGAGAAAAATTACTTAGATTCCCCAAATTTCAATTTCCACATCTATAAAGCAGGGCTAAAATGACATACCTTACAGGATTCTGAGCTGATCAAATGAGATGATATATATGAAACACAGAGCCTAGCTCCTAGTTTCATAATTTTATGTTGTATCTTAATATTAAGGCAAATCTTTGTATAGGGAGCAGCAGATCTTGAAGAGCCCTAATGTTATTGGTGTTACAAGATCTACACAAAGAAGATCTCTTATAAATTATTACTATAAATTAGTATCAGACAATGTGGTGAAAACTTCTGCAAAATTATTGAGGGAATTCAGAGAAAAAATAGGTGACTATAAGATGAGGTTAGTCTGTGATGGCTTCATGAGGAAATTACAGAAGTGTAAAACATGTAGTAGCAAAGAGGAGTGGAGAAAGCATGAAGCAGGCAGGCAAGCAGGAAGGAATAGAACTAGTGACATATATTGAGCACTGTTGTGTGCAGGAGCCATTCAGGTAATTGTAACAGGGTGCTTTAAGAGTAATGTTTTGAAATAAACGTGGATTCAAATCCTAGCTCCATCACTTACGATGGTGTGTGATCATAACAAGTAACTTAGCTTCTCTGACTGTTCATTTCTTCCCTTATAAAATATAGGAAATAATCACCAGCCTTTTGAGACTGTTAGAAGCTTTGACTGATTATAAAGTATAATCCTTGACCAGATGAATGACAGTTCTCTGAGTATCTGCTCTACTCTATTGGATCTAGTTCATGGCTGGTCTCCCTCTGCACCAAGCTCCTAGTTTTCTTTTCTACAGAAGGGTGCCTTGAGAGAATATTCTCAGCTTGCTCAAACCACTGCTTTCAGGTTGGGAGAGAACAAGGTAGCTGAGACTCCCACAAATACACATAATGGACCTAGGAAAATCTGCTCCCACGGATCTCAGGGAACTACATAGCTAGGAGTCACAGTGTAACCCCTTCCCGAGAATCCCTTCCCCCAGCACTAACTTGGTGTCAGAGAAGGCAGCCAAGGGGTCAATGGTCACCTCAGGTGATGGACGAGAGCCATTGGAGTAGAACTGGCCTGGATTGCACACATTTGCCATATACTGCTGTCATGTGCTCTAACTTGTTCACCCCCAGCTATCCAAACTGGTCTCCTGCAAAGTTGCTTGGAAAATAAGCCCACAGGAATAAATGCTCTCGCAGTTCCTGACTCTCCAGAAAAATAAGACTATCTTTCTTCTTATGGGAAAGTTAATAGTGTTTGTTCATCTCCCTGTAGGGCATAGAAACATGACACAAAAACTTTCCTGGGACAAAGACTGGCAATCTCTTCATGGCTGTCATCAACAGGGTTAACAGACAGCCCTGTGTCATAGGTTGAAGGAAATAAGGGAAAGAAAGGAGAGACAAAATAAAAACGCAGAAGAAGGAAAAAAGTCACTCTATGGACCGACATCCAAGGCCCTTTTTTTTCAGTGATCCTCGGTAGGATTTTTTTTCTTCTAGTTCCCCAAGGTCATGAATATTGTTGATCTTGTTTCCAGAAGGAATAAGCAGCCACCTGCAGGGTAGATTGTGACACTCTGGGAAAGGCCCCCCCACAGGCCCTGCAAAGTCCCCAGAAATTCCCACCATTAGTTATGCCTATGAGTTACAGAACTGAAATATCTACTAAACTGCAAATATGTTAGCTGAGAAGAGAAACATTTTCGGTCTTTATCAGTCATGAATTTTTTAGCTCACTGAGATATTAGATTAACCCCAGGAGAAAGCAAGGATCTGAGGAGATGAGCTACAGAGAAAACAGGCCATTGAAACATTTAAAAGAGGCAGATAAGAGACAAAGATGTCATCCAGGGTGGGCTGGGTAGGCTAGGAAAGGTCAGGGTCATCCAGAAAGGGAGAATAAAGCCTAGGAGGAAAGGGAAAGAAACCGCTGCAAGCTGGTTTTGGTCATGAGATCTCTGCACTGTACAAAAGAACAGTCCATTATGAAATGCACAGTCAGTCACGTGAATGTTCCCTTAATGCAGCCAAGAACTATTGACTGCTGTGGTTGTTCCTTATTAGGTCACACAAAAGGTACAAATGAGGTACATGTTCATGTGATAATCAGGACACATACATTCAGATCATGTTAACGGCCTACTCATAGTGAACATGGAGGAGAGAGAACATATACCGATGATTTGTTCCCTTCAGTGCTTCACATCACACCGCTTCAGGGCAGCTTTAAGGCAGGTGCTTTATCCCCACGGCTCCTCCTTTATCTGTAACACTTGGAGACCAACTTGCTTCATCATCTAAATCACTCACTTTTCTAAGGTGATCCATTTGTCAATACCCCTCCAATAGTATTACATCCATAAATTGTGCCCCCTTCACTCTTGTTGGATCAACTAGTCTACTGGATGGTGTGATTAGGATGGCTTCTGAATACTGTTCCCAGTTTGTCTTTTAACTGCTCTCCAGGCCACTTCAGGTTTTCTTTCTTTAAATTTTTTTCCACTCACTGCTAGAGATGGAAATAGTGGAACAGAGTCTGAGTCAGTCACACAGTCGGTCGCTTGTTTAAAAGTCCTACTGAACCAAATCTTTAAAGGCAAAAGCCACAAACATGCAGTCCCCAAGTTGAATTTAGCATACAGGCTGTTTTATTTGGTCTACAGAGTGCTTTACAATTTAGGGATTTCCACACAAAAATCCAGACTTCTGGTGTCTCTTATAAATCAGAGGGCCTAGCAATATTGGATTCTCAATCTCACATGGCAGCAATCAGCTAGGGTTGAGTCAGTACAGGTAGTACTCTCCAATTTTTCCTTCAGTTGTTGCTTCACACACCTGGTCCACCTCACACTGTGGACATGACCTGTCTGACTGCTGGGAACATTTGAGTCTTATTTTTGTTTTGTTTTGTTTTGGTTTGGCTTTTTTGAGTTGGAGTTTCTCTCTTGTTGCCCAGGCTGGAGTGCAATGGCATGATCTCAGGTCACCACAACCTCCACCTCCCAGATTCAAGCAATTCTCCTGCCTCAACCTCCCAAGTAGCTGGAACTACAGGCATTCACCACCACGCCCAGCTAGTTTTATATTTTTCTTAGTAGAGATGGGGTTTCTCCATGTTGGTCAAGCTGGTCTCGAACTCCCAACCTCAGGTGATCCGTCTGCCTCGGTCTCCCAAAGTGGTGGGATTACAAGCGTGAGCCACCGTGCCCAGCTGCATTTGAGTATTGTTAGCGGCTACCTCTGCTGATTTGGTTTTAGACATCAGTAGTAAATGGTTTTCCTTTTAGAATCAGAAATAGTTATTCCAAAAGACAAAACAATGGACTGGTATATGAACATTTTAAATAAAAGGTTATTTCAGAGATTCTTAGGCCTGAACTCTGGAGTTACCAACTTTGGAATTCTCCTTGAGTTGCATCTCTTCTTCTGGCCTAGTACCCAGGATTAAGGGACAGCAAACAGAGTAACAGCGGGGCAGAGTAGGAAAAGTGTAACTAGGACTTATAAGATGGGGATTCTAGTCCTAGTTGTGCAATTCACCAGCTTATATCCTAGGGTCATTGTTTTAAACTCTCTGAGCCAAGATTAATAATAATAATACTCTATTTGCTGACAGTTCCATAAAGTTCTTATAACAGAATGAGATCCCAGAAGTGAAAGTGCTTTGAAATTATAAGGTGCTCTCAAATAAGTTGTCTTATTTGTACCCAATCAAAACACTTACCAAATAAGCACTCAACCAAACCAAGCTACAAATAATTTTTGAATACCTACCATATGCTCAGCACTTAGAGATGTAGAAATTAATTAGTCAACAAATCCATTCCCTTAAAGAACTTAAAGGATGGTTGAAAAAATAAACAATGGAAAAAAATAAGTGATAATAATCATAACCTAAATGCCAAATAAGTATTTTATTTCAACTGTTGATGTTATAGGCATTAGTAGGAGGCCAATAGAGCCAGGTACTCACTCAACTATTCACTTAGCTTTCCTAAAGTTTGTTCTGTGGAGACTTAACATCCTCAGATGCTTTGGAGCCTGGGAATATTATGTATTCATAAAAGTTTAGGAAATGTCCTAAAAATATATACCATCCCCCCACCGTTTTTTTGTTTGTTTGTTTGTTTTTGTTTTTGTTTTTTTGAGATGGAGTCTCGCTCTGTCACTCAGGCTAGAGTGCAGTGGCCTGATCTCAGTTCACTGTAACCTCCACCTCCCGAGTTCAAGTGTTTCTCCTGCCTCTGCCTCCTGAGTAGCTGGGACTACAGGTGCACACCACCACAGCCAGCTAATTTTTGTATTTTTAGTAGAGAGGGGGTTTCATCATGTTGGTCAGGCTAGTCTTGAACTCCTGACCTCAAGCAATCCACCCACATTAGCCTCTCAAAGTTCTAGGATTACTGGCATGAGCCACCGCACCCAGGCCCCATCCCCCTTTGAGAAAATTAGAGTACACATTAGATATTACAGGCAGTAAGATGCCCTGAGATACCCTGCAAAAAAGATGACTGTTTAACTTTGACCTTGCAGATAAACAAATAGCTACAGAACCTTTCTTCTCCCTTCCCCACTCTTCTCTCTTCCTCTCCTTTCTTTCCCTCCTCCCCTTTCCTCTTCTTTCTCTCTTGGAAATCTTTCTCTTAATATTTCTTAGAATCAGGGTTCCACAAAATACAATCTGAGAAGCACTATTCTAATGAATAACTCTTTTTTCACAGGTTTCAAAGGAGAACACACTTATATCCCTACCTGTCTGCTTTCAGAACATCACAAACTTGGATCCTGAACTTCTTACTGTACATAGTAGGCACTGATTTATGTGTTGATTGACCTTTACCAACTGAGCCAACATTGTTTAACTAGCCATTCATCCATTGCTTCACTTCCACTAGCTTGAAGTCATAGTCATAACTGCAATGAATATCATTGGAATATTTTTTCTCAATATAAATTATCATACTAGTAGAGCCGTATGGCATCAAAACACAAAATTTGGCAAGAATTTACCATCTTTCATGCATTCTTAATTTTCCTGGAGCCTCACTTTTCCTTGCTTCTTTCCTGGCACCATCCCACATGCAGATTCAATTATGGGCCCTACTACTAATGATCTTAACTAAAGTGCTAAGAGCTAAGGACTAGGTTCAAAATGCCAAGTGTGCTTTTTTTATGGATATATAAATTCTAATAGGGAATTATTGAAGACCAAATTGTGAATGTCCAAAAAGGATATTATAGTGGAATGATAGACATTGTGTCCAATATTTTGGTTTCTGTTCTCTAGGTATGCAATATATATTTGGCGAGTGAAATCATGCAGTTTTTTGCCTGGTGGTGATTAAAAAGCTACATCTGAGAATTGGGAAGACCTAGGTTTATATCTGTGTTCCGCCATTTACTGAGTATGTGACTTTGGGCATGTCATTTCACTTAAGTTTTAGTTTATTTCTCTATAAATGGGGACATCTTATAACCACTATAGGGGCCCAGCCAGAAAATTCCCCTTGGCCCTCTGAAGATTTGCTGAAAAATCAACTCACAAAAGGCAGAATAATTGGAGAAAAGCATATACGTTTTTCTAACATGTATACACTGTATACACAGGAGCCTTTAGAATGAAGACCCAAAGATACAGGGAAAAATGCCCATTTTTATGCTTAGGTTCAACAAAGAATGGACAGCTATGTAGGCATATGATTTGACAAAAAGACTATGATCTAATGCTAAGAAGCTGAGTGGGGAAAACCGGCAAGGCCTGTCTGTCTAGATTCTTCTGGGCTTCTCTGAGCACACATTCCTTCCTTCTGGGTGTGGGGCAGGACCCTCTCTGGGATGGGGACCTTATTACCTATAGTTAAACAAGGTAGGTCGAATAATTTCTTTATGGCCAGTTTTCACACAGAGAAGTGGAGAGAAAGTTAGAGTAACATTTTTAGGCTTTATGACTGGCTTTGGGGGAAAGGGGTTCTGGTTTCTATGACCTCCTTTGGGGAAGAGGGATTCCAGTTTTATGGCTAGCCTTGGGGGAGGGTGGGGAGAATGGGACAGAGAGACAGGAGGGCAGGAAAAGGTCAAACTTGCTTCCGAGTCCTTCATTTTGAGGTATTGTTTTCTGAGCCCCAAACCACCCTCATATGTTGGTTGTGAGGACTAAATGAGAAAATGAATGAAAACCTCTAAACGCAATGTATGCTGCACAGTCAGCTCTCAATAGATAAAAGCTCTCTGGGAGCTCCTTTTATGATTATTACAGAGTTGCTGGCTTAGAGATTACTTCTGTTGTATTATCTTTACTCAGTCAAAATCCCCGCTTCTATTTATTTCACCAACTCTCCACCATGTTGCCATGTTCCACTGTTTTTTTCTAAACTCACCCTCCCCTGCAAAATCTCAGCATTAACAGTAGAAGGATAAATAAACTAAGAGCTAGGACCACAAAAAGCCTGTTTTCCAGCCTGAATGTGAAATTGCTTCGTCTGTGTGTAAAGAGCTGCCATTTTCCACACCAGAGGAAAGTTTTTCTAACAAGCTATGTAATCTAAATGACACCTGCAACAAGGCACTACAATTAAACTTTGCAAAGTGGAATTAAAAGCACTTGCTAAAGCCATGCATTTGAACGTATTCACCAAAGACTGATGCCAATTCCTAGTTGGCAGTTTTACCCCAAGCTTTATATCCAGATTGCTTTGCTACTATTGCTGAATAGTAATCTGGCAGCAAATCTTTGAAGTATTTTCAAGGAATAAATCCCTCTTGCTATCATATTCAAATGCCAATGGGTTAAGAGATTACCCCTAACGTGTGAAAAGTCTCCAACCAGGGACTCTAGAGCTGTCTACAATAATCAGGTGGAGAGGTGTTATTTGCATATTGCCCAGGAAACAGGTTAGTGATTTCTTCTAAGTAGCCAATGCTCACGTCTAAAAAGCTGCATAAAGGCATGTATTTGTGAATGATTTGCCAGGTGAATGGTGAACTGCCTTCCAAATACAGATAATTAGTTCCGGCTTCCTTCTTGCGTCCGTTTTGAAGAATCCCTATAAGTAATGTCTGCCTTTGACCTTCTTAAGGCAGAGTTTCTCTTCTTATCCCTAGAGACTCTATCCCATTATGTTGCTCACTCTCACCTACTCCTCTTCTCCTTTTTCCATTATCACCTGTACTACAATTCTCACCTTCTTTTCTTTTTTTTTTTTTTTTTTTTTTTTGAGACGGAGTCTCGCTCTGTCGCCAAGGCTGGAGTATACAGTGGCCGGATCTCAGCTCACTGCAAGCTCCGCCTCCCGGGTTCCCGCCATTCTCCTGCCTCAGCCTCCCGGGTAGCTGGGACCACAGGCGCCCGCCACCTCGCCTGGCTAGTTTTTTGTCTTTTTTGGTAGAGACGGGGTTTCACCGTGTTAGCCAGGATGGTCTTGATCTCCTGACCTCGTGATCCGCCCGTCTCGGCCTCCCAAAGTGCTGGGATTACAGGCTTGAGCCACCGCGCCCGGCCAAATTCTCACCTTCTTATAACCAACTCTCCTGTCTTACTTTTTCACTTCAATTAGCCCTCCGCACAAATTCAACATGAAAATAAAAAAAAAAAAAATTTAAAATAGCATGTAGCCACCTAAAATATGCTGTGGGAAATGAAACTGTCACTGTAGGCATCATTAGCAAATGACCTAAACATGCTACTGTGCACGTCTATTTGTTTTTAAACCCTTCCCTATGCATCTGCAGCCTTCGAAGGAATAAAAAGAAATTTCCACAATAATATCACAAAAGTCTGCTACAATTTATATAATAAAAGTGTTCCAGAAAAGTTGCATTTAAATCAAATCCTGTTTTAATGCAGAAAGAAAGCTAACTATTTAAATAAATACTATGGCATATATGGAGAAATAATTTCATTAAAGCAAAGGATAACCTTCTAGTTTATCAGTTTTGAATATCTGGATCTTTTTATTCTTGACCTTCTTAAAGCAAATAGCACCTATGTACCTTTAAGAAACAGGTACTGAAAACTTTGTTTTATTTATAAAAGTTATATTTAAAGTTTATTATAAAGTTATATTTCTCAGAATTATACATTTAAAAAGAATACTCAGAAAATAAGCTTTAGAAATTTGACAATCTTTTAAAATTTGCATAAGGGAAATACACCATTTAAAGAACCTCTATTTACATGATTTTGTAATTAACCAACTCTATTAATGTCATATTGAAATTCTTATCCCATGATAAACTCAAAACACATATGAATGGTTACTCTTTAAATAATCCTAACCTTATATTTTGAATTATGAGAGGACAATCTGTTTGCTAATTGTTTTCATATTATTGAGCATACAAAGCATGGTATAAGTTATATAATGTTCCATAAAAGAATAAACCTTCACAGAGCAACCTCTTGAACTTCCATACCAAGTAGCCATTTTGTTTCTACATCAAGCATAACATTTCAACTGTGTGAACAAATACACAAACATGATACTTTCTTATATGAATGATGACCATTGACCCAAGGATAATCATAAACACATTTTGAATTATCTTTTCCAGCTCCTAGCTTGTTGCCTGGCATGTAACATGTACTCAGTAAATATTTATTTAAGTGGTAAGTGAATAAATGACTGATTTCCCCAGTTGAAGTTGCTTTACCCACACACCTTGACACATTTTCCTTGGTTAACATGATCTCTATTTTCATGGCAGTTCTTAGAAATTTAAAGAAAACAAATTGGGACCTATAAAAATCATGTGTGTGTGTGTGTGTGCATGGGTGAACTAACATACTCACAAAATAATCAAACCTATGACTTTGACTTGTTAGCACCATTCTCCTCTCTAGTGTCGCTCAAAAACATGATCCTTGGAAAGTGTAAAACAGAATCACCTGGACAAAAAGGTAAATTCCTAGTCTAACTGACGTACTAAATTAGAATCTAAGGGAGAAACCTGAGTATCTGTATTTAGAGATCTTCATCTTTATCCTCTCTGGGTCCCTTCACATGATTCATATTAAATTTTGAGATCCTCTGCAAGGTATTCAAATAAAATTTTAGATCTGTAATTCAACTATATTAAATGTTTAAAACAAGTAAATTAACATCTTATAAAATACACAAAATAAGTACCTCTAGCTCTCTTTTCCAGAATCTAAAATGAAATGAAAGAAGCAAACGTGTTTTCAACAGAACCCATTTGATGTGAGTGAAAAGGAGGTTTGGTGTTTACTTTATTCTGGTTCAACTTAAAACTCAAGCCAAATACTATAATGTTACAAGATTCAGCAAATGATCCGAAATGGAAGTGCTCTGCAAGCCTCTCATAAGGATTAGTGACTGTGGCCAAAGTGATGATGCTGCAACACTTTGTGCATAGTCAGGTCACTTATTAATAATGTACAACTGCCCATGATTGAATTTTCTGCCATGAATGAGGCAGGGAAGTCTAGTTCATGTGGAAGAAATCAGAAACTAATCAAAAGCAGAAAAACTTTGCTATTTGGAATTGGCCCAATATGGTAGTTATTTTGAAAGCTCATGGGGGGTAGTTATTTTGAAAGCTTATTTTGAAAGAACGTGCAATTCTAATCAAAATAATTATTTAAACTTTCATAGAAGGCACTCTACAAAATCAAACTAAGAAGTAAAACTACCATTTATTAGTATAGAGAGTGAAGTAACATATATGTATATTATATATTAGTTTATTTAAAATATATATTTTGTGTTCCCTGTGCTAACATTTAGAATTTTGAAAAAGACAAAAACAATTAATCTCAAGGATCAAAAACCTAATTAAATATATGGGTTATAGCAATGAACTTAACTCAGCAAGTATTAGTTAGTTGACTGATTTTAACACCATCTCAAAAAGGTCAGCCAGACCTTTTTGAACCTTTTTAAACAAAAATAAAATAGAAGAAAAAATGTATTGCTAGCATTAGCAAGAGTATGTTATAAATTAACCAACTGGCTGATGTTGGCATTAGATGGTTAAACAGGTAATGCTCAAGTGCATTAATCATAAGTCAATTAATGCGATCAATATTGCAATTGTCTAGGTAATTTCAAAGTTTATCATGGCTTGGATATTATCCACAATAGAAATATGTATGCATATACATACAAACATACACACACATACTTAATTGTTTATATTTAAGGTATACAACAAGATGTTTTTGTTATACATATACATAGTAAACTGATTACTACAGTCAAATCAGCATATCAATCTCATATGTTTATTTTTGTGTTAAGAGCACCTAAAATCTACTCTCTTAGCAAATTTTCAACATGCAATATGATATTTTTTTTATTTTTGAGACAGAGTCTTGCTCTGTTGCCCAGGCTGGAGTGATGTGGCATGATCTCAGCTCACTGCAAACTCTGCCTCCTGTGTCAAGCAATTCTCCTGTCTCAGTCTCCCTAGTAGGTGGGATTATAGGTACACGCCACCACGCCTGGCTAATTTTTTTTTTTTTTTTCAGTAGAGACAGGGTTTCCCCATGTTGGCCAGGCTGGTCTCAAACTCCTGACCTCAGATGATCCACCTGCCTTGGCCTCCCAAAGTGCTGGGATTGATTACAGGCATGAGCCACTGTGCCAGCCTCAGCATACAATATTATTAACTACATGCCGTACATTAAATCACTAGACTTATTCATCCTATATTACTGCAACTTTGTATGTACCCTTTGACCTACACTACTTATTCCCCATTCTCTGTCCCTATCCACTTTTCTACTCTCTTTTGCAACACATTCAACTTTTTTTTAGGTTCCACATGTGAGATTATAATACACATGACACACATAATAATAGGAAAATTAGTCAAGATTTGTTCGTGAGCAATAGTAAGTAGATTTTTTTTGTCATAGAGTTTCTTAGGTTCCATCACATTTGTTGTAAGGGATATCTTTTTGGTATTAGATTCTGTCTTATGTCTCTGAAAATTACTTCCTAAAATTCTCTAACAGGTAAGAATATTCTAAGTTTATTCTTCCACTAGTTTACATTTTGTTTGTACTTCAGATTTAAAACACACATATGCATGTTCTTCATTTGGAGTTGCTTTAAGAATCACTAGAAGCTCACAATAACATCACTCACTTATGGAGAGTTTTGCATAAATGATAATTTGGATGCAATCTAAGAAGATTTCATTCCAAAAATCTAACAGACTCTCTTTCCAAAATCAGCCTTCACCTACAAGGAGATTCCACAAATGGGTTAAGTCAACATTCTAGAGTGGTTCCACTATATACTTTCTGAGATGTTTAGTAATAATGATACCTTGAAGAGTTCAGAACCTTTCATAAAGACAGAGAAGAGATAAACAGCAATTAGGCCCTTGTTCTCTAAATTCTGTTTTCATATTCCATGTGTTGCTTTTACTCAGTACAACTCATTAATAGCAAGTTTCTCAACTGTTTGATTTGCAGGCAATTCTAAATTCACAGAAAGTTGACTCTGAAAAAAACTCTTGCTTCCCAAACCAAATTATACTTAAAATCTCATTTGCCATAATTTTGTAGAACCAATTCCTACCTGTAACTTTCAATTCAGTTGTTCGTCTTACAAGTTTTCCTTCATATTTAAGTTCACACGTGTAATTTCCTCCATCTTCCTCTTGAACTTCTTGGATCAGAAGAGCATTTCCTTTCTGTATTATTATGCTTCTCCACATTTTTGGCTTGCATTCCTGCAGATAAAATATTTGCAAGTAAGCAAAAAATAAAAGTTCATGGACTACATCTCAGTACCGGCAAGTTAGTACTTTTACTTTTTTGTATTCTTCTCTTTCGTTTTCAAAATATGTAACTAAGGAGTCAAGTCAATGACCAAGAAAAATCACAAATGTGTCCTATTGTATCCAATTCTAATATCACAACTATTGCACTATAAACCACTTTAAAGGCCTGACCCCAGGAGCAAGAAGTCTTTAGAAACATTCTGAAAAAAATAAATAGAATAGCATAGAAGCTCCCCAAATACAAGAGAGGTATAGCAGAACCTTAACAGTCACTAAGTATTATTATAATGTCCTGGTTCTTTCTATTTGACAGGGATATTTCCTAAGAGTCCTAAGAGGATATGGTTCACTTAGCCACTCAGTATGCTTTAGGGGAGTCTTAGGCATTATTAAACATTCATAATAGGATTTTATATTGGCAATGAAGTTTACAATTGTTTCATTAATTACTCCTTATTATGAAAACTAATACTAGTACTCCAGAATCTCCCTTCTTGTAATCAAGAAATCCATGTGGGGGTAGAGAGGGAAAGAATATAAAAAATTAAGGACTTCTCTAGAAACATAGCTAGGTAAAGTGAGGACACGCTTTGTTATAGTAACAGCCTGGAGATATCATCTACTTACTTTCTGAGTTCAGTGATACACAACCACACAACAAGATTTGGGTTTTGAAGCCAATTATCTTACTCTCCTGATAGGAATGTGAGGGAATCTTGCGACCGAGATTGGACTTCCCTAGAAAGGAATGTTTAATACTTTTCCAGAAAGTGACAAGGATATAACAATAGCCAAGTGTGTAAGAATATTCAGGCAATTATCTTTGACTTTTAGGAATTTTTTCAGACTAATTATTAGATATTGCCCCATTCTGGCTATCATTCACCTCAAATGTCCTACCAAAGTGGTAGCCAAATGCTGTACAAACATCAGTCGAGGTGTAGGGGATAGCTGTTAGGGAGTGTTGAATATTCAAGGTAATAAATATTTTGTTGCCAGGCATGGTGGTTCACGCCTTTAATCCCAGCACTTTGGGAGGCTGAGGCAGGCGGATCACTTGAGGTCAGGAGTATGAGACCAGCCTGGCCAACATGGTAAAACCCTGTCTCTACTAAAAATACAAAAATTAGCTGGGCATGGTGGCACGTGCCTGTAATCCCAGCTACTCGAGAGGCTGAGGCAGAAGAGTCTCTTGAATCCAGGAGGCAGAGTTTGCAGGGAGCTGAGATCATGCCATTGCACTGTATTCTGGGTGACAAGAATGAGACTCTGTCTCAAAAAAAAAAAAAAAAAAAAAAAAAGTATTTTATCATGTAAATTCTGTCAGTCAGTTAAGGCAATAAATAAATTGATTTTGAGGTAGATGATGTGAACAATAGTTGAGAGCACTTTTTACTTTCCCACTATGGTGTATACAACATCTACATCTACCACTCCTCACCCCTGCTGTCCATACACATATCTTAAACATTCACGTAAAGTTAGAATCTGTGCTGACTCTCAATCCCCAGCTGTGAGTGCTTGTGTATTTGTGTGCATAAGTATGTGTGTGTACATGTGTGTGTGAGTAATCTGAGACAGCAAGTACCCATTTTTTTCCGTAACATTTTTTTCTTTCATGTTAGCAGGAGTTTTGACAACAAAACACACAAAGTGGTGCTTAAGTTCACAGGTATAATATTTAAGAGATAAGCTTGCTTTATATTCTATACAACTACCCACACACATTGTCAGAGAGTAAATAAAACTAATACTATTGAGGGCATGCAGATATAAGGCTGCTTTACTCCCTAGGGTCTTCCTGAAGAACAGTTAAGGGTCTGTCTGAAATTATATTACATACCATGTCTGGCAAGGTTTATCACCTATATGAGATTTGCTTCTGAGTTAAACCTTGGGATATAAGGTTTCTGGGAAAATGAAGAAGAAAGTCTGAACACAGAGAAAAAGAAACAGCCCAGCTGCCACTGCCGTCATACAATAATAATCCTCAATTATTTTCGCATTGCTTCCAACTCTGATAGCCTCAGATTTCTAAAGAATCGTTCTGAAGGTCATTAAACAAAAATATGGTCCCTCTGGGCATTTTGAGAGGAAAGGAAAATGAAAACTGAGCTGTTGCGCTTTCACACAACAGTGGTGGAGGTGGGAAAATAAGCCCACACACTCATTCAAAGACAAAAGGTGTCATTTTCTAATGTCATTTTGGGGAAAGTCCATATGCAATTAATTCTAAGAATTTTCATTTTCTCTGCTCATTGTTGTGCTTTTTTCCCCCAGGAAGTAAAAACTAAAGAGTGTATAGGAATTAGAAAATAACTCCTGGTGAAGAACAGCCTGGAATCTGTATATGTTCTTTGGGATAGATCAGGACAGTCCTATGTGCTTTCCAAGCTGCCATCTAGCCTTATAAAGGGTTCTTTGTATCCAAGAGAGGACTTTTATTTTTATTTTTTAAATTGTGGCATAAGAAAATGTTGTCTTCAGGTCACCAACATCCCTCTGGAGACAATGTAGTATAGATGAAAAGGCAAACGGCTTTAGGATAAGACATCTCTAGGTTAAAATGTGGGGTTCCCCCAAGTTCTGTGATCTTCACCAAATTTGCTTATGTGAATAATATTCACTACCATGTGAGCAGCCAGAATTCAGAGGCTTGCAGATTTATTCATTACATTCTTGTTGGGCAGCACTATAAGGAGTGGTCATACAACACAGACAATTCCTAAAGGTTCCCAAACCTTTCTCATACTCGATTATATTTCTTTAGAACCTCCAGCTCTGCTTGGTGAAAACTGGTGCTAATGAACTAATCAGATAGAAAGAAATCTTCACTAATTGGCTAACTATCAACCACAAAATAATACTTTAACTTATGGAAAATGTATGGCTCCTAAGAGGCCAAACACTAATTTTAGTAGGTGGGAAGAGGAACTATATTTTGGTCAGAAGAGCTTTTATATTACCTTTCCCATCACACTACATAGATGATCATCCTGCCTCCACTAATACGCCTTTTGCAAAGTTACTTTGTTGGCTATTTTACCTCAGTCTGGATGCTTATATAAACTCTCAGAAGTCTTCCAGGTTCTTGGTTCCATTATCGGCACTCTTTCTCCCTAGCTGCTGGCTGCTAGGCTTACTGCTGTCATTGCTTCTCTCCTGCTCACTAACTCCCTAATGAACAGACAGTATTGCCATATGTAGTAGTCTGTTCTCATGCTGCTATGCAGAACTACCCAAGACTGGGTAATTAATAAAGAAAAGAGGCTTAATTGACTCACAGTTCTGCATGGCTGGGGATGCTTCAGGAAACTTACAATCATGGAGGAAGACACCTCTTCACAGGGTGGCAGGAGAGAGAATGAGTGCCCAGCAAAAGGAGAAGCCCCTTATAAAACCATCAGATCTCGTGAGAACTCACTCACTATCGTGAGAACAGGATGGGGGAAGCCACCCCCTTGATTCAATTATCTCCACCTGGTCCCTCCCATGACACATGGGGATTATGGGAACTACAAATTCAAGATGAGATTTGAGTACAGACACAGCCAAAGCATATCACCATACCCCACTGCTCCAGATGTGTTTAATTCTAGTAACATACTAGGCAAAGAATTTGAAGTGTATAGGTCAAGCCTCAAGATGGTTGTCTGAGGCCAGGACAAACCACCAAAGGCTCAAATTTGAGCAGTCCCCTAATACTGAACTCACTGTGTGATCCCCCTACTATTTATTGTCCCTGGGACTATTAAACCTCATCAACTTGAAAATTTTGCTGAGAGCCTGTCTTGCCAGAGTTGCTTAAGTTCAACAATCAGATCCTTTTTGTGGCCTGGCTATCCCCTCATAAAGTAGTTTGTTGTAGGACATCCTTACCCAGTCAACATAATATCAACACTTAAAGCCCAGCTTTTTCCCCCTCCCTCCCCACCTTCCTAGGTGGTAAATGTCCCATGCCAGTAGTTGCTAGGTTGAAAGCCCAGAATGCACAACTGAGACATCTGTTTACTAAGAACCCTAAAGTAACCTGTTGCTAGCCAAATTTGGATCTTGGAGTTTCCAACCTGAAATATTTACCACTGTACTCATAGTCTACTTCTGAGATATCGTCATTATACCTACAGGTGTTTTCTAAATCCATTTGATTTGGTGGTTGTGGTTACTTTGCCATTCAGAGCACATGACTTATTCCTCATGGCAAGAATATCAGGAAGATTGATTTTAATATTTCTTCTGATTCTGAGGTTTAACCTCAAAGCAGCTATGCACCCATAAACTAATCATGTAACTTCTAGTCCTTAAATGCCTTTTTTCGAATACCCAACATCCACCCCTTAGGCCAACTTTTCTCCTTCCCCCTGGAGACTGTACTCTCCCAAAGGGCATCTAAACATCTGTTTAAAAATCTTTAGGGGGCCTGGCGCAGTGGCTCATGCCTGCAATCCTAGCATTTTGGGAGGCCAAGGCGGGTGGATCACGTGAGGTCAGGAGTTCAAGTCAGCCTGATCAACATGGATAAACTCCTTCTCTACTAAAAATACAAAATTAGCTGGGCATGGTGGCGCATGCCTGTAAACCCAGCTACTCGGGAGGCTGAGGCAGGAGAATCATTTGAACCTAGGAGGCAGAGGTTGTGTGAGCCAAGATTGCACCCTTGCACTCCAGCCTGGGCAACAAGAGTGAAACTCCATCTCAAAAGAAAAAAAAAAAAAAAATCTTTAGGGAAACTGAACTGTCTGCAGTTTAAAGATGGAGGAGACAATTAGGAGTACGATTGCCAATTAGGTATGAACCTCGTCCTTTTCAACCTATCTCTACTCCAAATGCCTAGGATAACCAACTACAAGGAGTCCTTCCCTTCCAAGCTCTATTTCTCCAACTTTCTACCTTCACAGTCTTAATATTGATATTGGTAGCCCACAGTGGTTAAGAATATAAGTTCTAGACTAAACACTTGTATTAGAATCCCAAGTAATATGTTTTTGAGCATGCTACTAAATCAATCTAAGCCTCAGTTGCTTCACCTATTAAAAAAAACAGGTGGTGATAATATTTACCAATTGGGGTGATTATAAAGATTAACTGAGGTGATATATGTAAATGCCCTGTAATATAAGGCATCACATGCTAAAACTACTCAATAAATATTAACTGTTTTTCTATTATTTTTATTACTTTTAGTACTTTGCTTTCAGGTTATACATATATTATGATATATTAATGATCATCAGGAGTTAATGTGATCCAAATTTCTATAGCAGCGTAGAGACGATACTTTAACCTAAAGTTATCATTCTAAGGCTGAGATTAACTTCTGGTTTCCAGTCTGACATGTAAAGGGCTTAGAAGTCATCACTACTATCCTCACAACAAGAAAAAAGCCAAACAAACTGAACATCAATAACCATTTTCAGATCCATCAGACAACTGAGGTCACAAAGAAAACTACTACACCAAAAACTGGAAAGACAGGAGAATATAGAGAATCACAGCTCACTGGGAGCAGAAGCAGCTTCACGAGCCAGCAACTGGTATGAACTCTTTACCCTTTTCTAGCCTTTCACATGGAGAAGGAAACTATCCAACTCTAGCTCCTTTTAGCCTTTGAAGTGGAGGAAGAAACAAAGCCAGCTCTAGCCCTTCTAGCCTTCCTGTCTCAAGTAGTGGGTGGGAGAGAAGCTGAGAAGCACCTGTGGTCACAGTTCAGAAACACGGTTCACTAAAAAGCTGAGACCTAGTCATAATATTATATAGCACTTACCCTCACCCTGTATCTTACCAACACATCAATTAGGACTCCTGTCTAATAATAGGGCATCACAGTTTAAAGAACTGCACAACTCACACCTTATTTAAGAAGTCTCTAGGGAAACCCAAAGACAATAGAAGAATGAAAAATGAAGGCACCAGAAAGAATTGTAGTCTCTAACACCAACAATTATAGAAAACAGTAAAAACAGCCTTAGTCTTAGCCAGAAAAATTTAAAAACCTCACACTAAAGGCCTATTTATCTCAGTTCCTTTTTACCCAGTCAGCATATCATGTCTGGGTTTCAAGGAAAAATTACAAGGTATACTAAGACAAAAGACAAAACAAACAAACAAACAAACAAAAACCAGCTTGAAGAGAGAACAAATATCAGAAATAGACTAAGATATGAAGTGGCCAGGATGGCTGACTAGAAGCAGCTAGCATGTGTGGCCCATAGAGGAAAAGAAGAGGCGAGTAAATACAATACCTTCAACTGAAACATCCAGGTACTCACATTGGAACTAATCAAGAAAACAACTTGACCTGTGGAGAATGAAGAAAAGCAAGACAGGACAATGGCCCACCTGGAAGCAACACGGAGCCAGGAGAACCTCTCCTGCACAGAGAAGTGGTGAGTGAATGTGTGACCACAGGAAACCACGCTTCTCCCACGGATCTTTGCAACCCTCGGATCAGCAGATCTCCATATGAACCCACTCCACCAGGGCCTTCAGTCTAACAGAAGGAGCTACGTGGAGCCTTGGCAGAGCACTCAAACATGTGAGGAGACCCTGGAGTCTTATATACTTGGACTTTCCAGAAAGAGTAGCTGCAGCTCTGGCAAAGTGGAAGGTTAGACCTCCCTACATACCCCTAGGAAAGAGGCTGAACCCAGGGGGCTGAGCAGCAACAGCCTACAGGCCCCACATCCACAGCACCTAACAGAATAAGGCTTGGAATTCCAGCTAGCCACTGGTAGGGGCATTGCACCTCCCTAAAAAGGAGCTCCCAGGGTCGGGGGCAGGGGGAGTCATTGCTGTTTGGGTGACTTAGCCATTCCAGCCTGCAGGCTTTGGAGAGTCTTAGCTGACCAGGGATGTAAGGGATCCCCCAGCACAACACAGCTGCTCTACCAAAACATGGCCAGACTGCTTCTTTAAGTGGATCCCTGATCCTACTCCTCCTCACTGGACGGGACCTCCCAAACTGGGCCTCCAGCCACCCCTGCTGGTATTCTCCAGTCAACAGAGATTTGTAACCTTCCCGGGATGGAGATCCAAGAGGGAGGGGTGAGCCACCATGGTTGCTGTTTGGGTGACCTAGCCATTTCAACCTTCAGGCTTTGGAGAGTCCCAGCTGGCCAGAGGCAGAAGGGATTTCCCAGCAAAAAAACAGCTGCTCTACCAAAATGTGGCGAGACTGCTTCTTTAAGTGAGTCCCCAACCCCACTCCTACTCATTGGGCGGGATCTCCAAAACTGGGCCTCCAGTCACCCCTGTCGGTGTTCTCTGGCTAACAGATTTTTAACCTCCCTGGGACGAAGCTCTCAGAAGGAGGGGTGGGCCATCATCCTTGCTGTTTGGGCAACTTAGCTGTTCCAACTTTGGGCTTTGGAGTGTCCAAGGCAACCAGGGACTAGAGCAGACCCCCAGCACAGTAGAGTTGCTCTACCAAAATGTGGCCAGGCTCCTTTTTTAAGCAAGTCCCCAATCCCCATTCCTCCTTGCTGAGCGGGAGCTTCCAACCAGGATCTCCACCCACCTCCTTCAGGTGACTTTGGGCCAGCAACAGATCCATACTTCCCTGGGACGAAGCTCCCAGAGGGAGAAGCAGGCTGCCATCTTTGCTGTTTTGTAGCCTCCACTAGTGATACCTCCAGGTACTAGAAAATCCAAGGTGACTACGGACTAAAACAGGCCCCCAGCATACTACAGCAGCCCTATGGAAAATTGACCAGACTATTATGTGGGTTCCTATTCCCATATCTCCTTACCAGGCAGGTCCTCCAGGCATGGGCCTCCAGCCACCCCCTGCCAGAGCTATCAAGCGAGTAGAAACTTGGCAACTTCCTGGACAGAGTCTCCAAGGACAACTGAAAACCTCTGTGAGACTACCTCTGTAGTGGAACAGCCCTTGCTACCATCAGACTACGGAGGAAATATCCTAAGTACTTTATCCACACCACCAACAAGCTGCAGTTGACCCAAGGAGAGGAGGTTAGTCCATCTCCCACAGGCGCCACATATTCCCCACTACTTGGCACCAGACACGGAAGTCCTGGCTTGGACCCACAGCACAGGCCCTTGATCCTGGGCTGATTGTACTAAGCCACTGCTGACCTGCATCTCTCTCGAATGAGCTCCCAGGAGACAAGAAAATGATCCTTGGCCACAACCACTACTAAGGTCCCTTCCTCTGCTGCCTCCAAGTTGGGGAAAAAAACAAAACACTGAGATCACCCCAGAGCTACTATGAGAAGCCCAGTAGTGCCAAGTTGCAATCTACAGCCAGCACTCAAAGGAGAGAGGAATCCACTTTCAGAGAATTGAGAGGGAACAAGGCTCCAAATGTGAGTAAACATAGGAAAGTCACACAACTGAGCAAGAGTGTACCAACTGACCAATAAGCCTATGTGCCACCTGCTGGATCACACTCCAAACCTTCAACACTAAAAATACTTCATTAACATACCCCCCTCTGAAACCAGAGACAGGAAGTCAGCTTCAAATAAAGACCCTGCACAAAGCCTCAGCCCAGTGAAAACATCCAGAAACGTCTATTGACTGTACTCAATCTACACTGCAGTTAAAGGAACATCCACAGGCAGAGATGAGAAAAAACCAACGCATGAACTCCGTTAACTCAAATGGCCAGAGTGGTGTATGTCCTACAAACAAATGCATGAGTTCTCCCATGAGAGTTTTTAACCAAGCTGAACTGACAGGAATGACAGAAATAGCATTCAGAATATGGATAGGAACAAAGATAATTGAGATTGAGGAGGATGAAAAAACCCAGTCCAAGGGAAATAATCACAATAAAATGACACAGGAGCTGAAGGACAAAATAGCTTGTATAAGAATGAACCTAACAGGTATGACAGAGCTAAATAACACAATACAAGAATTTCACAATGTAATCACAAGTATTAATAGCAGAATAAAGCAACCTGAGGAAAGAATCTCAGAACTTGAAGACTGATTCTTTGAATTAACACAGTCAGACAAAAATAAGGAAAATAGAATAAAAAGGAATGAACAAAACATTCAAGAAACATGGGATTATGTAAAGAGGCCAAATCTATGAATCACTGGCATCCCTGAAAGAAGAGAGGAGAAAGCAAACAACTTGGAAAACGTATTTCAGGATATCGTTCATGAAAACCTCCCCAACTTTGCTAGAGAGGCCAAGTATCAAATTCAGGAAATACAGAAAACTCCTGCAAGATTCTACACAAGAAGATCATCCCCAAGATACATAATTGTCAGATTTTCCAAGGTCAAAGTGAAAGAAAGAATGTTAAAGACAGCTAGAGAGAAAGGGCAGGTCACCTACAAAGGGAATCCCATCAGGCTAACAGCAGACCTCCCAGCTGAAGCTCTACAAGCCAGAAGAGATTGGGGACCTATATTCAACATTCTTAAAGAAAAAAATCTTCAACCAAGAATTTCATATTCAACCAAATTAAGCTTCCTAAATGAAGGAGAAATAAGATCCTTTACAGATTAGCAAATGTTTAGAGGATTCATTACCACCAGACCTGCCTTACAAGAGATCTTGAAAATAACAATAAATATAGAAAGAAAAGACCACTGCCAGTTAATACAAAAACACACTTAAACACATAGAGCAGTGTCACTGTAAAGCAACCAGATAAACAAGTCAACATGCACAAACAAGCTAACAGCACAATGACAGGATCAAATCCACACATATTAATACTAATCTTGAATGTAAAAGAGCTTACTTAAAAGGTGCAGAGCAGAATGGCAAGCTGGATAAAAACTCAAGACCCAATTAATTGTATGCTGTCTTCAAAAGACCTATCTTACATGTAATGATACACATAGGCTCCAAATAAAAGTGAAGGAAAATCTACCAAGCAAATGGAAAACAGAAAAAAAGCAGGGGTTGCAATTCTAATTTCAGACAAAGCAGATTTCAAACCAACAAAGATTAAAATATAGAAAAGGGTATTACATAATGGTAATGGGTTTAATTTAACAAGAAGACCTAACTATCCTAAATATATATGCGCCTACCATAGGGGAACCCAGATTCATAAAGCAAGTTCTTAGAAACCTACAAAGATACATAGACTCCAACACAATAATAGTGGGAGACTTCAACACCCCACTGAGTATTAGACAGGTAATCAAGGCAGAAAATTAACAAAGATATTCAAGACCTGAACTTAACATTGGACCAAATGGATCTCATAGACCTTTACAGACCTCTCCACCTGAAAACAACAGAATATATATTCTTCTCATTGGTACATGGCACATACTCTAAAGCCAACCACATAATTGGACATAAAACAATCCTCAACAAATGTAAAAAATTCAAAATCATACCGAACACACTTTCAGACCACAGTGTAATAAAAATAGAAGTTAAGACTATGAAAATCACTTAAAACCATACAGTTACATGGAAATTAAACAACATGCTCCAGAATGACTCTTGGGTAATTTATGAAATTAAGGCAGAAATTAAGAATTTCCTTGAAAATAATGAGAACAAAAATACAATATACCAGAATCTCTGGGACACAGCTAGGGCAGTGGTAAGGGGAGATTCAGAGCACTCAATGACTACATCAAATAGTCAGAAAAGTTTCAAATTAACAACCTAACATCAAATCTGAAAGTGATAAGCAAGAACAAATCAAATCCAACACTAGCAGAAGACAAGAAATAACAAAAATTAGAGCTGAACTGAAGGAAATTGAGACACAAAAACCATTCAAAAGTTTTCTTAAAAACATTAATAAGATAGATAGCCCACTAACTAGACTAATAAAGAAAAGAGAGAAGATCCAAATAAACACAATTGAAAATGATGAAGGAAATGTTACTGCTGATGCCACAGAAATAAAAACCCCCATCAGAAACTATTAGAAACACCTATATGTACACAAATTAGAAAACCCAGAAGTGACGTATAACTTCCTAGACACATACAACCTTCCATGACTGAGCCAGGAAGAAACTGAATCCTTGAATAAACTAATAATGAGCTTTGAAATTTAATCAATAGGCCAGGCACAGTGGCTCATGCCTGTAATTCTAGCACTTTGGGAGGCTGAGGCAGGTGGATTGCCTGAGCTCAGGAGTTTGAGAACAGCCTGGGCAACATGGTGAAACCCTGTCTCTACTAAAATACAAAAAAATTAGCTGGGTGTGGTGGCAGGTACCTGTAATCCCAGCTACTCGGGAGGCTGAGATAGGAGAATCGCTTGAATCCAGGAGGCAGAGGTTGCAGTGATCCGAGATCACACCATTGCACTCTAGCCTGGGTGACTGAGAGAGACTCCTTCTCAAAAACAAAAACAAAAGAAAAGAAAAAAGAAGAAATTGAATAAATAATAAATAGCCTATCCACAAAAGAAGAAGGAGAAAAAAAAAGGCTCAGGACTTGATGGATTCATAGCCAAATTCTACCAGACATACCAATAAAAGCTGGTACCATTCCTACAGAAACTATTCCAAAAAATTGAGGAGGAGGGTCCTCCCAAACTCATTCTGTGAAACCATCATTGTTCTGATAACAAAACCTGACAGAGGCACAACAACAACAAACTTCAGGCTGATATCCTTGATGTACTTCAATGCAGAAATCCTCAACAAAATACTTGCAAACAAAATCCAGCAGCACATCTAAAGTTAATACACCACGATCAAGCAGGCTTCATCCCTGAGATGCAAGGTTGGTTCAACACATGCAAATCAATAAATGTGATTCATCACACAAACAGAACTAAAGACAAAAACCACATGATTATCTCAACAGACAAAGAAAAGGCTTTGATAAAATTCAATACCACTTCATGTTAAAAAACTGTCAATACCCCAGGTATTGAAGAACATATCTGAAAATAATAAGAACCATCTATGGCAAACCCATAGTCAACATCATACTGAATGGGAAAAAGCTGGAAGCATCCCCCTTGAAAACTGGCACAAGACAAGGATGCTCTCTTTCACCACTCCTATTCAACATAGTATTGGAAGTTCTGGCCAGGGCAATCAGGCAAGACAAAGAAATAAAGGGCATCCAAATAGGAAGATAAGAAGTCAAACTATCTCTGTTTGCAGACAACATGATTATATATCTGGAAAACCCCATTGTCTCAGCCCAAAAGCTCCTTCAGCTGATAAACAACTTCAGCAAAGTTTCAGCAATGTTTGATTTATAAACTTTTATATTCCTCTGGCATATACCCAGTAATAGGATTGCTGGGTCGAATGGTATGAAATTAAGGCAGACATCAAAAAGTTGAAAATATGAGAAAAATGTTAAATCAATGTATAAAATCACCAGCATTAACATACACCAACAACTGGCAAACTGAGAGCCAAATTGTAAAAGCAGTTCCATTAAAAATTGCCACAAAAATAATAAAATACATAGGTGTATAGCTAACCAGAGAGGTGAAAGATCTTTACAATAATGCAAACAAATGGAAAAACATCCCATGCTTACGAATAGGAAGAATCAATATTAAAATAGCCCTACTACCCAAAGCAATTTATAGATTCAATGCTATTCCTATGAAATTACCAATGACATTCTTCAGAGAACTAGAAAAAACTACCTTGAAATTCATAAGGAACCAAAAAAGAGCCCAAATAGACAAGGCGATTCTAAGCAAATAGAATAAAGCTGGAGTCATCACGTTAAATGACTTGAAACTATACTACAGGGGTACAGCAACTAAAATAGCAGGGTGCTAGTACAAAAACAGGCATATAGACTAATGGAAAGAATAGAGAGCCAGAAATAAGACCACACATCTATGACCATCTGATCTTCGACAAAGCTGCCAAAAACGAGCAATGGGGAAAAGACTCCCTTTTCAATAAACGATGCTGGGACAACTGGCTAGTCATATGCAGAAGATTGAAGCTGGACCCCTTCCTTACATCATATACAAAGGTTAACTCAAAATGATTTAATGAATTAAATGTAAAACCCAAAACTATAAAAACTCTGGAAGATAAACTAGGCAACACCATTCAGGACATAGACACAGGCAAAACTTTCATGACAAAGACACCAAAAGCAATCACAACAAAAGCAAAAATTGACAAGTGGGGTCTAATTAAGCTTAAGAACTTCTGCACAGCAAAAGAAACTTTCAACAGTGTAAATAGGCAATCTACAGAATGGGAGAAAAATTTTGCAAATTTTGCATATGACAAAGGTCTAATATCCAGCATCTGTAAGGAACTTAAACAAATCTCCAAGAGAAAAATAAACAACCCCATTAAAAAGTAGGCAAAGGACATGAACATACACTTTTCAAAAGAAGACATACATGCGGCCAACAAGCATATGAAAAAATGCTCGACATCACTGATCATTAGAGAAATGCAAATCAAAGCCACAATGAAATACTATCTCACACCAGTCAGATAGCTGTTACGAAAAAGTCAAAAAATAACAGATGCTGGTGAGGTTGTGGAGAAAAAGGAACACTTATACACTGTTGGTGGGAATGTAAATTAGTTCAACCATTGTGGAAAGCAGTATGGTGATTCCTCAAAGAGCAAAACAGAAATACCATTTGACCCAACAATCCCATTACTGGGTATATACCCCGAGGAATATAAATCATTCATTCTACCATAAAGACACATGCACACAAATGTTAATTGCAGCACTATTCACAATAGCAAAGATGTAGAATCAACCTAAATGCTCATCAATGACAGATTGGATAAAGAAAATGTGGTACGTATTCACCATGGAACACTATGCAGCCATAAAAAAGAATGACATCATGTCTTTTGTGGAAACATGGATGGAGCTGGAGGCTATGGTCCTTAGCAAACTAATGCAGGGAATGAAAAACACATATCATATATTCTCACTTGTAAGTGGGAGCTAACTGATAAGAACATATGAACACAAAGAAGAAAACAACGGACACTGGGGTTTACTTGAAAGTGGAAGGAGAGGAGCAGAAAATATAACTATTGGATACTGGGCTTAATACCTAGGTGATGTAAAATACCTTGACACCTGTTTGTTCTGTAAAACAAACCCCTGTGGCACGTGTTTACCTATGTAACAAACCTTCACGTGTACCCCTGAACCTAAAATAAAAGTTAAAAAAAAAAAAACAGACTCAGATATGGCAGAAATTTTATATTTCCCAGATTGGGAACTTAAAATAAGTATGATTAAAATGTTAACACCTCTGATGGAAAAAGTAGACATCATGTAAGAGTAGATGAGTAATGTAAGCGGAGAGATGGAAGCTTACAAATAATCTGAAGGAAATGAAGGAAATGCTAGGAATCAAAACACTGTAACAGAAATAAAATAATGCCTCTGAAGGGCTTATTAATAGACTTTAAATAGCTGAGGAAAGAACCAATGAGTTTGAATATAATGTCAATAGAAACTTCCCAACAAGAAAAGGAAGGAGAGAGATGAATGGAAAAAGTGGATCAGAATATCCAAGAACTGTGGAACTACAAAAGGTGTAACATAGGCATAATGGGAATACTAGAACAGGAAGAAAGAGAGAAAGAAAAAGAAGAAATGTTTAAATTTCACTGCTGAGTCATTCATGTATTGGAGCAGACTGGGTCTGGGCAAGGGGATGGTGTGCAGGTGGGCTACTATGAGCATCTGAGCTGAGTTTTGAACAATATATAAAAGGCAGGCAGGACGTAGAAGACAGAAGGAACATGTGCAGAAGCACACAGATGTGAAAATACTTGAAGTAGAAAAAAAAGTTCCAAATAATTTTGCTCTGTTGAGAGTGGCTGGATTCAAATGTAAAGAACCTTAAATTCCATTCTAAGATATTTGCACACTGTCAGGGTTCAAATCTCAGCTCTGCCACAGTGTAGCCTATCTCATAAGGCTTCACTAAAGATTGAGTCATGTAATGCATGAACATATTTGGCACAATGTTAGGCCCTGCAAACACTCAATAAAAAGGAGCTGCATCTAAATGATTTTATAGAATCATTAGAGTTCGCTAAGAAGTGGCATCCTATGATCAGATGTGTATTTCTAAAAGATCATTGTGCTGGATACATTGAAGATAGACTGTAGGAAAGACATTGTGTAAGAAGCTTTAGTTTGCTTTGAACTGTTTGTATCCCTGGGATGCCATTAAAGATATACTCAAGCACCTTCTAAGCCTAGATTCTTAGAACAATTTGGGAAAGATCAAGAGCAAACCCTTGTTAAATTTTAAAAAGGCATGCCTGTTAAAAGATTACAAAGTTGACAAAAACAAATCATGTTGATAAAGCAAGAAAATATAACATCAAAACCCAATGCTTGTAACAGTTTTATTCCTAATCAAAAAATTGCAACAATCCAAATGGTCATCAATTAGTGAATGGTTAAATGGTACATCTATGCAGTGGAATACTATTCAGCATAAAAAGAAATGAATTATTGATATATGTCACAACATAGATGGGTGTTAAATGCATTATGCTCAGTAAAGGAAGACAGACAAAAAAGCTACATATCATATTATTCCATTTATATGACATTCTGGAAAATGGAAATTATAGGAATAGAAACAAAGGAATTTTTACCAAAGACTAAGGCTGGGGTGAGAGGATTGAATACAAAAGGACATACAGGAACTTGGAGTGACAGAACTGTTCCATATCTTGACTATGGTGTATACATTTGTCAAAACACATCAAATCACATTGTACATGTAAAATGGATGAATTTTGCTATTTGTAAATTATACATAATAATTTGACCTTTAAAAGAACCTCAGCCTTAAATTAGGGTCTGAGATGTCTTAGGTAACTATATTTCTGGCTTCCACATTACTTTTCCATTTCTATAGTTGCAGCAAATCTCAAGTAAAGACTTTAAACTTTTATAGCATGTCTAGGGTATATAACAGCTATTAATTACATCTATTTTATATGTGGGGAAATTGAGGTCCAGTGATATTTAATTACTTATCCATGTTAATGGTAGTATGGTGATCAGAATCCAAGTCCTCAAACTTGAAGCCCAGTGCTTTTTATACATGCCAAATACCCATTCCTATTGTATTAGCCCACCTTTTTTATAATTTACAAACAGTTAAAAAAATAAAACCTCCCCACTTCTAATGCCATATCTAGGAATAAAAAGAAGTACAAATGGATCTTAAATCTTGTGTCACTGACTATGGTTTCAGGGCACACCAAACTGAAGCCTTCATGAGCTTTGCAACTCATTCCTTCTGGATAAATATGTCTTTGAAAATTCTTGTTACAAGATTAAACATTCAAGGGTGGCATACAATTTTATGGTTATGAAAGAAGGCACAGATTAATTTTGTTAGACTTCCAAAAGGGATTCAAAATCTCCAAGCATTTTGGGAAACCATATTTTTTTTTTTTTAGCAAGCAAGTGTTGATCATTCAGACTGCGGTATTATGAGGTTTCTAATGACATTTTTCCACCTTTAGAAAAACAGTCAGAATGTATAACAAGATAAATCAATGTAAAGCTCTTTTCTTTAAAAACTTAGCTCATTGAAATAAGTGATGGCATTTAGAAATGGTCATTCCTAAACCACTATTTTTGTAGATGAAATTAACTCTTTATAATTCATTTGGAATTTTTCTTAAACAGGGTACAAGAATCAGAGATCTAATTTTTTTTCTAAGTAGATACTCAATTATGTCCACACCATTTTTAAACAAACCATCATCCTCCCTCCACCTACATTAAAATGAAATGTTACCTTTATTATATTTTACATTCTCATATATATGTATTTTTATCTGTTTCTGGATTCTTTATTCTACAGGTCAATTATCTTTTCCTTAGCTTACTGTTTCAATTGATGCTGCTTTGTAGTAATTGATAGCAACTCACAGAATATGTCCCCTCTCATGAATGCTTTTTTCCAATATTTTCTTGGCAATTCTGGTATATTCATTTATATTAACTGTGTAATTATGTTGTCCAGTTTCAAATAATTTATATTCTATCAAATTGCACTACTTATACATATTCTGGAAAAACATATCTTTTATTCTTTGATATCTTCCCATGCAGAAACATGTTGTCTCTTCATTAATTTGGATCATATTTTGTGTCCTATAATAAAGTTTTAGGTTTTCTTCCTTAATCAATAGGCTTTATTTTTAGTTTTAGGTTTATAGAAAGAAATGTGCGGAAAGTACAGGGTTTCCACATACTCTCCAAACTCTCACATCAAGTTTTCTAAATATTATTAACATTTTGCATTAATGTGATCAATTTGGTCTAATTGATGAACGAATATTTATAGATTGTTATTAAAGAAGGTCCACAGTTAACATGAGGGTGCACTCTGTGTTTTGTACAATTCAATTGGTTTTGACAAATGAATAATTTCATGTGTCCATCATTACAGCATCATACAGAATTGTTTGCCATCCTAAAAATTGTTTCCCACCCTAAAAATATTCTGTGATCCATATATTGATTCCTTCCTTCATATTTCCTCCACAACACCTTGGCAACCACTGATCTTTTTATTCTCTCTATAGTACTACCTTTTCCAGAATGTCATATAGTTCTAAGCATACATTATGTACCCTTTTCAGACTGGCTTATTTCACTTACGGTTTCACATTTAACGTTTCTCCATGTCTTTTCATGATTTGATACATCATTTTTTACTTATATCTTAATATTATTTTATTATATGAATGTACCACAGTTTGTTTAGCCAGTCACAAAGGATGAAGGACATCCTGGTTGCATACAATTATTGGCAACTGTAAATAAAGATGCCATAAACATTTGTGTGTAGGTTTTTGTGTGGACAAAACTTTTCAACTAATTTTGGTAACTGCCTACAAGTGCAGTTGCTGGACATTATGCAAAGCTTACTTTGAACTTTATAATGAACTGCCAAACTGTTTTTTAAAAGTGGCTATATCATTTTGCATTCCCATTTGCTATGAATAATTCTTCCTGCTGCTACACAACCTTGCTAGCATTGGGTGTTATCTGTGTTTTCGATTTTAGCTTTTCTAATATGTATGTAATAGTACCACAATGTTGTTTTATTTTCATGGGTACACAGTAGGTTATATATTTGTGATGATATGAGTTATTTTGATACAGACATCCAATGTGTAATAATCACATCATAGGAAATGGGATGTCCATTCCCTCAAGCAATTACCTTTTGTGTTACAAACAATCCAACTGTACTTTTTTATTTTAAAATGGAAAATTAAATTATTTTTGACTATAGACTCCCTGTTGTGCTAGCAAATAATAGGTCTTATTCATTTTTCCTACTTTTTTTATCCATTAACCATCCCCACCTCTCTGCAATGCCCCCATACCCTTCCCAGCCTCTGGTAACCATCCTTCTACTATCTATGTCTATGAGTTCAATTGTTTTGATTTTTAGAGCCCACAAATAAGTGAGAATATGTGGTATTTGTCTTTCAGTGCCCGGCCTATTTCATTTAACATAATGACCTCTGGTTCCATTCATGTTGTTGCAAATGACAGAATCTCATTCTTTATGGCTGAATAGTATTCCATTGTGTATATATATCACATTTTCTTTATCCATTCATCTGTTGATGGACACTTAGATTGCTTCCAAATCGTGGCTATTGTGCACAGTGCTGCAATAAACATGGAAGTTCCGATATATCTTTGAAATACTGATTTCCTTTCTTTTGGGTATATACCCAGCTGTGGGGTTGCTAGAGCATACGGTAGTTCAATTTTTAGTTTTTTGAGGAACCTCCAAATCGTTCTCCATAAGGGTTGTAGTAGTTTACATTCCTACCAACAGTGTAGAAGTGTTCCCTTTTCTCCGAATCCTCACTAGCATTTGTTATTGTCTGCATTTTAAATACAAGCCACTGTAACTGGAGTGAAATGATATCTCATTGTAGTTTTGATTTGCATTTATCTGATGATCAATGATATTGAGCACCTTTTCATATTTTGGTTTCCCATTTGTATGTCTTCTTTTGAGAAATGTCTATTTAAATGTTTTGCCCATTTTTCAAATTAGATTAGATTTTTTTCCCTACAAAATCGTTTGAGATCCTTATATATTCTGGTGATTAATCCCTTGTCCAATTGATGGTTTGCAAATATTAATCTTATTTTTATATAAGCCCCTTTGCATCCTTGTTAAATGCATTCTAAAGTGTTTTATAGTATCATTGTTTAAACAAGATCATTTCATTTTTCACCTTTACATGTCTAACTGGTTATTGTCTGCAAAAACAAAAGCTATTGAATTTTTGTATATTTTTAGTAAGCTATCATACTGAAGTTTCTCATTAATTCTATTTTTTGTTGTTGTCGTAGTTGAATCCTTTGGGTTTTCTAGGTATGCAATCATATAATCTGAAAATTAAGATTATCTTGTCTCTTCTTTTCCAATATTTATATAGCATATTTCATTTAATTTTCTTATTGCATCAGCTAGAACCTACAAAACTGTAATAGTGACAGAGAGAATTTCCATCTTGTATGTCATGGATGTAAGGAAGCATATATGTTTACAAGGATGTTGCAACACTGTGGTTATTAAAAACAAAAATAGAAAAAAATGCATAAATATCCATTAGTAGAAGACTGATTGAATAAAATAAGGTAGTTCTGTCCTGTAAATGATTATGCAGCAAAATGAATTAGACCTGTAGAAGATGTGGAAGGATGTTTCTCATACAGTTGTGTGTGATGAGGAAGGCTGAAGCATGATATGCATAGCATGTTCTCTTTTTTATAAAAAAAAAATAGAGAAGGGGAAATATTTGCATATATGTGTATATATGAAAGAAAATAATGTATTTTATATATGTATACACACATACACACATATACACACAAAGAGAGAAGGCGGGGAGAGAGAGAGAGGAAGAAAATGTTAGCATAGAGGAAAGTGAAGAAGTATATAACAGTAAACATTAGTTATTTTAGTGGTTGAAATGGAATGGAAGAGAGGATGAAATTAACTTTATATTAATACACCTCTTCACGGTTTGATTTGTCAAAACAATCAGCTTTTAAATACAGACACACACACACATATGTGTGTATATATATATATGTATGTGTGTGTGTATATAAATATATATATATATATATATACACACACACACACTTCTAGTCAGTGGTCTCTTTTTGTAAAATTTAATAAATGTAAAAAAATAGATACATGGGTTTCATTAGACTTAAGCAAGTCACTTAATCTCTTTGGGCTTCAGTTTCCTCATTTGAGTCCCTTTCAACACTCAGAGTCATTAAAGAGTACTTAGAAAGCATTACAGGATTTGTTTCTGGACTAGCAATTTTGATAGAGAATTCTGTTTGTATCAGCAACGTGAGTGATTAAGTGCATAACATATGCATGTAGTGGAGCAATCACAGTGAGATTATAAGAACATTAGATGTCAGAATTACAGCGTTTGAATCTAATTGGCCACGTGTAGGGTAAGTGACCCTCTGTGAGTTATTTCAGTTTCCTCATCTGTAAAAAGAAGATAACAACCACCAATAAGTAGACTCCCCTCCTTTTGCTAACTGATGGAGTTCAGACAGAGGAGGTACAACTCCCTCTCACACATCCCTTGCATTCTCAGGACAACCAAGATTAAATTACTCAGCCATCTTTAGATAAAATATATATATATTACATTTTATGAAAAGGTAAACAAGAGCTTCCAAACCAGTGGGTCACAGCACTCTGGAGTGCTATGTAAGGGTTACCAGTATACGGGCACATTGATTTTGTGTTGCTCAGCCCCAAATCAGTCAGGAGGGCTGAGAGCACCTAAAGCTCTCAAAGCCAGTCATCCACTCACTTTGGTGTGCCATATTATCACTTTCTCTGTGGGCTGTTACATAAAAATATTTGTAGAATTTAAATCAACCCAGTTGTCCCATATAATCGATGTTTATGGTTTCTTTTGAATAAATGTAGAAATTGCCCCTCTTAGTCTTAAAACTTGAGAGAGTCACATTTGTCTTATCTGAGTTCCTTTCTCAGGAAACCAACCTTCAGGTCTCCCAAATGGTATCAAGGAACCAAAACTTAACATATCACTACATACAGACAAGGAGAAATTCAACCCCTCATCCGTCATGATTGTCTAAGCAACTACCTGCTTCCCGTTAGCCAACTCCTATTCCTTACTTCTCCCTAATTCCTGTTTACTTGTATTTAGTTACCTTTGTTCCCTGCTATATAAACCCCTGATTTTAGTCCATCAGGGAGATGGATTTGATATTGATTTCCCATTTCCTCAGCTGCAACACCCAATTAAAGCCTTCTTCACTGGCAATACTCATTGTCTCAGTGATTGGCTTTCTGTGTGGCAACCTGCAGGACCGAAAGTAAACCCTTGATGTTTAGGTAACGAAAGATTGCTCCTGACTATTATATACCATGAAAATATTAACTGATCTTATTTAGTTTTGAAATTTTCCTTTGCAGAGATTCATGTCTGTGATTAAAAACAGGTATGTCTGCTGCCCTTTACTCAAGACAAAGACACTATTGATTACAAGTAGGAGCTCTTCTTCTAGATGTTTCAATTGATGTAGTTTCTTCCTGGAGTGTTGAAAAGCAGCTGTTCACTCATCTATCTCCCTTCATGAGAAAAGAGAAATGTGTTTATTTTGGTCAGTTCAATATTCCCAGTTCCTAGCATAGCGCCTTGCACAGGTAGGCACCCAATACATATGCACTGAATGAATGATCAGTTGTACAAATAAGTTTTTACTGAACCATCCATCATTCCCAACCAATTTCATTTATAACCAATGGTAAGCGTCTAAAATTGAGATAGTTGGGACAAGAAAAAGGAGAATTCAAAGTGATAGCCTTGACGTTATTAACACCAGACTTTTACCAACTGAGGTAACTAATCACATAGATGAGTGTTTTACTGCAAAGCGTGTATTTGTATTTTTGTTGACAATATCCTATCAAAATTAGGACATTCTTCAGTTTAGAAATGGGATAAAATGACTCCACATTTGTGTGATAACAGTGTGCTCAGTGAATAACGAAGTAGGTTTAGTGTTCTTTGTTCAATTAAAAAAAGAATCTTTATCTCTCATTTGTAAAATGCTTTAAAAACACTAACATTATTGAATATTCTGCTCTAATGTCTAAACCCTATTTATATAGTGTCAGAAGAAACTTCTAAAAGTGTAGCCCCTCTCCTCATCTCAGTTTGATAACTGATGCAATTCAGATAGAGAATATATAATCCTCTTACACATATCCTTTGTATTCCTCAAACAGGCTGGATTGGCTTACTCAGGTATCTTTATGAACATGCCTCCAGTACCACCTGATTCACCTCTACCTTCATAACCAGCTGTGATTACATGTAGGCACAGAATGATAGTCCTTAAAGGTCTACCATAGCATATTTCAAACAGCCCAGGAAACTCAAAACGAACTATGAGAGTGATACAATATAATTAATTAATTAAGTAAAACTCAGAGACTGATGGAAAAGAAAGGAATTTAAAGATTCTGTATATTTGAAAAGACACCTGGAAAATGGATCATGCAAACAATAGTTTTCACCGTTAAAGCACTAGAGTTAAGACGTTTGTTAAATCAAGTTTAGCCTAAAACTTCCTGCTTACATATTTTAAGTATGACCTAAATGTTTCTCTGTACATCTTCTAGTATAACAAGTGGTGGTGTAAATAGGCCATAGCCTACTCTTGTGCCAATCACTGGGTTTTGACCAATCAAATGTGGCCAACTTCAAAATGTGTTCAAATAAGACAAATGCTGAGATGTAACCAATCCAGCTGTTTCTGGACCTCACTTCCATTTTCTGTTCATCATTTTCCTTTTTCTGTCCATAAATCTTCTTCTATTACATGGCTGTACTGGAGTCTCTGAACCTACTCTGGCTCGAGAGGCTGACTGATTTGTAAATCATTCTTTGCTCAGTTAAACTCTTTTACATTTATTTCAGCTGAAGTTTTTCTTTTAACAGATGATATCAGAAGTGGGATCCAAAGTAGAGCTTCTAATGACCCCAAGAGTATTGAATGACCAAGTGAGGTACCCACCAGACCCATTGTGTCCATTACTCTCTTGGAGCAACTGGGGATCATGGTTAAGTTCTCTCTTGGATTCCGAAGCTCCATGGTTTTCTGTTTTGAGTTCTCTGAGTTTCTTTGAGCAAATTTCTGATCCAAGCTGGGTTTGGAAGTCATGGCAGAAAGCGGACTTGGCCCAGGATCAGATTGGATCTGGTAATTAACTGGCTTGGATCCAGTTAGAGGCCTCTTACATCTGACTGGGTCAGAAAGAACCTAGTAGTAAGTGGCAATATTGCAGGGGGTATAAAATTTGGCTTTTGGAAATTCACAGAGATTTTTGTGTTCTACTCCTTTGTTTCATTTTTCTTGCATGCTTAAGCAGGGAAAAAAATCAGTAGCTAAGTTGATCAAGGGAACCTGAGAACAAAAACAATATTTGAGATAAAAATGGGATCCTTAATTTCTGAAGAACTGAGTTCCTTCTGGCATATACACACATGAACAAGTATGAGGCCCCAGAAGCAGCAAAGTCTTATTGAAATCGCAAAATCTCACTAAAGGTAAGTTGCAGTGGAACCTTCCAAATGAATGACACTGTACTGAAGTGCATTTGATTGAGGGCTCCCAAATTAGTCTCATCTAGGGATGCCTATTGACATGCAGAAGCTTCTAAAAAGACTTCAATATTTTATCTAAAGACTTTATAAAAGGCAAATACAAATCTTAAGCAACTAATTGATTTTGAAAAATTAAGTCTGCAACCTTTTGGCTTAGTTAGTTTCCCACCCAAAAGGTGGAAAGAAAGTTACCCTAGATAAGGTGCTTATAAAAGGTAGGCCCTCAGGTAAAATAGGCATGCTTCTTTTTACAGATCTATCCATGCTGAGTCCAGGCATACAATGCTTTGTTGGCCCTATTCTTTAGTGGGCTCCACCCATTACCCTGAACTCAGTAATTTTAGCTAAGAAACAGTAGCTATGTTAAAAAGAAAACCCTATTGAACTAAAATACATCTTTCTGGAATTTAATTGACTATCTTAAAACTCTTTTGTAAAAAAAATATTTTATATATATTACATATATGTATATATATTATATATATGTGTGTGTGTGTGTGTGTATATATATATATAGAGAGAGAGAGAGAGAGGAAATCTCCATTTGTAGGGATATCTGCCTATGTACATTAGAAACTTAACATTTGTATTAGTCTGTTTTCACATTGCCATAAATACCTGAGACTGGGTAATTTATAAAGAAAATAGGTTTAATTGACTCACAGTTCTGAATGGCTGGGGAGGCCCCAGGAAACTTATAATCATGGCAGAAGACAAAGGGGAAACAAGGCACGACTTCACAAGGTAACAGGAAAGAGAGAGAGAGCAAGGAAGTGCCACACTTTAAAACCATCAGCTCTTGTGAGAACTCACTCACTATCATGAGAATACCATGAGGGAAACCATCCCCATGATTCAATCACCTTCCACCAGGTCCCTCCCTTGACATGTGGGGATTACAATTTGTGATGAGATTTGGGTGGGGATACAGAGCCAAACCATATCACCATTCTTATCACCATTCTTTTTTTTTTTTTTTTTTTTTGATATGAAGTCTCCCTCTATCACCCAGACTAGAGTGCAGTGGCACAGTCTCAGCTCACTGCTACCTCTGCCTCCCAGGTTCAAGTGATTCTCCTGCCTCAGCCTCCTGAGTAGCTGAGATTACAGGCATGCACCACCACGCCCAGCTAATTTTTGCATTTTTAGTAGAGACAGAGTTTCACCATGTTGGCCAGGCTGCTCTCGAACTCCTGACCTCAAGTAATCCACCTGCCTTGGCCTCCCAAAGTGCTGGGATTATAGGCATGAGCCACAGCACCCAGCCCATTCCTTTAAATTTGCATAATAAGTCATACTTTTGGTTGAGATGCTTTTCTGGCCACCTTGTCTTGATGGAACTTTCATGAGAGCACTGTTTTTTGTTTTTTGTTTTCCCCTGGTTTGAGCAAATGATAATATAAATTTTAGGGCTAAAATCTGGCTCTCCGCTTATGAGTTATAAATTTTTATTTTTTGTGGTTCCACCTAAGAGTTGTCCCTTTAGAAATACAAATTTGTTGCCTAGTCAACAATTGCTTAGTGCAATGAAACCAGTAATTGGAAGATTGATAGACTGAATGGGAGAAAGAAAAACTATTCTAAAACTGACCAATGAAAATTCTTACAAGTAATGGATTTTCTTCTGTCTGTATATCTCTATGTGTTGTGTGTGTGATGTTTATATGAAAAAGCTCTTATTAATTGGTTTAAAAAGAATAAGTGCTTAAATCAAATATTTTGTCAGAAAAATAGAAACTGTAATGTCTTTTCGTTCACATGACTTTAGTAATCTTTGGGAAATAAAGACAGTTTTATAAGATTATTGGTAAAATAAAGACACTTGGTCTAAATTAGGCAGGTCAGATATTAGGTTTGCTAAATGCTTTGAGGTCATAAACTCCTCCTTTGACTTTTGAAAATTGTTAGACTTACCTGCTTTAGAGCCATTAGATTCTAGATAAGGCTGGGGGACACATGGAGTTAACCACACCCCCTAGCTATGCTGGAAAGAGTTGGACTTTGTCTGCACTTCAGTCTGTTGTCCTAGGCCCCATACCTAGTACATAATTAAAATCACTTACTTACCAGGTTTTTCACTGAAAATAAAAATTGCTAAGAGTTGAGATTCTAACATGTAATTGAGACTACTAAAGAAACAGTTTTACATGCAAAATGTGTGAGGAAAGTGAAGTATGCTTTTGGTAAAAGATTATAAGAAGGCATGGGAATGTGGATTTTTGGTCCTAGATTAAAGGGTTAAATGATTGATTTAGGTTAGATAGGATAAAGCTGAAAGTTTGAACAAGTTGTGGAAGATTGTGAAAAATTAAACTTGTAAAAGAAATTCTACATGTGAACATATTGGCTAAATTTAAAGGGGTATTACTCAGTTTTTTTTTGTTTGTTTCTTTGTTTCTTTGTAAATTGAACACTGAAATAAAAGCACAAAAGGGTTTTCTTAGAGCACTGATCTACTATTTAACAAAAATTTGTAATGGGTTATAAAAGATTTATGTGAATCTCACCTTATGGTAAAACTAATTAAGATTAGATAGATTTGTCTACTAGGTTTTATTAAAAATTGGGGTTGATATTAATAGTATACTAATGCAAGGATGAAATTTGGCTTTCTTTCTTGAATGAGATTTTATGCTAAATAATAGAATTGCTCTAGATTACTTACTGGCTAAACAGAGAGGTATCCATGCAACTGCTGGCACTTGTGGCCTGTGGAGAAATACATCCCATCAGGTATTATAGAGACTCAGTGTAGGAGATTAATGAAGAGACTGCTTAGTTAAAGCGAGTAGACTCTTTAGCTCATTCTTTGATCTATTTGATTTTAGTTGGTTTGGTTCATGGTGACCCTAGGTAAGGGGCATACTCCAAACTCTTGGTATTATCCTACTGACAATCATAATAGTAGTCCCCCTGGTGTACTGTCTTCTCTCAAAAGTTTGCATTCAGCCATCTCAAGAATGGCAAATGTTCTCTCTTTAATTGGAATGCCAATAGCTGAAGGAAATGTGTGACCATGAGGGCATCATAACCTATGAATGAATTGCTGAGACCTGGAAACCCAAAATGACGGTAACTGAGAGTGGCACACTCTCACCTAAGTGAGAACCTGACAAAAAGGGGGGAATTTTTAAACAAAATTATGGGAGGCCATTGTTTTGGACTGAGCTCATGTCATGCACTAGGCCCCAACAGACCAGACAAAATCAAAAGGGACTCACTTGTGCTAAATGTAACATAATCAAACTAAGACTTTAAGGAAACACATATATCCTAGAACAGACCAGGTTTTGCCTTTTTCTCCTGTAAATAGGATGTTCCAGAGTAAGAAGTTATCCTCTACTCTAACCCTCACAAAAAAAAAAAAAAAAAAAAAAAAATGACCTGAAGTCCTTGTTCACACCTTACACAACCCACTGTTCTGCAATTTTCCAGTGGGTTTCAAGACCAAATAAGTACATTTATGATGGTGATAGTGACATCAATGACTAAAGTTTTGGTCAATCTCTCAAAATGAGAGGATGAATAAAAGGGGGAAATTGTTAAGTCATGTTTAGCGTAAAGCTGCTTTCTTACATATTTTAAGTTTGGCCTAAAGGTTTCTCTGTACAGTCAACTATCATAAGTGGAGGTGTAAATAGACCATCACCTACTCTTGTGCCAATTACTAAGTTTTGACCAATCAAATGTGGCCAACTGTTTGAACCGTGTTCAAATAAGGCACAGAGCTATAACCAATCCAGCTGTTTGTGTTCCTCACTTCCATTTTCTGTAAATTACTTTCCTTTTTCTGTCCATAAATCATCTTCTACCACACGACTGCGCTGGAGTCTCTGAGCCTACTCTGACTCAGGAGGCTGCCTGATTTGTGAATCATTCTTTGCTCAATTAATCTTTTAAATTTAATTTGGCTGAAATTTTTCTTTTAACACATTGGACATTTCTAACTTTGAATGAGCACCAGAATAAACTCTGGACAAATGTATCCTCTTCTTTATATTCCTATAGCCGGAGCAAAACTTGCTCAGCCTGGTAGAAAATACACAGGCTATAAAGTAGGCAAGGCAGACTATCCAAATACTAACTGAAAAGGAAATATGTTCCTGATATGTTGGTACACTTTCTTCAGGTATTTACTTGAAACCTTGTATGAGAACCAAGAGTTAGCAATACATTCCTGAGCTTCAGGTACTCTTTAACTTTTGATTCTAGTATTTTATCCTAATCCATTAGTATATTGTAGGGGCTAAGAGTGGGGCCAGTAGCCAAACTGCAAGTCACAAACTGCTGTTGACTTTTGCTAACCCACTTAGCTTGTCTCCAGTCACTTCTTCTATAAAATAGACATAATATTACGTTATATGGTAGTTCTAAGAATTGCGTTAATCTATCTCATGCACCTAAAACACAGCTTGCCATATAGTAAGTACTTAATAAATGTTAGCTAACATTATGATGATCATTTATCAACTGTAAAATATTATGGAAATATTAAATATTATCCAGGCAGAGCTGGAAAGGCCTGTTGCTTCACCATTGTTGGTCCATTTCTAAGGAAGAGTGAGAAGTGGCATTTGCCAGCAGTAAATTGCTTGAGTATGTAAGGATGATAGTGATGTCTAGAAATATGAGAAAAGGAGAAGAAAGAAGTTAGCAGAAAGTAAGATGAGATAGTAGAATGATTCTTATAAGGGAAAGTTGATTATCTGGATTTCACTCCCAGCTGCTAACTCTTTGGGCAGGTCATGTTCCCTTCCTCAACCATAAAATTAAAATAAAACTTTATTTTTCTTTCTTTTGCCAGGCTCCACTGTACCAGCATGGCATCTTACAAAAGTTCCCAAGATATGGTCAAGGCTGGGTTTAGTCCCAGGCCCATTGCTGGAGTGGGTAGTGATTAAGAAAATGAATTCTGGAGTCACACTGCCTTGAATAGAAAATCAGGCTTTGTTCACTGTGTAACTTTGGATAAGTCACATCTCTCTAAGCCTCAGTGGTTTTGTTCTCCATTAAATTAGGATAATAGCACCTACCATACAGAGTTGCACTGAGATTTAAACAAGATAATGTTGAAATCAAGTTTAGCTACAATGAATGGCACACAATAAGTGCTTAATAAATACAAATGAGGTTGATGATGGCATAAACCCACCAAATTATCTGTAGTCTACTTTTATGCATAATAAACATTATGTTCCTTTTTATCTGTCACAATATTGTCTTCATTAAGATAATTCACATTAAGACCTAGACATTCTAGTACAGAGCATGTTCTTGGTGTCTATTGTTAAGTTTCCCTAGGCGTGAAAATGGAGAGGCTTCCAAATGTAAAAGCATATGACAGCTGTGGGAGTTAGGGATTAGGCTTCCCTAGGAACTGAGGGTCTGTCAGATCCTATAGAAACAATCTGCTCCACCTTTTATGTGTGTTTGGTTCCAACAGTACACACAGCATCTGTGCAGAAAACCTCCTTGGTCACTTACCATCACATCATAAAACCGTACAGTGTGTCAATTGCTATGTTCAGAGCTGACAGAGGAGAGTTGGCTTAGTTCTGTTACAAGACCGTGGCACCCAGGTTTGCTGCCAGAATATCATGGCTGGAAGGTTGTGTGGTTATTATCTGCTTCTTCCCCTAGATCCAATTTTCTGCCCTTTTCTGCTCTACTCTATGCTCAGAAAAGCCAAATGCTATTGATTCTATCTCCTGCCTCTGCACCCTCGCTTCTGTTTCAGTTTGAATGAGGGTGGCACTAGAGGGAGGCAACTAGCAAAAAAACAGAAAGCAGGATTATAAATGGTTAGGGTATTTATCCTACCCACTCCCTTCCTATCTGCTACCTTCATATGTTCCTTTAAGGCTGTATCTCTTGGCAGCTTCCTCCACTCTTGCCAGGTTCCAGTGACACTGCTCCTTCCCCTTGCCACTGCAGGTCTAGGGGTGATAATCAACAGCTTCTTCCCTTATTGATTTCTTCAAGCCTGCCCAAACCTCTGTAAATAATCATTTCATTCAACTCTCTTCTTCTTCTTCTTCTTTTTTTTTTTTTTAAGATGGGGTCTCGCTCTGCTGCCCAGGCTGGAGTGCAGTGACACGATCTCAGCTCACTGCAACCTCTGCCTCCTGTGTTCAAGCAATTCTCCTGCCTCAGCCTTCCAAGTAGCTGGGATTACAGATGTGTGCCGCAATGCCCAGATAATTTTTATATTTTAGTAGAGATGGGGTTTCGCCATGTTGGCCAGGCTGGTCTTGAACTCCTGACCTCAGGTGATCTGCCCGCCTCCGCCTCCGAAAATGCTGGAATTACAGGCGTGAGCCACTGAGCCTGGCCTCAGTTCTCTTCTGTTCAACCTTTGAATGTGGTTTATTTCCAGCTAAACTTAACCTTAGCAGTGTTTACACATCCTGTACTGGGCCCGTTTCTCTCCTCTGCATTCACTGTTGTGGCTTTCACAGAGTAGAACATTATGATAGTTGTTATTCTTTATAAGTACTACTACTTGTAATGGCAGGCCTTTGTTCCCGCCAGCAAATAATATTTCTATGTCCCCCAGATAATTTATTTCAAGTGTTATTTAAATGTTTACCCTTCTTCCCATTTGTTCTTATATGTTGTTAGGCTGGAGGGAGATTCTACTTTTAGCAGTTGGAGAAGGGGGTATTGCTTCTAACACCTGCATTAAAAATCAGTGATACATAAGAGTCACAGCTCTGAATTATTTAGTTGTGGATCTGTTGATTCTTCTCAGTGAAATAACTAATACCAAAAACTAATAATAAAAAAACTCCCTTTCCTCATCCCCAAGGCTGCTATTGACTGAAGTAAAATATGCATATTATACCATGCTGAGTTACCTTATACCACACAACATCAGGCTCCTGATTGGACTTTTTAAAATCATCCATGTCTGGACAGGAGATCTCCTTTCTTTTAGTGACTTCAGATTTTTCTAAATAGCGGATCCTGCTGTTGTAGCACAGGCCTGATTCATTCTCTGCAACAGTCAAGGACATTGACACCTTCATGCAATATGTTGAGTTTCTGTAGGAACAGAGAAATAACAAAATGGCTTTATTGGGTGTTTACAACTTTGTTTGTGCTCTATATATTTCAAGAGTATTGACTTTTCCATTTAGGACCTTGCCTAGAAATCAGAAACAACATCAAAGCAACACAGAGCAGTTTTATGCTGCAACTGACAAGAAGATATGAAACTAACTGCTAATGTGGATATTTGTGTGGCCATGAGGTAGCCACAGAGCTACATAGAGAAGTTATACCCATCTTCCAAACTGTAAGATAGTCTGACTTCCTTCCCAGCAATAAATATTACAATGTTGAAAATCTGATAATAAAAACCTATGAGAAAGTCTCTCTATAACTGGAGGTATAGCCATTTTTGCTCTGACCTTGTGGCCAGTCCTTTAACAGTTACTACAGGGACTGTTGAATTTTACTATTGGTTTCTCAGCCAACATTTCCTGACACAGAATACATACTAAAAACCAGATCAACATCCAGAGAATATCTGTTAGCTTACAGGTTAATTTACCTGTTAACTACTCAGCTTTTTAAGGTACTCACTGAGATGTGCCAGGTGTTGAATTTTGGGCTTTCATAAAGAAGAAATCCCACTAGAGTCTGGTCAGTTGGGATTAATTGTATCAACCAGTACTAGCATTATAAAGAATTTTCAACCCTGAATGTTATCATAAGGCCACTTATAAATTGGGCATTAATTGGCTAACACATTACATAAGGACATTCATTGAACAAAAATTCTGTCTTCTTGTACCTTGGTTAGCACTTTCTCAATAATGTGAGTTCAATAAACATATTTAATGAATCTAATTAACTACAATAAATAAATACAAATAAATAAAAATTCTGCCTTTGTTTTTCTATGTATAATCCATGACCTTTCTCTACTCTACCTTACTTGGATTCCGGAAGATGTCAAACACGAAAGAAAATGGAAAAGTGTGAGGAAGAAATCAGAAGCAGTCTGATAACACTATACAGATTAGCTGTAAACCTTGGTCGGAGTATTTAATTTTACTTTATGGAAGACATTTCGGGACCATATTTGTTTTAAACATCAAGGGATACGTGCTGTCAAAACTAAAATTGCTAAGGGAGGCAATTCAAACCAAGTGCTTTATAACTGAGTAATAACAATCTTAACAGATGGGATTAGCATGCCAACCAACAATTTTAAGACAGTACCAAATGATCGGCACTATTCATACTGCTTAGTACTCACTTACTGAAATTTTAAATCCCAGACATCATGCAAAACACAGGAATGCAGATGGCTATGCCCCTTGGGTTTACAAACTAAGTTAATAAGAATGATTCCTACTTAGGCTTCTGGTAAAGTTAATTTCTGGCAAGCGCCCCTGACTATGCTCAGGCCTCTGTCATCTGAGAAGGAAACTATCAAAGCACTCCAATTCTGATGTTTAGATGCAACCCCATCACACTATGTAGATTGTGGGATTTGCTTTTATTTCTTCCTCTATATGGGTTCCTGGAACACAAAGGGCGTAAGATATGCCCAGTGGGAATTAAATGAAAGAAACATTTATGTTCTTGTCAGACATTGGACAGCCTCTTTAAATGCCATGAATCTAAAGCCACAATAGTAGTAATAATAATATATTTCAGAGAAGAAGGGTAAATCAATTTAGCTCAATCAACTTAGCTCTTTTTCACCATTTTTTAAATACTTCAGTGTTAAATATTTCCAAGTCTCCTTGCTTCATACAAAGCCATACATGATCTAGCTCTACATAACACTCTCCCCTTTACTCATTAGGGTGCAGCCACACTGGCATTTTCTCTGTTCATTGAACACACTATTATTCAAAAAATAGGCCTTTGTACTTGCTCTTATCTGATCTTCTAATATTTGTTTATTTGTTAAAGTATGCACTAAAAAGGGCAAGGAATTTGTTGCTCTTGTTCATTACACCATCCCTGGGATCTAAATGAATAGATATAGATGCTTAGTAAACGTTAGTTGATTAAATGAATGGGCATCAAAAGGTATCTATTTGAGAGACAAGTTATTTTTTTCTACTTTTGTATCAGTTCCATGTGGTATATACCCCCCTTTCTTCAGATGAAGGTATATGGCTTGTCAAATATCATATTCCTTCAGATGAAGGTATACGGTTTATCAAATATCACATTCCTTGTATAAGTATGACCCGGATAATTTGCAAGTATTTGTGGATAGCCACTAGAAGAAAGATTGGCCAAGTTTTGTGCAGCAGCATATTGGCAAAGAATTAAAAATATTGGCTACATCTGAAAGACAAGAAGGACGGGCAGGGGCAGGGGATAGAGGGAAGCTAAATGGTTACAGTTATTTAAAAAGTATCTAACACAGAATAAAGATAATCACCTCTGCTGGATATCCAAAGTATTCTGAACAGTTCTCGATGTTACTGGCTTTGATCATATCTGCTCCACGGTGTTCATTCATACAGGTGAAAGGGACATACTTGTTACTTTTCAATTATTATGTTATACCTCCACAGAAGAAGAGTTGACCAGATATCTCAATAATAGAAGTAGGTGAAATGTTCAATGCTCTGAAAGAAGCTAACTATCCCAAATGTATGTATCCCTGGGTAGAAAATAGAGTAGACTAAAGTAGAGGACCAATCTGATATAGTGGTTTCTTAACAAAGCATCATCTTTAAACTAAGACTCACTAGGCTCAACTAGTTCTGTGACCTTGGACAAATTGTTTAACCTTTCTGAGTCTCAGTTTCTTCACCTGAAACATGAGGATAAGAAGCTGTTTATGGTGGCTCCATTGGAGGTGGGAAGAAGTAGTTCCTTTCATTATACAACTATGAGTAAAAATAGGTTTACATTTTTATACCTGACCTGTTCAGATCACTGTAAGTATTAAATAATGTATGTAAAATACCTAATACAGTATCTATCAAAAAGTAGGTATTCAAACAATTGTATCTCTAATTAGAATTGTAGGTATTGCCAGCATTGTTAAATATATTAAAAGATATATATATATAATTATATATACATATGTATAACTAATATGTATGTATACATCTATATGTGTATATGTATAATAATATACATATCTAATATGTACTACTTATAATTTACATGTGATATAATAATCATGAACAATATAAAAACAACACACTGGCAGCAGCGGGTTAAAATAGTCCACTGGGTTAGAAGTGCTACTTGACAGGAAACAGTCTGGAAGAGGTCAGTTGGGCAAAAGGTCTAATACTAGAGAGCCATGTAGGTCTGAGAGAATCAAAAAGATACACTGACTTAGTCACAAAAAGAAGTGTATCAAGAGAAAGCAGCTAAGGCAGGAAGGAACTTCCAGGTACTCTGAGTACTAGCTACTAGGAAGAGGCAGAACCTTGGAGGTCAAAGAGTTAGTAAAGGCTCCACTTAAAAAGGTTTACTTCTAGCCAGGCACAGTGGCTAACACCTGTAATCCCAGCACTTTGGGAGGCCGAGGCGGGTGGATCACGAGGTCAGGAGATTGAGACCAGCCTGCCTAACACGGTGAAACCCCGTCTCTACTTAAAATACAAAAAATTAGCCAGCCGTGGTGGCACGCGCCTGTAGTCCCATTTACTCCAGAGGCTGAGGCTGGAGAATCACTTGAACCCAGGAGGCAGAGGTTGCAGTGAGCTGAGATCATACCACTGCATTTCAGCTTGGGTGACAGAGTGAGACTCTGTCTCAAAAAACAAACAAACAAACAAAAAAACTTACTTCTGGGAGCTTCTTAGACAAATGCCTTCTATAACAAAGCCCAGAGACCTCAAAGCCAGGTTTCCAGGCACAAGACAAGAGCCATTCATGTGTTCATTCCCCAACCTCTCCAAAGTATAAACAATGTAGATGGTGTCAGCAGCATTTATGTTGATTTGGGGTGGTGTTAAGGGCAAGGAAGCTACCCTGTAGATGGCTGATGAGTGAGTTGAAGGAGGAAGTGTGTCCTTCCTAACCCTTATCTACAAACAACTTTAAGCCAGGGCCCAGTAAGTATACATTCTCATTCTGGTCACAGACATGTGAATAGATGCTGACATGTGAATAGATGCTGACAATCCACTTTGTTAACTCATGAACAAGTCATAGGATGAAGTCATTGGTCATTGAGGATGACCAAGGTCCCTGGAACTCAAAGACAAGGTCTGATGTGAGTCCTATTATCACCACAGGTGACCTGGGGGAGGTATAATCAAGGCTGCCGGACAGTCTGAAACTCAGGTTGATTTTTATTAGTTGTGTAATCTAGCCCTGGCACAGTTCATGCTAACAATCTTGCATTATTTAGATTTTATTTTGAAAAATGCCCCAGGCAGGTTCTATTTAAAATATTTCCTGCAACTGGGACCTAAAAATGTTACTTTCATTAGGTACAATTAGAGCTATGTGAGGTTGAGGAGGCAGACTGACGAGTGTGCAAGAACGGAGATGGTATTTTTTTCTCTCCGTACTTCACATCCTGAGGAAGACAAGGAACACATTCAGGCTCAATGTGGGCAAAAGGCCTTTGCAATGATACTGCAACAACAACTTACAATTACACACATTAGTAATCTTTCCAAGTACTTCTATATCTATTATCTTATTTAATTCTGCCAATAACCCAGTAAAATTGGCAGGGTAAGTATCCCTTACAGGAGTAAAACATAGACACAGAGAGGCAAAGAACTTAGTCAAGCTAACATAGCTGGTCAGTAGTTCAGAACCAAGGTTTATTGGCTGCTAGCCCTTGAATACTCTCAGAACTCGATGCTAACATTGCTTAACAGCCAAACTAACTTGTGGTTATCCATACCAACTTGAGGAAGCTGATAGAAAGAAAAGCAGATGTGTAAAGATAACATCTAAGGAATAATGTTAATTTGCGTAGCACAGAAGAATTAGAAAATTTATAAATAAATCTTGCTTTCTATTCCAAAGGTTTAATGTTAGCTTGTTTAGGTCATAATTAGAACTTTTTCCCCAGATGTATTTCTAAGGGAAAATATTGACCAACCTTGGGTTCTCTGGGGAGAAGAGTAAAACTCATAATTTAAAATACACATGAAACATCCAAATTCCTTTTCTAACTCCCATTTATAAAACATGCCCATACTATAAAATCTAAAGTTTTATTTTAGAGTTTGAGCATATGTGAACTTGTCGTATCACCAGGACTAAGCTAGTGAAAACAATCTAAATAAATTAGGGATCTTTCTTGTACCGAAAATCAAAAGCCTTAGATAAAATGCCTCATGATATAGTTGAAACTTTCCTAACTGATTTATTCGATTGTCTTATCCTCACTTCAAAATACTTTCCTTGCAAATTTCAGAGACCATCTAATGATAAGCAAACTAAAACAAGCTTTACTGTCTGAAATTTTATAAGATGAATTGATTCGCTATATATAACATCAATTAATCAATCTACAGTCATTGAATAAGACTGTCCTCCTTAAAACATAATAAGATCTAGCAACTGATATTTTAGCAAATTCAAGGAAGGAAAACAAATGAATAAACAAACAAGGTTTCAAGCCATTTGATGAGTTCTATTTCTCAGAAATCATTAGAAAAATTAAGTTTTCTAGTAAAGGAGGATAAGGGGGGAAAAGAATATCATGTATTTATTACAGCTGAACTGTACATTTAAAATGGTAAGGAGGGTAAATTACATATGTATATTTTACCTTATTTTAAAAAGTTTAAATTGAAAATATTAAAAAAAGAAAAAGAAGAAAGTTTTATTGAAAAATCTTTTAAGCTTGATTGGAAAGGGGACTTTCAGATGACTGCAGAAATAATTACATAAAACTGCAAACTTGCAATGTTAATGCATTAAAACACCAAAGATGGTCAAAGCCCTGAACTGTGTATTAATATTACCATTCTTTGAAGACCCACAACCCTTTAGAATCATTCAAATGACATTTAATGGGCACCTTCTATGTGCCATGCTGTTTATATACATTGAAAAGCAGATGTAAACCTAATATAAAGATAAAAATATCTATGCTAATAAGAAGAAGTTTGGGGAAACAAGTGAGGATCTATTGAATGAATTCACTTTTGTCACTTTTAGTCTTAAGTAAATCATCTTACTTCTAAGCTTGCAGAGTTGTAAAGAGCTCAGGGATTTTTGTTGGTTTAAAAAACAAAACAAAACAAAGAATGCCGTCACTCATAGATGATGTCTCTAACCTGTAAAAATGTCAATATAATAGGTTTTAAGTTTATGTACATTTTTTCCATATGGTATAAACCTGGTAATTAAACAAACAAGGATTTGTGGGGGCATAAACATATCATAATTTTTTAACTGTTCTTATCTCCTGCTGACATGAACATTCAGCCTTTGACATGACACTCGTAATCTGCAACCCAGAATTATTTAAGCATAACTTTCTTATAGTTCATGATGCAGTCAGATAAAAGGTCAATCCAAGGACTTGAGTGCTTGATAATGCAGCTTTTAGAGTTAGACTTGGGTTCAAATCCCAGCTCTATGATGTCTTACCTATGAATCTTTGCATGGGTGACTAAATCTCAGTTTTTGGTATATGTGGAATTAGAATAATAAAAGCAGCTATCTTTAGAGGGTTGTTTTATTGTGCAAGTGTTAAGAATGGTAAAGGGGGCCAGGCCCAGTGGCTCACACCTGTATTCCCAGCACTTTGGGAGGCCAAGCGGGTGGATCACTTGTGGACAGGAGTTCGAGACCAGCCTGGCCAACATAACAAAACTCTGTCTCTACTAAAAATACAAAACAAAAAAATAGTTGGCATGGTAGTATGCTCTTGTAATCCCAGCTACTTGGGAGGCTGAGGCACGAGAATCACTTGAACCCGGGAGGCAGAGGTTGCAGTGAGCTGAGATAACGCCATTGCACTCCAGCCTGAGCAACAGAGTGAAACTCTGTCTCAAAAAAAACAAAAGAAAAAAGAAAAGAAAAGAAATAATGGTAAAGGGTCTGAGATTTTACCTTGCTTATGCACTAAAAATTTAGCCTGCTAGTTTCATGGAAACTGGTAGAAGACACCAGAATCCTAGGTCAGAAATAATAAACAGTTAATTGCAGCAATGACAGTAGCCAAAGTATCAGTATTTGTGTTGCTTATGCAAACTCAATTCCCATAGGATAATACAAAGAGGATCAGGTGACACTTGTAGAAGTAGTGTGTTGTATTACAAAAGAACCCCAAGCTTAAGAAACACAAATTTCTTATAATGGGCCATAAGCATGTCTGCCCTTTGTTCCAGAGGCAGATACTAACTGTATTTTCCAAGGCTATAAGCAAACCTGCCTTTTGCTCTAGTGATAGACACTATTTCTGTCTTCTAAGGCTATTCTTTGGCCAGGCACGGTGGTTCACGCCTGTAATCCCAACACTTTGGGAGGCTGAGGCAGGCAGATCACCTGAGGTCAGGAGTTCAAGACCAGGCTGGCTAACATGGTGAAATCCTATCTCTACAAAAATTAGCTGGGTATGATGGTGGGTGCCTGTAATCCCAGCTACTTGGTAGGCTGAGATGGGAGAATCACTTGAACCTGAGACGCGGAGGTTGCAGTGAGCTGAGATCGTGCCATTGCACTCCAGTCTGGGTGACAGAGGAGACTCTGTCACAAAAAAAGAAAAAAATAATAATGCAAGAACCCCATGGAGAATTCTCTCCTACCAATGAGATAGTTCATTTAAAGCTCATAGCACAGTGCCTGGCATATACTAAGTGCTCAATAAAAATTAATTTCCTTTAACATCATCACCACTATTATCACACTATCTACTGATTCCCAACCCAACCCATAAAGTGAATCAAAGATGTTTTGTTTTCTTCTTGTTGTTATTGTTTTTTTAAAAAAGTAGCTCGTGGACAAGGTTATAGTAAACATTATGTGTATTTTAAAAACTACTCACTCAAAATAAAATTTTTGTCATCAAAATATTCTTCACCTTGAATTCAAAGCAAACTATAATTTATTTGGAAACTGCATTAAAGTTAGAAACCTACTCAAGGAAAAAAGTATACAGTACATATATATGTAACAATCCATTTATATATAGCTAGGATTTGTAGATTATTCTAGTGGTGAGCTCATGTCACCATTCCTAAGGGAAAGGCAATTGTAATATGCCACCTAATGGTACAGGCAGCTTGTTCAAAATCTGACTGCCAATGATTGAGGATGTGGATAAAGGTAAGGTAATAACGAAGGTAAATTTGAAAGGTTCCCTGACACCACCATTTTCCACATCATAGTATGAGTGATTCCTGCTTTCTTGTTTGGATGAAGACAATTTTAAGAATGGTAATCTGAGACACATCATACTACAACCAGAAAGGTCTTCATAAATCTTTGGAGAACTCCAATGTTTCTACTAAGACCAAGAACATAACTCTCTTCCAGAAATCCTTCCCCAACCAATTTCACTGACTTTAATAACTATTTCTCACTTCCTCACTCTTTAACTATAAATACCAGATTACACTGATATTTTTGCATCTGTCAATATGTTATTTCATAGTTATTATCATAGAATTCACAAAGGTTTGGCCTCATTTCCTGGGTCACAATGCAAACTCTTCAAAACACAGAGTTTTCTTTACATATGATTACCTCTTTCTTTATACAGTAAATACCAGATTATTTTCCCTGTCTTTGTGTTGAAAATTGTATAACTTAGTTGTCTCACCAAATAAGCTGTCATATCCTATGCTTCCACGATCTATTTTCTGACTCCTGGTGGTAGAATTCTCTACTGTGTCAGAGATCTTGAAAGACTAGTCAGTATTCAAAATTTCTACTTGTTCCTCTAATTTCATTCTATGATCCCTTATCATCTGGCACCTGCCTCACCTTTCCATTGACTCTCATCACTTGAATCACTAAGGCTATCTTATTAGCTAAATCTAATGACCTCTTGTTCACCCTTATCCTATGTAACCTCTGTGCATTATATGAAACTAGTAACACTCTTTTTACCTTCCAAATCTCTCCTTAGGTCTAAAATATCTCCCTTTTTTGATTGTCTACTCTGACTACTCCTACTGCTTGTTCTTCCTTATCCTATCCCTAAAGGTATTTGCTACCCTTTCCAAGACCTAGGGATTCCTTCCTCTGTTTTTTTTTTTGTTTGTTTTTGTTTTTGTTTTGTTTGTTTTTTTTGTCGTGCTTATTCTCTCCTTCCAACCTTCATCTCCAGCAATTTTATTGAAGCACAAGGTCTTAAGCCAAAAACTGAGCACTGAAAATGCCCAAATTTATAACACATATCTCTAGTTTTGTCCTCTCACCTAACTTCCAGCCCAGTACAGCCATTCAACTATAATTCAATATAACTATCACGAAGGCATTTGTCAATCTAAAACTGAATTTATCTCCTCTCTATAGTCTGTTTTTCCTCATATCTATTATGGTTTGAGGCATCACTTGTCACAAAACCTAGTTTCTCAAGTCAAATGCCTCAAAATCATTTTCTACTCCAACACCCATATTTATTTCTCATATATTACTACAATTAGTTAACAAGTCATGCTAACTGTATGTCAAAAATCTCTCCTCATCTGACATCTCATCGAGGTCCTGCCACAGTTAAAGCCCTAATCCTGTTTTGACTGCACTATTGAAGGTTTCTCTTTCTTCACTTTCTCCCTCCTCCAGGCTGCTAAAAGAAACAATTTACTTTTAATTTCCTAAGTATTTATAAGCAGAAATGGAAGAATGGCAGCATAAACAGACAACTAATCACAAACTGAAGTTCATGTTTAAAGTATTATAGAGGGAATAAAAGAGATAAGGAAAAGATGTTCTGAAGTTAGTAGACAAGAACACAAAGGAGTAAGGGGGACTACTACAAAATCAGCAATGGTAGCACACAGCTGTAGAAAGGAGGAGATCCATGAAGTCAGGCCAGGGTTCTGTCCTCAGCCCTCTACTCTTCTTGCTCCATATTCTGTCCCTTATTTCAACCACTGCTGTAAATACAGCTTTCACCTTTCAATACTACATCTGCAGCTCTGATGTCTCTCCTAAGTTCTAGACTCATATATCAAACTGCCTACTGAGTATCTCCACCAGGATGCCCAACAGGTTTTTGTTTGTTTGTTTGTTTGTTTGTTTGAGACTGAGTCTTGCTTTGTTGCCCAGGCTGGAGTGCAGTGGCATGATCTTGGCTCACTGCAACCTCCGCCTCCCAGGTACAAGCAGTTCTTCTGCCTCAGTAGCTGGGACTACAGGCGTGCGCCATCATGCCCAGCTAATTTTTGTATTTTTAGTAGAGACAGGATTTTGTCATGTTTGCTAGGCTGGTCTCCAACTCCTGACCTCAAGTGATCCGCCCACCTCGGCCTCCCAAAGTGCTGGGATTACAGGCGTGAGCACTGCACATGGTCCCAACAGGTATTTAAATGTCAATATGTCTAAAGGTGAACTCATCCCCCCAAAATTATTCTTCATTCTCCATCTAAGTCAATAACAGGGCTATCTACTTAGAACCCTATACCAGATACCTGGGCATTATCCTCAGCATTCCCTCATCCTTGTCTCTGATATCCCTATGCATTCTATCTACTAACTGGCTCTCTACACTCTTCTTTCCGTCCCTATTTCCACTGCTTTAGTTTACTTCTTGAATTGCTTTAGCATCTCCCTAATGGGCCTTCCTGACTCCAGTCTCTCTCCCCCTTTCCTCACCATTCTCTTTGCTACGTTATCTTCTGGATGCTCTTTCTATAGAAGTCACTCTAGAAAAAGCCAAAACACGATTCCTTTCCACTGACGGCTGATAAAAAACAATATACAAGCTGAGAAGGAAAGAAATCACAAGACATCATCAAAAAACAGCATTTAAATGGTGGGACTTTATGCCTCTGGAGTTTAACTACCATCTTAGGTAATATTTTAATGCCTGATTTATTGTCTTTTTCCTCTCTAATTATCTGACAAAAGACCCTTAGAGAAGAAATATTGTCTTTTTAAATGTAGTTCATAGAATAGAACATAATGCCCATATAATAAAAAATGAATGCTCTGATTTTTTCAGAAGGGAAAATAACTTAAAACCCCCAAATCAGTGTATCCCTGTATGGCTTAGTCCCTTAGGTACATAAATGATGGTAGATAACAGAGTTGAGAGAGTTAAATTAGAATGGTATCCTGGGGTGAGATTCTAATGTCAGGACAAGGAGTGTGTCACAAGGAGCCATCAAATGTTTTTAAGCTTAAGAGAAGCATGATCATAGGAAAGATTAGGAAGTCATTAGGGATTATAAAGAAATTAAAGACAGGAAGATTATTTGGGAAGTAACATGGACATTCCCTAAGTGGGCATGGATGTCTTAGAAGTTTCTGAGGTCACAGCAACAAGATTTGGTCTCTTACTTGACTTATTTTTAAGGGTAGGTATGAAGAGTAGGTGACTTAAAAATTTGATTTTGAGGTTTCTGTATTGGGCAACATAGGAATTTAGGAGGGGAATCATCTCCTGCATATATTAAAATAAGCAAGAGGCCATTAGTTTGAAGCTGTTTCCATACTTTGAGTTCCTATCTAACAAACTGCAACCTAACTTAGCATTTAAACAGACTGAAACTTAACATAAGCTGTATAAAAGACAGCCTAATTTCAACCAAACACAACTAGCCAGGCTCCAGCTAATTACAGGCAGTCAAGTGATGGGACCGTGTCCAAATAAGGCAAATGCCTGGCTGTAACCAATCAGGTGATTTTTCTCCTTTGTGTCCAAATTTAGCCTATAAAAACTCACTTCTCATGCTGCTGGGAATAGCTCTCTGAAACTCTTCTGGTTCTGAGTACTGACAAATTCATGACTCGTTTTTTGTTTTTGTTTTTGTTTTTCTTTTGTGTTTAAACAAACTGTTAACTTTGTCTAACGTTTCTCTTTTAACAGGGAAAAGGGGGAGTTATATCATGAACATTTTGATTGTGTGTGTCTGTAGGACATGTATGAAATGCGAATCTAGGTTGGGAGTTTGACACCTACAGGCCAAATCATGCCAACTGCCTGGTTTTATATATGAAATTTTATTAGAACATGGCCATGGTCATTTCTTCAGGTATTATTTATGGCTGCTTTTGTGCTACAAGTAGTTGGGATAATCTTTTGCCCACAGAGCCTCAAATTTCTGCTATCTTGCCCGTTTCAGAAAAAGGTCACTAACCTGTTTACTAGGATTTAGGAGTCTGGAAAAGGAGCTACAGAATTTTCATGGGTTGGGGGGCTTTTTCATGTTCTAGAACACACCTATTATTCCCCTTCAACCTCGAGGAGGGTCCCTACTAGCCGTCGGCGTGGGACAAACCACTGTGGAGAGGGAGGGAGAAGTGGGACTTTTTTGCCTTGATTATAAGGGCTTACTTTTCTTGGTTCTAAGTCTTTTCTGACCACTCCTGTTTCTTCCGACCTTTAAGGGCTCCCAACCATGTGGCAGGTTCCCTTACATCCCAATGGAGTGGCAGGGGCCTTCCTCACTCACTCCCTTCCACCCCTGGTGTCTCTGAAAATTGGAACAGTCCCAGAGTAAAAGCCAACGTTGGCTCTGAGTCTTCCTTTCCCCGGAGCCTTAGGAGGGAGAGAGATCCTCCTCTCTCTTCGGGCGTGTTAAGACAGCGGGGTTGGCCTGTACTTCCTCTGGCTCTGGCTGAAGAGGTGAGGCCTGGTGGGAGTAGTCCTAGAGTAGGACAAGCCTGTTAGACAGTCATTACGATGCTCTTGTCAGAGCCGGGAGGGCGGGGGCAAGAGGGTGGGAGAAGACGGATGAGGGGAGGGGCTAAGGGGGAGGAAAGGAACCTACTGGCTGCTCCATCCACACTGGGCTAGTGAAACCGTTAAACCCCTAGGCGATCATGGCCTTGAGACCTGAGGACCCCAGTAGTGGGTTCCGGCACAGCAACGTGGTGGCCTTCATCAACGAGAAAATGGCCAGGCACACAAAAGGCCCCGAGTTCTATCTTGAGAATATATCTTTATCCTGGGAGGAGGTGGAAGACAAGCTGAGGGCCATCCTGGAGGACAGCGAGGTGCCCAGTGAGGTCAAAGAGGCCTGCACCTGGGGCAGCCTGGCCTTGGGCGTGCGCTTTGCCCGCAGGCAGGCACAGCTACAGAGGCACAGGGTGCGGTGGCTGCACGGCTTCGCCAAACTGCACAAATCAGCTGCACAGGCCTTGGCGTCAGACCTGAAGGAGCTCAAGGCACAGCAGGAGACAGAACGCAAGGAGGCGGCCTCCCGGCTAAGAATGTCCCAGACCAGCTTCGTGGAGGTGCAGAAAGAGCGAGACAAGGTGAGTTGGAAGCTCCTCCATGCAGTAAGATCCCTCAACTGGTCGCTGCCCAGTACCACTGCCCCGCCCCATTCCCACCCCTCTCCACCCTGCTCCATGGCTTCGCCTTGCCCCGCCCTTCCCACCTGGTAGCTCTGTCCTACCCTGCTCAGTGCTCCCGCCTTGCCCCCAGAACACACCTCAGCCCTGCCCACTTCTCTCCAGGAGCTGGCGTCTCCCCATGAGTGGGAGCAGGGGGCAGGGGGGCCAGGCCTGGCCACTGCCGGAGGGGTTTGCACAGAAGGAGCAGGTGAGGAGGAAGAAGAGGCAGCGGTGGCTGCTGCTGGTGCTGCTGGAGGAAAAGGAGCAGAAGAAGAGCAGAGGGATGTGGAGGCTGTCGCTGCCCCTGTGGAGGCCATGGCTCCCCCCATGGAGGCTGGGTCTCCCCCGGTGGAGGCCATGGCTGCTCCCGTGGAGGCCGAGGCTCCCCCCGTGGAGGCTGGGGCTGCCCCCACGGAGGCAGAGTTCCCCCACGTGGAGGCCGGGGCTGCCTCCATGGAGCCCACAGAGGAGCTGGAGAGAATCCTCCTGCAGCTCCTCGGAGATGCTGATCAGGAAAATTACACCTATTGGGGGCAGAAGGAGGAAGATCTCAGGTCGGTAGAAACAGCCACGTCTTATTTCTCTGGAACCATGAACCCCTGGTCCAGAGCCTCACCAGAACCTCTTCCTGTCCAGCTCCCTGCCTCATTCACATACTCATACTCAAGCCCTTTTTCCTCCTTCTCAGGCATACCCACTATATCCCCTCCACAAGCAACAGTCACAGCACCAGTTCCGACTCAGCTGCCTTCCGACTGGGGGGCCTTTGATACTAGCCTGTGGTCTGATGGGGGGCCCCAAAGAGTAGACCCTCAAGAGCACCCAAGAGACAGGAGATACTCCGAACCTCATCAGCAAAGAAGACCTCCAGTATATCGCAGGCCAGGGGACTGGGACTGCCCTTGGTGTAACGCTGTGAATTTTTCACGGAGGGATACTTGCTTCGACTGTGGGAGGGGAATCTGGCTGCAAAAACCTCATTGAGTGCAGAAATGCAAAATAGAACTGAAGCATGCATATCTCAATGGCGAATTAATTTTCAGAGGGAAGGCTTGAGGTGGCAAGGGCCAGGGTGGTAGGGGAAGAAGGCTGGGAAGAGTGGGGGAAGGAGGTGAGACAGTGGTACCTTTAGGAACAACTTCAGTGATAGGGGTGTTGACTGGAGGAGGGGGAGGAAAGTAGGGGTTGTGAAAGAGGTGTAGAAGTGGAGTGGTGGGCAGGGGAGGTATACATTGGGGTGGGGCGAGAGAGACACAGAGAGACTGACATGTTTTGGTGACCTCCTTTGTATTCCAGAGCATTAGCACTCAATACCCTAGAAGTGCTGCAGCTTTTATTTGTGTGTATGTGTGTGTCTGTCTGTCTGTCTCTCTCGCGCTCTCTCTCTCTCTCTTTGCCCTAGTGCCTGGTAAAAGAGGCAACCATGTATATAACACCCCACCCTCTACTCGCATCTAGGCCTTAGATGATTGGAGCAGGAGTGGATATTTGACCCATCCAGAACCAAATGGATTTTCATGCTAGACACTGAATCGAACAGAGAGGCCGATTCCATGATGTTGGGCAATGAAGCAGTGGGTCACTTGGAGTTGGGGCCAGGACCAGAGCCATGGATGCTGAGGCCACTGCAGAGGCCTGACCCTGGCTGTGGGGGAATAGAACTGGGTGCTTTCCGGAGGCAAGTGTCTTTGGGAGTCACTGGTACGTGGTTCTAGGGAGCAGACAGGCACAGAGGAATCATCCTGTGACTCCAGAGAGATGGAGACAGCAGCAGCACAACCACTTTTCACTTCCTACAGTTGTGCTACATGAAAATTCCCTTTATACAGATCCTCTTTTCTTTAGTTAACTTGAGTGGGTGGACAAACAGATTTTTTTTTTAACTTTAAGTTCTGGGATACATGTGCAGATCGTGCAGGTTTGTTACATAGTATACATGTGCCATGGTGGTTTGCTGCACTTACCAACCCGTCATCTAGGTTTTAAGCTCTGCATGTGTTAGGTATTTGTCCTAATGCTCTCCCTCTCCTCACACCCCATCCCCTGACAGGCCCCAGTGTGTGATGCCCTCCTCCCTGTGTCCATGTGTTTTCATTGTTCAGCTCACACTTATGAGTGAGAATATGCAGTGTTTGGTTTTCTGTTCCTTTGTTAGTTTGCTGAGAATGATGGCTTCCAGCTTCATCTATGTCCCTGCAAAGAATATAAACTCATTCTTTTTATGACTGCATAGTACTCCATGGTGTATATGTGCCACATTTTCTTTATCCAGTGTATCATTGATGGGCATTTGGGTTGGTTCCAAGTCTTTGCTATTGTAAATAGTGCTGCAGTAAACATATGTGTGCATGTGTCTTTATAGTAGAATGATTTATAATCCTTTGGGTATACATGCAGTAATGGGATTGCTAGGTCAAATGGTATTTCTGGTTCTAGATCCTTGAGGAATTGCCACACTGTCTTCCACAATGGTTGAACTAATTTACACTCCCACCAACAGAGTAAAAGCGTTCCTATTTCTCCACATCCTCTCCAGCATCTGTTGTTTCCTGACTTTTTAATAATAGCCATTCTAACTGGCATGAGATGGTATTTCATTGTGGTTTTGATTTGCATTTCTCTAATGACCAGTGATGATGAGCTTTTTTTCATATGTTTGTTGGTTGCATAAATGTCTTCTCTTGAGAAGTGTCTGTTCATATCCTTCGCTCACTTACTGATGGGTTTTTTTTTCATGTAAATTTGTTTAAGTTCCTTATAGATTCTATATTAGACCTTTGTCAAATGGGTAGCTTGCAAAAATTTTCTCCTATTCTGTAGGTTGCCTGTTCTCTCAGATGATATTTTCTTCGCTGTACAGAAGCTCTTTAGTTTGATTAGATCCCATTTGTCAGTTTTGGCTTTTGTTGCAATTGCTTTTGGTGTTTATAGTCATGAAGTCTTTGCCCATTCCTATGTCCTGAATGGTATTGCCTAGGTTTTCTTCTAGGGTTTTTTATGGTTTTAGGTTTTACGTTTAAGTCTTCAATCTATCTTGAGTTAATTTTTGTATAAGGTGTAAGGAAGGGAACTAGTTTCAGCTTTGTGCATATGGCTATCCAGTTTTCCCAGCACCATTTATTAAATAGGAAATTCTTTCTCCATTGCTTGTTTTTGTGAGGTTTGTCAAAGATTAGATGGTTGTAGATGTGTGCTGTTATTTCTGAGGTCTCTGTTCCATTCTACTGGTTTATATATCTGTTTTGGTAGCAGTACCACGCTGTTTTTGTTACTGTAGCCTTGTAGCATAGTTTGAAGTCAGGTAGTGTGATGCCTCCAGTTTTGTTCTTTTTGCTTAGGATTGTCTTGGCTATACACCCTCTTTTTTTGGTTCCATATGAAATTTAAGGTAGTTTTTTTTTTTTTTTTTTTTTCTAATTCAGTGAAGAAAGTAACTGGTAGCTTGATGGGAATAGCACTGAATCTATAAATTACTTTGGGCAGTATGGCCACTTTCATGATATTGATTCTTCCTATCCATGAGCACAGAATGTTTTTCCATTTGTGTACTCTCTTATTTTCTTGAGCAGTGGTTTGTAGATCTCCTTGAAGATGCCCCTTGCACGTTGTATACCTAGGTATTTTATTCTCTTTGTAGTAATTGTGAATGGGATTTCACTCATGATTTGGCTCTCTGCTTGACTATTGTTGGTATATAGGAATGCTTGTGATTTTTCCACGTTGTTTTGTATCCTGAGACTTTGCTGAAGTTGCTTATCAGCTTAAGGAGTTTTGGGGCTGAGACGATGAGGTTTTCTAAATGTACAATCATGTCGTCTGCAGAGACAATTTGACTTCCTCTCTTTCTATTAGAATGCCCTTTATTTCTTTCTCTTGCCTGATTGTCCTGGCCACAACTTCCAACACTATGTTGAATAGGAGTGGTGAAAGGGCATCCTTGTCTTATGCGAGTTTTCAAAGGGAATGCTTCCAGCTTTTGCCCATTCAGTATGATATTGGTTATGGGTTTGTCATAAATAGCTCTTACTATTTTGAGATATGTTCCATCACCACTTAGTTTATTGAGAGTTTTTATCATGAAGGGGTGTTGAATTTTATTGAAGGCCTCTTCTGCATATATTAAGATAATTATGTGGTTTTTGTCATTAGTTCTGTTTATGTGATGGATTACATTTATTGATTTGCATATGTTGAACCAGGCTTGCATCCCAGGGATAAAGCCGATTTGATCGTGGTTCATAAGCTTTTTGATGTGCTGCTGGATTTGGTTTGCCAGTATTTTGTTGAGGATTTTCACATCGATGTTCTTCAGGGATATTGGCCTGAAATTTTCTCTTTTTGTTGTGTCTCTGCCAGGTTTTGGTATCAGGATGATGCTGGCCTCACAAAATGAGTTAGGGGGGATTCCCTCTTTTTCTATTCATTGGAATAGTTGCAGAAGAAATGGTACCAGCTCCTCTTTGTACCTCTGGTAGAATTAGGTGTGAATCCACCTGGTCCTAGGCTTTTTTTGGTTGGTAGACTATTAATTACTGCCTCAATTTCAGAACTTGTTATTGGTCTATTTAGGGATTCGACTTCTTCCTGGTTTAGTCTTGGGAGACTGTAAGTGTCCAGGAATTTATCCATTTCTTCTAGATTTTCTAGTTTATTTGTGTAGAGGTGTTTATAGTATTCTCTGATGGTAGTTTGCATTTCTGTGATTTCAGTGGTAATATCCCCTTTATCATTTTTTATTATGTCTTCTTGATTCTTCTCTTTTCTTCTTTATTAGTCCAGCTAGTGGTCCATCTGTTTTGTTAATCTTTTCAAAAAACCAGCTCCTGGATTCATTGATTTTTTGAAGGGTTTTTCGTGTCTCTATCTCCTTCAGTTCTGCTCTGATCTTAGTTATTTCTTGTCTTCTGCTAGCTTTTGAATTTGTTTGCTCTTGCTTCTCTAGTTCTTTTAATTGTGATGTTAGTGTGTCAATCTGAGATCTTTCCAGCTTTCTGTTGTGAGTATTTAGTGCTACAAATTTCCCTCTTAACAATGTTTCAGCTGTGTCCCAGAGATTCTGGTACATTGTATCTTTGTTCTCATTGGTTTCAAAGAACTTCTTCATTTCTGCCTTAATTTCGTTATTTACCCAGTAGTCATTCAGGAGCAGGTTGTTCAATTTCCATGTAGTTGTGCGGTTTTGAGTGAGTTTCTTAACCCTGAGTTCTAATTTGATTGCACTGTGGTCCAAGAGACTGTTATGATTTCCATTCTTTTGCATTTGCTAAGGAGTGTTTTACTACTAATTATGTGGTCAGCTTTAAAATAGGTGCTATGTGGCACTGAGAAGAATGTATATTCTGCTGATTTGGGGTGGACAGTTCTGTAGATGTCTATTAGGTCCACTTGGTTCAGAGCTGAGTTCAATTCCTGAATATCTTTGTTAATTTTCTGTCTTACTGATCTGTCTAATATTGACAGTGGGGTGTTAATGTCTCCCACTATTACTGTGTGGAAGTCTAAGTCTCTTTGTAGGTCTTTAAGAACTTGTTTCATGAATCTGTGTGCTCCTGTATTGGGTGCATATATATTTAGGATAGTTAGCTCTTCTTGTTGCATTGATCCCTTTACCATTATGTAATGCCCTTCTTTGTCTTTCTTTTATCTTTGTTAGTTTAAACTCTATTTTATCAGAGACTAGGATGGCAACCCTTGCTTCTTTTTGTTTTCCATTTGCTTGGTAAATATTCCTCCATCCCTTTATTTGGAGCCTATGTGTGTCTTTGCACATGAGATGGGTCTCCTGAATACAGCATACCGATGGGTCTTGACTCTATCTAGTTTGCCAGTCTATGTCTTTTAATTGGGGCATTTAGCCCATTTACATTTAAGTTTAGTATTGTTATGTGCGAATTTGATCCTGTCATGATGATGTTGTCTGGTTATTTTGCACATCAGTTGGTGCAGTTTCTTCATAGTGTCATTGGTCTTTATATTTTGGTGTGTTTTTGCAGTGGCTGATACCAGTTTTTCCTTTCCATATTTAGTACTTCCTTCAGGATCTCTTGCAAGGCAGGGCCTGGTGTTGACAAAATCCCTCAGCACTTGCTTGTCTATAAAGAATTTTATTTCTCCTTCGCTTATGAATCTTAACTTGGCTGGATATGAAATTCTGGGTTGAAAATTATTTTCTTTAAGAATGTTGAATATTGGCCCTCACTCTCTTCTGGCTTGTAGGGTTTCTGCAAAGAGATCTGCTGTTAGTCTGATGGGCTTTCCTTTGTAGGTAACCTGACCTTTCTCTCTGGCTGCCCTTACCATTTTTTTCCGTTTCATCCTTGGAGAATCTGAAAATTATGTGTCTTGTGGTTGCTCTTCTCGAAGAGCATCTTAGTGGTGTTCTCTGTATTTCCTGAATTTGAATGTTGGCCTGTCTTGCTAGGTTGGGGAGGTTCTCCTGGATAATGTCCTGAAGTGTGTTTTCCAACTTGGTTCCATTCTCCCCGTCACTTTCAGATACACCAATCAATCTCAATCGTAAGTTTGGTCTTTTCACATAGTCCCATATTTGTTGGAGGGTTTGTTAGTTCCTTTTCATTCTTTTTTCTCTAATCTTGTCTCCATGCCTTATTTCAGTAAGTTGATCTTCAATCTCTCATATCCTTTCTTCTGCTTGATTGATTTGGCTATTGATACTTGTGTATGCTTCACAAAGTTCTTGTGCTGTGTTTTTCAGCTCCATCAGGTCATTTATGTTCCTCTCTAAACTGGTTATTCTAGTTAACAGTTTCTGTAACATTTATCAGGTTCTTAGCTTCTTTGCATTGGGTTAGAACATGCTCCTTTTGCTCAGAGGAGTTTGTTATTACCCACCTTGTGAACCCTACTTCTGTCAATTTGTCAATCTCATTGTCCATCCAGTTTTGAGCCCTTGCTGGAGAGGAGTTGCAATCACTTTGAGAAGAGGCATTCTGGCTTTTGGAATTTTCAGCGTTTTTGCGCTGATTTTTCCTCATCTCCATGGATTTATCCATGTTTAATTTTGGGGGTTTATAACCTTTGGATGGGGTGTTTGTGTGGGGCTCCTTGATGCTGATGTTGATGTTGTTGGTTTCTGTTCGTTTGTTTTTCTTCTAACAGTCAGGTCCCTCTTCTGTAGGTCTGCTGCAGTTTGCTGGAGGTCCACTCCAGACCCTTTTCACCTGGGTATCACCAGTGGAGGCTGCAGAACAGCAAAAATTGCTGCCTGCTCCTTCCTCTGGAGGTTTCATCCCAGAAGGGTACCAGCCTGATGCCAGCTGGAGCTCTCCTGTATGACCTGTCTGTCAACCCTTGTTAGGAGGTTTCTCCCATTCAGAAGGCATGGGGGTCCAGGACTCACTTGAAGAGGCAGTCTGTTCCTTAGCAGAGCTAGTGTGCTGTGCTGGGAGAGTCCCTCTTGTCAGGATCATTTGCTCTCTTCAGATCCAGCAGGCAGGAACGATTAAGTCTGCTGAAGCTGTACTCACAGCCACCCTTTCCTCCAGGTGCTCTGTCCCAGGGAGATGGGGGTTTTATCTGCAAGTCCCTGACAGGGGCTTTTACTTTTCCTTCAGAGATGCCCTGCCCAGTGAGGAGGAATCTAGAGGAGCAACCTGTCCACAGCCGCTTTGCCACACTGTGGTGAATTAGCCCAGTCCATACATCCCAGCCTCTTTAGCACTGTCAGGGGGAAACTGCCTACTAATGCCTCAGTAATGGCAGACACCCCTCCCCCAACCAAACTTGACCATCCCAGGTTGACTTCAGACTGCTGTGCTGGCAGTGAGAATCTCAAGCCAGTGGTTCTTAGCTTGCTGGGCTCCGTGGGAGTGGGACCTGCTGAGCGAGACCACTTGGCTCCTGGCTTCAGCCCCTTTTCCAGGGGAGTGAGCGGTTCTGTCTTGCTTGGGTTCCAGGTGCCACTGGGGTTTGAAAAAATACTCCTGCAGCTAGCTCAGTGTCTGCCCAAACAGCTGCCCAGATTTGTGCTCGAAACCCAGGGCCCTGGTGGTGTAGGCACACAAGGGAAATCTCCTAATCTGCAGATTACAAAAACCGTGGGAAAAGCAGAGTAACCCAGCTGGGTAGCACTGTCCCTCACAGCTTCCCTTGGCTTGGGGAGTGAGATCCCTGGCTTCTTGCACTTCCTGGGTGAGGTGATGCCTCACCCTGCTTCTGCTCGCCCTCCATGGGTTGGACGCACTGCCTAACCAGTCCCATTGAGATGAACTGGGTACCTCAGTTAGAAATGCAGAAATCACCTGCCTTCTTCATTGTTCTCTCTGGAAGCTATAGACCAGAGCTGTTCCTATTCAGTCATCTTGGCACCGCCCCATCAGATGATGATGATGATGATGATGATGATTATTATTATTATTATTATTTGAGATGGAGTCTCGCTCTGCCGCCCAGGCTGGAGTGCAGTGGCGCTATCTCGGCTCACTGCAAGCTCCGTCTCCCGGGTTCACGCCATTCTCCTGCCTCAGCCTCCCGAGTAGCTGGGACTACAAGCGCCCACCACTACGCCCGGCTAATTTTTTTTTGTATTTTTAGTAAAGACGGGGTTTCACTGTGTTAGCCAGGATGGTCTCGATCTCCTGACCTTGTGATCCGCCTGCCTCGGTCTCCCAAAGTGCTGGGATTACAGGCGTGAGCCACCGCGCCCGGCCCATCAGATTATTTTTATGTCAGAAATTGGTACCAGGAGAACAGTTGCAAATAAGAGACCATCAAATAATATGTTCAAACCAGCTGGGGAGTTGCATCAGGTTATGCTGAGTAGTGGAGATTCCTGCATTCCAGGAGTCTCTGGGAATGAACTGGATAGAAAGTTCATTCATGTTCTGAGTGAGTTATATCATGATAAACAATCAAAACAGGCCTGGGGTTAACCTCAGGTTTATGGTTGACTCAAATCGACATGGCAGTGCTTTGCTACTCCTGAGGGAATACTTCAGGGCTACATACAGAGAATGCCAGCACCAGCTCCAGGCAAGGACTGCTATGACTCTACAGCCCTCATGACAGGAGAATCCTCCTCAATCCCCAGTGAGCAGAACCAGGGACAGTCAGATTTGAACAGAGAACTCCTGCCACTGCCAAGGAGGTGAGTCAGCAACTGATAGCACTCAGAGGGTTTCCTGGTTTAGACCATGGGCGAAAGCATGGTGCCATCATCCTGAGGTAATTTATCTTCCAATCCACCACCATGACAAATGTAGGAAGGAACTCTAGCTACAAAGCTCTTAGTGAATTTAGAAATGTAAAACATAACAGAAATATATCCCAGTGGGAAATCAACTTTCAGAGGGAGGGGTAAGATGGGGGAGGATAAGAGTGGGTGGGTTCAAAAGGTGGGTGGCAGGTTGGTCTCCTTCTATCCCTTTGATGACTGTAAGCTGTGTTGATCAGGGGTACATGTACGTTTTAGCTCACAGGTGGAAGGATGGAGAGGAGTTAGACCTGAACCAGACTGAGACACAAATGGAGGAGACTTGGACATCACCTGGGGCCTGTGGACCTAGTGACTAAGAAACTCTCATGGCCCTGGGATATCTCTGCAGCAGTGAGATGTGACATTAGGTTGTTTCCTGTTGAATCTATGACAGTCATTCAGGATTTGGGGCCAGTTCCCTAACTAGTTATTAAAGAGTTTTTACTTGTCAAAAATGTTCTTGGGCTTGTTTATATCCTTCTAGGGCAGGGTTTCCCAACATTGGCACTCTTGACATTTGGGGCCATATGCTTTTTTATTTCTGGGGGCTATCCTGTGCATTATAGGTTGTTTAGCAAAATCCCTAGCCTCAACTAACTGGATCCAGTAGTGCCCATCTTCCCACCCCACCCAAATTGTGACAACGAAAAATCTCTCCAGATATTGCCAGATGTCCACTAGAGGGCAAAATCGTTACGAGTTACCTAGGGAGGGTAGGCTCAGGGGTCAAATGATGGTAGGCAGTGGGACATTAGAGCATAGGGTGGAGTGAGGTAGAGTAGGGGGCATGAGATAGAGGGCCTTTACTTCTTTATATTCTTGTGCTTTGTGAAAGTAAAATAATGCAATGTTCACAGAAATACAAAACAATACAAAGAAGTTAATTTACTGGGTGGATGGGTTTGGAAAGGCCACTTCTTCCTCTGGAACAGAAGGGAAAAGGAGAGCAGACACTGTGTAGGAACCCAAGGAGTTTCCTGCCTTTGTGTCTGTTAGACAAGGCACCTGAGGGTAAGGACAGAAGATTGGGGTGGAGGTGGGACAGTGGTACCTTTAGGAATAACTTCGGGGATGGGGTGGAGACTGGAGGAGAGGGAGGAAAGGATCATCAAGCTGCATAAAAAACACGGTTGAAAGAAAATCAAAGGGGAGAGCAGTGGGACCCTAGGAGGGGGCACTAGAAAGGAAGGTGAATAATTCCAGGAAGGAGACCAGACACTTATCTCTCTGGTCCTACAAACTGTTTTCATAACTATTTTTTTCAGCAAAACATTGAATCAGTTTGCTTGGATTTGGGTTTTATATTTGGTAGGATTATGGAAAGATATTAACATTTTCATGATTTCCTGTGTTATGCATATTAAAGTTTTTTTCTCTGTAAGTCCAGAGGAAAGGTTTTAATACATAAAACTTATTTCTACTTCCATCACTGAATATCCTCTACAAACCCAGCAGAAGCAATCTCACCTGACCTTTGAGCCCTTGGGCAAGCATGCTTAGTGAGATGGGCAATTACAGAGGAAGACAGCTTTAAAAACAATGCTGCTAGGAGAAAGGCCCAGCTCTGATGGGTGAGAGAAGGGGATGGATATTTCATGGGGACCAATGACTTGGTCAAAAATAGTGAGTTTTACCTCTAGAAAAGCTATAATGGTCCTCTCTGGGCTTGCCATTTGAGATAACAACAAGCAAAGTGGTAAAAGGCAAAAACCAGGGAAGCTTTCATTGACCTCTTTTTTTCTGATCACCCATCCATGTGCCAGTAAGTCAAACTTGGCTATACCTGTCTCTAAAATAATGGAAAGTAAAATTAAACTATATTTTATTTAGAAACAGCAGTGAAATTTTATCTTTGTTTCATGTCATGTGGAATCAAAGTCAAAAGTTGAGCAGAGTGTGTATATAGTGACATTACCTAATATAGAAACTTCCCTAAATGCTTAAAAATCAGAATTTTCTGTGACTTTGTACCCTGCTGTAAAATACTGGCATTCTCAATATTATTATTTGGACTGTTACCTCGCAAAATTGCCTTCCTGTCATCTATTTCTATTGGTAAAACAATATACTAAAAATGATTCATGTGAGCAAATTTAAAACTTCCAGACCCTACTGATCTGAGGGTTTCAGCCAGTAAGTCAATAATCAGCATGTATGGAAAGCCTCCTCTGTGTGTGGACAGTGTGCATGGTGCTTAAGTGGCAATCTTTAGACTGAGCTTAAAAGGAGGAGAGAGAGATCTCTTGCTCAAGAGTAAAAGAGAATAATGTAAATATGAAACATGGTCAAGCCACTTTCCTTGTAGGAAGTAAAGGGAAGGCACTGACAGGGGATCAGGGTAACAGGACTAAAAAATTAAAAGTGTATATACTATATCTCTATACTCAGGTACGTGTATATTGCCTTAGTGTTGAAGAGCGAGATCTGGTCTGGAAACGAGTGTGTAGATTAGTATTGGCTTGGGTCTTGCTTGAATGTGATCAAGGCCCCAAGGTGGAAAAATACATTACCCCTCTCACTTAGCTTTTCTCTATCTCATATTTATAGATACAGACTATACCCAACAAATATTAATGAGCCATCTTACCAAGCTGAATCACTCTTCACTGTGGTGAGAGAGTGGGGATGGTTCCATGTGAATTTATCAACACCTGTGAGAAAACTGGTTGGAGTACATGCTAAGACTAACAATGCTTTAGTCAGCAGCATTGCCTTTCTTTAATGAGGGTCAGGTCATAGAAGGGAATTTGCCTCCTTTAAATATACATTTTCTCTGTGGAAACATCATCTGCAAAACATGCCTTATTACCTGACTGCAAGTTAAGGTGCTCATTAGTTGAGTCTTTCAGCTTTTTTTCTAAGAATTGGTCAATGTCTAAAATACCATGTTTCAAAAACATCTGAAACCTTCATAAAGCAAGTATTGTTAGGTTCATACTCAGGAAAAAAACACCTCAATAAATCCAGGTTCTGACCAAATTTACCTCCCTGTTTCTCCCTGTGTATGGCCCATGTTTTACTACCTCCTTGCCCTGGGACATTGTTTTATCTGCCTGGGAAGACCTCTACTATCACCACCTGTTTAGATCCTCAAGAGTCACCTCAAATAAGCCTGATTCTATAAGACAAAAGCTATTTTTCCTACTTACTGTACTATTACTTCATCTTTCCTATAGCACATATCACTTTCCCTCATGTATGATGGAATAAAAGCCATCAAGTTAGTGTTTGCAGCTTTTCCCTTCTTCTTGCCTTCTAAACATAATTCTCTTTTTCACTGCATTAGTCTTTTTAAATGCAACAACTTTTACAAGATCCTTGGTATGGCAGGTTAGTTCCTGAGATTTTATTGTGCAGAATAGGAGTAATGGGCAGAAAGAGCTGAAGAATTGCAAGGAGCACTGCTAGTTTAATTAAATTACATTGGAAAGGGCAAAAAAAAAGAGCTTCCTGAAAGGAAAACAGTGCTAGAGGATGAGAAAGGGCAAAAAGAGAAGAAACTTGTAGGGGATGCATTCCAGGAAGAGTTTTTTAGCAGGTAATGAGAGGAGCAATGAGAGAGGTTTCTGGGCAGCTGAAATATACAAGAGATACTAGGAGTGACAGTAATGTGAAAAGATGATTTTTGTTGCTGTGAGTTACACATGGGCTTATCTTTGATATTTTTTAAGAGACTACAGTAAATCTATCCTCAGACTTTAAAAAATATGTTTAGTTGCTAGACTATGTTTTCTAGGATACAATTTAATGATGAGTCACATGGGAGTTATGCTTGTTTGATTGTGATATGTATACATGTCCTAACTCCCCTTTTGACTTGTTATAAGTCTGGAGCCCTATCATTCACTTTTGCTTTTTTTAGTACCCTCTGCACAGGAGGTACTCAATAAATATTTGTTTAATGAATAATAAATACCTAAGAGCTAAAAGGATATTGGCTGAAAAACATCACTTTTATTAAAAACAAACAAAAACAAAACAAAACTGTAGTTAGGAAGGAATGAGATCTCATTTGTGTTCTACTGTGAACATTTTCAACTTTTTTTTTTATTATTATACTTTAAGTTCTAGGGTACATGTGCATAACATGCAGGTTTGTTACATATGTATACTTGTGCCATGTTGGTGTGCTGCACCCATCACCTCATCAGCACCCATCAACTCGTCATTTACATCAGGTATAACTCCCAATGCAATCCCTCCCCCCTCCCTCCCTCTCCCCTCCCCATGATAGGCCCCGGTGTGTGATGTTCCCCTTCCCGAGTCCAAGTGATCTCATTGTTCAGTTCCCACCTATGAGTGAGAACATGCAGTGTTTGGTTTTCTGTTCTTGCGATAGTTTGCTGAGAATGATGGTTTCCAGCTGCATCCATGTCCCTACAAAGGACACAAACTCATCCTTTTTTATGGCTGCATAGTATTCCATGGTGTATATGTGCCACATTTTCTTAATCCAGTCTGTCAATCAGACAAAGGGCTAATATCTAGAACCTACAAAGAACTCAAACAAATTTACAAGAAAAAAACAAACAACCCCATCAAAAAGTGGGCAAAGGATATGAACAGACACTTCTCAAAAGAAGACATTTATGCAGCCAACAGACACATGAAAAAATGCTCATCATCACTGGCCATCAGAGAAATGCAAATCAAAACCACAATGAGATACCATCTCACACCAGTTAGAATGGCAATCATTAAAAAGTCAGGAAACAACAGGTGCTGGAGAGGATGTGGAGAAATAGGAACACTTTTACACTGTTGGTGGGATTATAAACTAGTTCAACCATTATGGAAAACAGTATGGCGATTCCTCAAGGATCTAGAACTAGAAGTACCATATGACCCAGCCATCCCATTACTGGGTATATACCCAAAGGATTATAAATCATGCTGCTATAAAGACACATGCACACGTATGTTTATTGCGGCACTATTCACAATAACAAAGACTTGGAATCAACCCAAATGACCATTTTCAACTTTAAGGTGAATGGAGGGAAGTAGTGTCATGCAATGAGTTTTTGGAAAAGATAACCATACATTTATGACACCTGATTATATTCATTCTAGTACTTTGTCATATACTGATGTATATGTTTCTCTAATTGATTCATCATGAGTCTTATATATTAGAGGTTTTGAAGTCACAGTAAACAGACAAAAAGAGCCATTTAAGGATATATATGCTTCAAAATTAATCTCTATTCTTTGGTAGAAAACAACTTTTAAGCACTTCTGTATATGTAAACTGAAAAGTGATCACAAAGGATTTTAAACTTGGTAAAACAAGAAGTCTGGTTCTCTGAAAATTCTTGCTTTAACTTAATCATCATTTTTCATGAACTTAGAATCTCTATTTCATTGCCCTCTGTTATCCATCTTTAATTAATAAAATTCTATCCTCATCACCAGACAATAATGTTCACTGATGAAACTAAAAACACACAGAACCACAGAACATTTTATAGGCAAGAATTAATGTAAATAACCATATCTCATTTATTGTAATATACAAATACAGATTACTATAAAAAACAGTGAAAATAGATAATAATTGAGAAGACAGTAGAGAAAACTGATAATGTGTATGAGCTCTGGAGTCAAACCTGTCCAAATCCCAGCTCCATCATTTACTACCCATGTGTCCTTGGGCAAGTTCTTTACTTCTATAAGTATCAGTTTTATCATCTTCAATAATATGACCTACCTCATGAGTTATTCTAAGGATTAGTACAATGCTTTCACATAATAAAAGCTAAAAAATTATAGCTAGTAGTAGCAGTGGCGGTGGTAGCAAAAGTAGAAATAAGAGATAATGTATGGAGTGCTTACTCTATGTCAGTATTGGTGCTAAGTGCTCATCAGCATTCTCTGACGTAGGTACTATGATCTTTGTTCATCTCCAAGTCTTCTCTCTCAATTAATAGCACCATGATTCACCCAGTTGCTTCAGTCAAAAGCAACAGGAGTCATCCTTTACTGAGCTTTTTCTCACATCCAGGACATCAGTATGTCCTATCAGCTCATCCTTCAATACATATCTGGGATTCATTCATGTCTCCCTATTTTTATAGCTACCACCACAATCCAAGATACCATCACATCTCTCCTCAACTAATACAATTGCTTCTCAACTTGGTCTTCTTGCTTGTCTCCCTTGTAGTTCATTCTTACCAGGCAACCAAAGTAATCATTTTTAAAATGGAAATTGGATCATGTTACTCTCCAGTTTAACAAAAATAAATACTAATTTTATCTCTGATTACTAATTTAAAAATTAACTTTTTATTCTGGTCCATAATATGCAACAGCATCTGTCCTCTGTTCTCTGCCTGCTTTTCCAGCCTGATCTAGTAGCATTATTCTCCAGCTCACCACACTCCAACCAAAATGCCCTTCTTTAGCATTTTTTTTTTTGACAGAGCCTCGCTCTGTTGCCTAGGCTGGAGTATAGTGGCACAATCTCAACTCACTGCAACCTCCACCTCCCAGGTTCCAGCAATTCTCTTGCCTCAGCTTCCCAAGTAGCTGGGATTGTAGGTGTGCACCACCAGGCCCGGCTAATTTTTGTAGTTTTAGTAGAGACGGGTTTCACCACGTTGGCCAGGCTGGTCTCGAACTTCTGACCTCGGGTAATCTGCCTGTCTCAGCCTCCCAAAGCGCTGGGATTACAGGCATGAGCCACTGCGCCCAGCCCTTTCTTTAGCTTTCTTGAATATAACAAGCCTGTTCCCATTTCATTACCTTTGCACATGGTATTCACTTTGACTGGAATACTGTGCCCCAAGATTTTCACAAGACTGGCTCCTTCTTGTCATTCAGGTCTCAGTTTGTATGTCACTTTCTCTGTGAAGCCCTTCTTGACCACCTAACTGAAAGTGGCCTCTCTGTCAGTCACTCCTCTAACATGACCCTTCTTCATTCTCACCAGTGTAGAATTATGATTACCCAGTGTAGTCTTGTGATTGCATTAGTTATTTGTATGTTTTCCCAACTCTAGAATGGAAGCTCCATTACTTTAATCTCTCCTTCAATGCATTTACTCAACACCTAATGCAAGTGTTCAAAATATTTTAAGTTGAATAACCAAATGGGTCTTTATTTTCCATGTAAGGAAAAGCAAGGCACAGGTCACACAGCCATAATATACCATTACTCCCTAGGTTAATGCTGGAGTCAGAACCAATAGTTCAGAGTTTGCAAACTGTGAGTCCCCTGGTTGAACCTGAGTAGTCATATAAATTGCTCAAGGTCACACAATTTGTAAGTAATAAAACTGGGATTTGACTCCAATCAGTTCAGCTCCAGAGACCATAATCCTAATAGGACACAGTAGTAGTATTAATAGTGATATAGAAGATTGCACCACAGTGTTAGGTGTAGAAGAGTCCTAGCTAGTTCAGTAACTCTTAGTAATTCCTCCTTTAGTAACTGCTTAAAGGCAGATGCTGTGTCATAATTTTCTCTTGGGTTCACCACAGTGAAAGGCACAATATTAGTCCATATAAGCATTGAATGGATATTTTCACTGAAGTTACTTTTCATGCCTGGGACTAGAGTTATTGCACATCTTCAGTCCTCTGCCCTTTTAAAGAGTTGTTGTTTCATCATTGACAGGAAGGAAGGTGGAGGAGAAGCACCACTTTATAGCAATAGAATCCTCTTGATAGAATACCTATTTCAGTACACTGTAGCTAGCAATAAGGACCCCTATACTGATGGGTGCATTTTTTTGGAGACTCCAATAGCCACACAAGGGATTAAGCTGGAATTGAGCCTGTTGCCACATAAAGGGACACCATATGACTCTACTACTGAATGCTCAAATGTACTCTAGGGAGAGTGGCGGGTTTCCTTTAATCTGTCTTGCCTTTGGAGTGTTGATTTTCCTGCTTCACTTCAATACAGATAAAACCTGCTGCAGCCCTACTTTAAGATGACTATACCATCACTCTCTAGGTTAATGTTGGAGTCAGAACCTATTAGTTTAGAGTGTGAGAACTGAGTTGAATGGTTGAATCTGAGTATGGGCTTTTTTGGACAGGAGAGTCCCATAAATTTAAACATTGAGAAATTTCACACAATTATTCAGATTTCAAAACATCAGAAAAACTGGCAACATTGGGCCTATATCCCTAGTGCCCTCTAACATTAAGGGGTCAGAAAGAACATGAGGAGCCAGGAAAAGAACTTATGAAATAGTAACTGATAGAGTATGAGGAAAGCCAAGAGAGTACTGTTCTCTGGAAGTCAAGTAAAGAATATTTTATCAAAAAGAAGGGAGTGATCAACTATGCCACATGACATTACAGGTCAATAGGAGAACTGAAAATTGACCTGCCCATTGGATTTGGCATTGTTGTGGTCATCAGAGACTTTTATAAGAGCAGGTTTGGAAGAGCGGTGAAGGTAAAATTTTGATTGGAATGGGTTTACTAGAGAATGAGTGGTGAAGAACTCAAAACTGAATGCAGACAACTCTTTTTTTATAAATAGTTTTATTGAGATATAATTGATACACAAAGAACTGCACATATTTAATGGGTACAGGTTGAAGGGTTTGGACATATGTAAACAACCATGATATCATTACCAGATAATTCTTTAAAGTAGTTTTTTCCAAATGGGAGCAAGAAACTGGGAATAGTGGCTGTCAGGGAAGTGGAGTTGAGAGGATTTTTTTTTAGATGGCATAAATATTGATCTATATATATGCTGATGGAAATGATCCAGTAGAAATAGAAAATTTCATGATATGGGAGAGAGAGAGAGGAGGATTGCTCAGGTGATGTTCTTGGGTAAGCAAATAGGGATAGAATCTGGTGTACACATGAAGTGACTTGCCTTACATAGAAGCAAGGCCAATTCACCTGTGGTAACAGGCTGGAAGGCAGAATATGTAGGTACAGATGACAGTAGGTGGGCAGATCTAGTGGCAGATTTTCCTGACTACATCATTTTTTTTTTTCTGTGAAACTGGAAGCAAGGGGGAGGAGATATTGAAGACCTGAGGAGTGGAGATGATATAAAATAGTCATCTAGGCAGATGGGAGACTGAATGGTCTAATATAAAATAAAACTACCTGGTAGCATTAAAGGTCAATTCGAGGTCCCTGACAATGAATTTAAGGTGAAACCAGTCAATGTTGTTATATATTTTCCTTCAGCCAAGTTTAACTGCAAGGATGCAGGCATAGTATAGATGGACAGTTAGGTTTAAACAGTGTTATAGTTTCCACAAGCAAGTAAGATGAAGGGAGAAAGGGTCAAGAGAAGCAAGAGGGTGTATATGGGAGTGATTATAATGATTGATCCACTGAATTGGAACTATGCTAGATGGGAAGAGAACAAGGTACAGTGAAAAACATGTGAGATCAATGAGAAGGAGGTCTGGGTGGAATCAATAGATTATTAGAGGTAAGGTATATAAAAAAATGAGCTAGAAAAATGGGAGGTAGTGGCAATAGAATAGAATGCATGAAATGAGATTATGGAGGGGATTGCTGCAACTTCCAACACTCCAAAATGTTTCAGGTGGCCTGCCACACTCATCACATTACCTTCTTGACCTCTGAAAAGATTTTGAGTTTGCAACCCTGCATTAGGTTAAAACCTTGATTCTGAGCAAAACAGCCATAAAACAAAGTCACTTAAGATTGTGCAATGATACAAGGGATGAAACTAAAAAGTATATATAAATACCAGTGTTAGCCAACTCATCAGTGACTATTTGAGAAGAATTCTTCTTTTGTGGTTATCAAATATAACCTATTAATTCTTACAAAGCAGGTACTCCTGTTGACTAAACTGTAAACATCTGCTTCCTTCCAGTAAATAAACTGAATGAAGTTGAAATTGCATAGTTAATGTACAACAGTATGGTTATATTTCTAAACATTAAAACATCCAATTTAATGCTAATGAAATGAAAATAAAGTAAAATGGTTACTTCTTTGCTATTTTAAAATTTATTTATATAATTTTATTAACAAGTAGGTTATCAAATTGCCATGAAAAATAATGGAATCAGAGACTCCTGCTTATAACCAAAAGGAGGTAGAAAAATAACTAATTACATTTCATTTCAGGAATGAAATTCCTGCTGTCTCAAGATCCTGCTGTACTATCTTGATCTTTTCTGAGGTCAATTAATTCTATAAGATCCAGGCTTTCATTTTTCTGACAAGAAACTATCTGCTGTCCTGGAAATTGCTACCTGGGCAACCGAATTGTTGACACTTAACTTTTCACGGATCAATAGTTAAGTTGGAATTGAATTATGAGATATGTTCACTGTCCTTGAAAATCTCTTGGTAACCGCAATGGGAAGTAGGGTAGGAGACTGGAAGGTGCTAAGAGCTATTTCTTTGTGTCTGATGCAGACTAGAGCATCACTTTCTTTTCTAAAGACACAGGTCTCCTTGCAATATGTCATAAAGTGAGTCACATGATATGTATTCAATGAATGTTTATTGACTGAAATAAAAATACTTGCTTATATATGATGCCTAGGTATTTATAGGCCAGGATCATTTAAGTGACGATAAAATCAGGTAAAATTACTGTATACTTACATTTATTTCTTTTTATTTTTTTTTTTGTTATGGACTATTTCAAACATAATCAAAAAAATACACAGGGCAATATGATGAATCCTCATGTACCCACCATATAGATTCAAAAATTAGCAACATGCTATACTTTTCGTTTCAAATGTATTCACTCCCTTAACTTTTCTTCTGATGTTGTTTTGCTGGAGTAATAATCATTCAAACGTGAATTGATTATTCACATTTGAAATCACAGCAATTGTGCTCCTGGCTAGATATATACTAAGGAACTGTTCAGAAAGATGTTGTGAGGCATTCAGATTTTGAGAACCTCACTTCTTTCAATGACTACTAGAGACCAAAAATATTTGGATAATGCTTCCCATTTTATAAGGGAGCTCCTTGTTCTGTTTACCTCGTTGCAGAGGTAAATGGTCATAATAATTTTGAACCTCTAACTGATTCCCTGCACTCAGTCATAATTATCCCTAAATGTTAGGTTTTTACAGGTGTTCAATTATGTTTAATTGTGTGTGTGTGTGTGTGTGAAATGGAGTCTCACTCTGTCACCCAGGCTGGAGTGCAGTAGCACAATCTCAGCTTACTGCAACCTCTGCCTCCTGGTTCAAGCAATTCTCGTACCTCAGCCTCTCGAGTAGCTGGGATTACAGATGTGCACCACCATGCCCGGCAAAATTCTGTATTTTTAGTAGAGACCGGGTTTCACCATATTGGCCAGGCTGGGCTTGAACTCCTGGCCTCATGTGATCCACCTGCCTCGGCCTCCCAAAGTGCTGGGATTACAGGCACAAGCCACCGCACCCAGCCAATTGTTATTTTCAATATCTGTGAATTCAATGCAGGATCATATGACTATATCTATCTTCATTCACAGCTTAAGTCACCCCTTGTTCCAAGTTGTTGAGAAAATGATATGTGAGATTTTGTCAAATAAGATTACCTTCATCATTTTTATCTTATTAATTCATGCTTCCATTGCAAATACTGGTGTAATTCTTGGATTGGCACTGTCTCTCAAAATATGACTTAATCCTCTACCATTCTCATATTACCAGCCCATTATTATGCTTGGAAATTCAACTAATCACTCTTGAGACTGGCCAAAGAAAAATTTAAAAATTATTCAGTAGCCAATTGGCTACTGAAAGGTCACAAACAGTAAATTTTTCTTGCTGTCATTCAAATGGGTGGAGAATATTACTAAATATTTCATATCTTCATTTTTAATCACAATGACATCAGTAGAGTAACTTTTAATGAGATCAATAAAACATAGAAAAGTCATCCTTGATTACCTTCAAGTGGTATCAAACTGGAGATTTTAGGTGAATACTGACATTGTCAAATTAAGAGCCCTTTTCACTATAAATGTCACTCTTGGAAATTGCATAAAATCACCTATATGGACTGAATTTCTCACCTGGCACATAGTAGAAGTCAGTGGCCACTACTAGATATGAAAAACAGGTTCATTATTTACAGACAGATGCTATTTCACTTATATACCTGGAATAGATTTATGTATCTCTGAGTTGACAAAAGACTGGTTGATTCTGTTAGAATAGTGATTTCCAAACATTTTTTTCCTTACTAAGGCACACATGGGAGATTATATTCAACAGTTCCACCTATCTCTATCAGTCCCAATAGCTCCCTAAGGCTTGCTGCACAAAAGTTAAAAAGTCACCCATTATATTTGAATCTTAGTGGAATTCTTTTATCTTCTATTGGTCTAGATGTGAGTTGAGAACTTCTGACTCAGATGGTATCCAAAATACATGTAAAAATGGCAAATCTGAAATGTACTTTAAAGAGAGGGTCACCTATAGGAAAGGACTTCAGGGACCTTGGGAAGTTCCACTATCCCTAAAGTACTCCTTCACAATCTATGACTTTGTTTAAAAGCAAATAGACTGTCAGCTGAGAGGACTCAGAAGCAACAACACCCCAGTAGCAATGAGCATACCTAGCAACCAAATCTAGGTTTCTAATGCAATTATTCATTAGAAAAACAGGACTCCTTGGAAAAATGGCTAATTCTAGAACTGGGGCACGAAATATATAAGATAAACCTGGAGCATCTTTCTACAATGTAAGGAAATGCCAAAAAAATAAAAAATAAAAAATACAACCACCACTCCATGATGATAGAGTTATATCAAAGGGACAAATGAGCCAACTGAAAGAGCTTCCTGTGGGCAAAGGTGGAAGAATTTGAGCGAGAAAATTAAGTAGAATTGCATTACAAGTCTGTGTATAATATAAATATTAATGAGTCCATACTGATATAAATAAATGATGGAACGCATAAGTAAGTTGGGAAGGGGAGAGACAAATTTCCATGCAGAAGAATTTGAAATAATTTATGTAGATATTTCTTCTTAAGTGTGGACTGTGAATAATAACTTTCTTCCAAAGACTACTGTATGGAAAGGAAGAAAAAGAAAGAATAAGTTTACAGAGAAAAATTCTAAACACTACCTCAAGCCAGGTGATCAAAGTCAACATCAACAGTTATGAGTCATATTGATACTTTATACCCTTGATACAACGTGATGAGGATGGTATTTTACCTTTGTAATCTTCCTCCTCAAAACATATTACCCCAGTCTAACCATGAGAAAAATATCCAGATAAATCCCAGTTGAGGACTATTCTACAAATTATCTGACCAGTACACCTCAAACTGTCAAGGTAATCAAAAATGAGGAAAGTCTGAGGAACTGATGCAGCCAAGAAGAGCTTAAGGAGACATGACAACCAAATACAATGTGCTACCAGAGATGGGATACTGAAATAGAAAAAGAGGCATTAAAGAAAAACTGAAGAAATGTGAAGAATATATGGACTTTAGCTAATAATAATGTACTACTATTGGTTCATTAATTGTAACAAATGTACTACAGTCATGTAAGATGTTAATAAAATGGGAAAGCTGGATATAAAGTGTACAGGAGCTCTACATTATCTTTGCCATAATTATGTAAATCGAAGACTTCTTGAAGTTCATTGAAAAGCAAATAGTGGATTTTTATTACAGCACCTTTTGTAGGGACAAAATACTGGAAACAAAGTGTATACTCATCAATACAGAAATGATTGACTGAACTGTGGCTTCATAAAATATTAAGCAACATACAATATTATATATTTAACCCTTCAACCCAGCAATGCCATTATTAGGTATATACCCAAAGGAATATAAATCAGTCTACCATAAAGACACATGTACATATATATTCATTGCAGCTCTATTCACAATAGTAAAAACATGGAATCAACCTAAATGCCTATCAATGGTAGACAGGATAAAGAAAATGTGGTACATATATATACACCATGGAATACTATGCAGCTGTAAATAAGAATGTCCTCTGTAGCAATGTGGATGGCCATTATCCTTAGTAAAATAAGGAACAGGAAGCCAAATATTGCATGTTCTCACTTATAAGTGGGAGTGAAACAATGAGAACACATAGGTACAAAGAAGGAAACAACAGACACGGTGGCCTCCTTGATGGTGGAGAGGGGGAGGAGGGAGAGAATAAAAAAACTACCTATCAGGTACTATGCTTACTACCTGGGTGACAAAATAATCTGTACACCAAATCCCCATGACATGCAGTTTACCTGTATAACAAACCTGCACATATACCCTTGAACCTAAAATAAAAGTTAAAAAAAAAAAAAGCTCTCTATCAATTGACTTGGAGAAATTTATACCATGTATTTTTACTAAGCAAAGAAAATGCACAGAAATCTATAATCCTCTTTTCATTTTGTAAAACAATGAGAAAATACCCATGTCAGTATGTTTGTATAATTAAAACAGTAGGGGAAATGCATGTAAGGATACATACTAAGTTGTTAATATTGCTAGGAGTAAGGGAATGGGTTTAGAGCAGAGAAGGGAAAAGAGGGGAGGTAACAAGACTGAAGACATTAACAGACCTGGGGAAGTAGCAACAATTTGTTTAATAATTCATTGTAAGCTTAGCACCTGTACATAGTTGACTGATGCTTTGCAAATAAAACTTTAAATTTGTGAAAACAACAAACAAAAAGCAAATGGTGTAGTGGGAGGAGAAAAGAGATAATTTTGATTGGTGGGTTTTTAATGACAGTGGGGGATGGAGAGGAGACAAGCAGAGAGGAGATAAGCAAGGAAAGAGTAGCAGCACTCTAGAGAATATAGTGTCAGTCACTAAAGCTGAATTACATCTACTTCTCAATTTTGCCAAGAGCTGCCCAAGTAAGAGAAAATATTGCTTAACACTAAGGGTGTGATCAGAATGATTGCTGTTCTTCCAAGATCCTGGAGATTTTGCCCACCACAAACAGACTAAACTCACCATTTGCTCCCCCGTCACTCCACTTTTTTACCCTGCACACAAAAGTGATTCTTAGAGCATCCAGAAGGCTCTCTATTTATATACCACCTTGTTCTCCCGGCCTTTTGAACAATGAGGCTTCACCAGGAGCTTCCAAGTGCTTTTGATGAGGAAGTGACATAGCTTTGGCATCAAAGTTCACAGGACACAAAAATAGGAAAGGTCTGCATTTCCAAGGAGTTAAAATCAAATAGTAGAGTACAGGTCCCTGGTGAGCAAGATCAAAGACTCCCAAAATTGCAGAATTGAAAGGTGGCTTAAAGGTCATCTCAACTACCTACTTAAATACCTAATCCAGTCTCCATTTGAGATGCTAGATGCTAGAACCTAGATTCTATCACTGGGGTAGAGGGGGAAGGGAGAACATACTGTAGAATCCCTAAGGGAAAAACATACGCTTTTTACTGTAAACTTCTTGCAAGCAAGAATTGTGTCTGTGATATCTTCCCACTATAGTACCCAGAAACTCAGGATGACTGTGTATTTACAGAGCTCCATGTTGATTATTTAGACACAGTGGACTCAAACTCGCATTGCAAAATCTATGAAGGATTTCACCAGTAGTACATTTGCTGAGAAATCTCTCAGAAGCATTTGAAACTATTTTTCATCAACAAGAAAGGCAAGATCATGGCTAAAATGATATTTTAGATCATTTTCATGACCAGATATCAAGATAATTGAGTCAACTAGCTGTGTGTAAAACTAATTGTTAATATAAGACCCTGGGGCAGGGGTGGGGTGAGGGAAGAAATGAGTCAGAAATTTTTCTTTTTTTTTTTTTTTTTAATTTTTCGAGATAGAATCTCGCTCTGTTGCCCAGGCTGGAGTGTAGTGGCGCGATCTCGGCTCACTGCAACCTCTGCCTCCCGGGTTCAAGCAATTCTCCTGCCTCAGCCTCCCGAGTAGCTGGGACAACAGGCACCTGCCACCATGCTCAGCTAATTTTTGTATTTTTAATAGAGACAGGGTTTCACCATATTGGTCAGGCTGGTCTCGAACTCCTGACCTCAGGTGATCCACCCGCCTCGGACTCCCAAAGTGCTGGGATTACAGGCGTGAGCCACTGCGCCCGGCCCGAGTCACAAAATTTTCTAAATTAAATAAGCACACACAGTAAATGGGAATTCTACTTTATGAAAATCTCATAGGAATTTGCTATGTAGTTCTGACAGATAATTAGAACTGGAATTTACTGAAGCTCCACATGTACTGCAACCTTTCAAGAACATATCCATTATACAACATGAGGCATACCTATATGTACTCAAGTCCCACTCAAAAGACTATCAGCCATGTAACTGGACAATGTTTTCACACAACACTCACCTTAAAACACAAGTGTAGAATCCACTGTCTTGTGCCTCAGCTGAGTGAAACCATATTGAATCTTCCTCTTTACTCATCCTGACCTCTGAAAAGATGATGGGCTCTTCCAAATCACCTTTGTTTTTGTACCACATAAGCCTGAGCCCAGTGCTCTGAGCTGTGCTATAGTTGGTACGAATATAACTGTAGAAAAGGGCACATTTCACTCGGACTGGTTCACCTGCCAAAGCCATGTATGTCTTGAGATCCACTGACCAATCAATGCAGCCATCCACTGAAAGAAAATCAGAAGAGGCGTAAGATACAGTGAGCATTGTTGACAATAATAGTGTGAGCAGTAATCATCACCAACATATCCTAAGTGCTCCTCATAGATTACTTCATTCAATCTTCCCAGTGACCCTATGAGATAGACTTGTATCCTGCTTAAACCTTAGTAAGCACAGTCCCCGCTCCAGCCTTGTGCCTTTGGGGTATCTTCCAATCTTCTGCAGCCACCTTCTGCTTGGGATAGACCAGATTCTTCAAGGAGCTTCAGAACTCGTGCCTGTAGGGTTGTCCTGTGGCACCATGGCCAGGTCCTAATTCCAGCAGAGTGGCCAGGCAAGTTGTTTGCTTCTACTAGCCTTGCAGTATTTCCATCACATTAGCCTGTGAAATTGGACTACTAGAATGACGCTGACATATTGGTTTTAGGTGACTCAAATTGTTTATATAGACAGGAGCCCCACAAAACACTTATTTCCAAGAGACCTCTACACAGCCTAGAAGTGGTCCTGAGATGAATGCTTTTCTTATTATTTTACAAATGAAGACACTGAAACAAAATAAGTTAAATGACTTTGCCCAAGGTCACACAGCCAATAAGTGGTGGAAAACCAGTCTCTGATTCCAGATTTTGTGTTCTTAACCCCTACCCTATACTGCCTATGCCTATAATTGTGACAATAACAATTGTGCTATTATTTGCCTTTGAGAAAGTAAATGCTCTAGTTGAAAGCAGTAGGCACCTACAGTAATTATTTGCTGTTATATACATGCTAGTTTTCCATGGTATGACCTATTAATAGCATACATTTAACCATAGGTCAATTTCTCTTTATACCCTAAGGCCTCCCTTTCTGCTTAGCTGCTGAGTGCTCATGGGAATATATTATATTACTGTCAGCTGTAATCAAATAATATTAGGTAGGTAGGTAAATCTACCATTAAAGAAAGAAATGTACAGTAAATTCCTTATTTTCCAGAAGGATTAAAAATGAAATGCTGTGGCCAATCTCATATGCTGGTCAATATAATTAGCATAGCTATTTTATTTCCAATCTCTTATTTTCAAAAAAAATTCATCAAATTACGCTATATCCCTTCATTTTTCTTGATTACCCTTTAAAAAACAATCATCTCAGATAAATGTATAAACATTGCCATTTTAAAATTATATGTTTCACTTATTATTTTTTGAACTGATCTGCTTCCTTTTTTAGATGTTGAGAACTCTAACCCAGCGTGTTTAATCTTTTAACCTCAGTTGACAGGAAGCTCAGAGCTAAATGCAATGTTCAAGTGTAATAACTATCTTACCTCAGGATTTCACTTTCTCTATATGAGGGGTTCTTGAACTAGGGTTCAAGGACACCCAGTGGGAGGATGCCTGCCTGGGCTTCAAGGTTGTTGGCAAAACAATGTGCCTATTTACACAGGTATACTTTTCTGGGGAAATTTTCCATAGCTCTTTTTTCTTTCAGATTTTCAAAGGGGTCTATGGCCCAAGAAAGATTTTGAACTCTGGTTTCTGATCTCTCTTTCTGACTTTGGCTTTCACTGGCCTGCTGCACGTGGGCTGTTATTACACACTGCTTCAACTCCTCTTATAGTATGTGAGGTATTCATTACAAATAAACAAACAAACAAATAAATAACTCCCTTTAAATTGATAGTGAAGGGCATCTAAACTTTCTTCGAGGATTCAGAGGTATCAGATTCATCACTATGGATTCTGATGATTGTTGTACACTGTTAAAGCCAAGAAGGTACAGTGGTTTGGACTAAATATGTACTGATCACTGGCTGTCTCTTAGGGGTCTTTTTAATTCAGTCCTTGCTATTGGATTGTTTACCTGTCATTTGTCACTACGAAACTTTCAAGAAGGAAAAGAAGGAAACTTGAATTTGTTGAACTTTCTGGGTTATTATAAATTACTAGTGATACACCTCTGGATCAAATACAACTTTAATATTTATTGTTTTATCATCTTTAAATGGATTTTATATTATTCTTTTTATAAATTATCTGTGATACTCTTTGCATGCATTGAAACAACTGAGAGGTAATGATATAAATATTTGTTAGAAAATATATGTTTTCTCATAGCTTGTTTTTCAAAAGTTGGTTAATAGAAACAAAATAAACCCCATGGGAATATTTTTAAAAACTGTTTAATATTTCAGTTTTTGTTTTCCCCTAATCCTAAGATGCACAGCAAATATTTTGAATTAACAAATTTGGCTTTGCAAAATAGCATCAAACTCTATCATTACCTACTTGATAGAAAAAAAATTGAAATGCTATTTCAATTTGCTTCCCAAATCTCTTTAGTTATCTCTTCTAAGTGATCTATTGCATAATCCTACACCTTTACAATGTTAACAGTCTGCTTTGGCCCATTAGTGATGGGACATGGTAAGTACTGAAGGTAATCAATGTATCTGCTCCAGAGTCACAGCAAGCATGCTCAATGGCAGTGTAATACATTTAATTGCCATTACAATTAGTTTTATCATGCAGACCTGGAGAGTACACTGATAATTCATTCCCCTTTAAAGGCCATGTGAGCAATATGTATTTGACTTAATAGATTTATGGTCTCTGTTCTTCTGTTCCCTTGCCTTAGGTATCAGAGAGGGAGTATTTAGTTATAAGGTAGTCAATAGCCAGAGAACAGAAATACAATGATGGAGAAAGTAATTTCTTTTTTTTTTTTTAATTTATTTATTATTATTATACTTTAAGTTCTAGGGTACATGTGCATAACGTGCAGGTTTGTTACATATGTATACTTGTGCCATGTTGCGGTGCTGCACCCATCAACTCGTCATTTACATCAGGTATAACTCCCAATGCAATCCCTCCCCCCCTCCCCCCTCCCCATGATAGGCCCCGGTGTGTGATGTTCCCCTTCCCGAGTCCAAGTGATCTCATTGTTCAGTTCCCACCTATGAGTGAGAACATGCGGTGTTTGGTTTTCTGTTCTTGTGATAGTTTGCTAAGAATGATGGTTTCCAGCTTCATCCATGTTCCTACAAAGGACACAAACTCATCCTTTTTGATGGCTGCATAGTAGTCCATGGTGTATAGGTGCCACATTTTCTTAATCCAATCTGTCACTGATGGACATTTGGGTTGATTCCAAGTCTTTGCTATTGTGAATAGTTCCGCAATAAACATACGTGTGCATGTGTCTTTATAGCAGCATAATTTATAATCCTTTGGGTATATACCCAGTAATGGGATGGCTGGGTCATATGGTACATCTAGTTCTAGATCCTTGAGGAATCGCCATACTGTTTTCCATAATGGTTGAACTAGTTTACAATCCCACCAACAGTGTAAAAGTGTTCCTATTTCTCCACATCCTCTCCAGCACCTGTTGTTTCCTGACTTTTTCATGATCGCCATTCTAACTGGTGTGAGATGGTATCTCATTGTGGTTTTGATTTGCATTTCTCTGATGGCCAGTGATGATGAGCATTTCTTCATGTGTCTGTTGGCTGTATGAATGTCTTCTTTTGAGAAATGTCTGTTCATATCCTTTGCCCACTTTTTGATGGGGTTGTTTGTTTTTTTTTTTCTTGTAAATTTGTTTGAGTTCTTTGTAGGTTCTGGATATTAGCCCTTTGTCAGATGAGTAGATTGCAAAAATTTTCTCCCATTCTGTAGGTTGCCTGTTCACTCTGATGGTAGTTTCTTTTGCTGTGCAGAAGCTCTTTAGTTTAATGAGATCCCATTTGTCAATTTTGGCTTTTGCTGCCATTGCTTTTGGTGTTTTTAGACATGAAGTCTTTTCCCATGCCTATGTCCTGAATGGTACTACCTAGGTTTTCCTCTAGGATTTTTATGGTATTAGGTCTAACATTTAAGTCTCTAATCCATCTTGAATTAATTTTCGTATAAGGAGTAAGGAAAGGATCCAGTTTCAGCTTCCTACTTATGGCTAGCCAATTTTCCCAGCACCATTTATTAAATAGGGAATCCTTTCCCCATTTCTTGTTTCTCTCAGGTTTGTCAAAGATCAGATGGCTGTAGATGTGTGGTATTATTTCTGAGGACTCTGTTCTGTTCCATTGGTCTATATCTCTGTTTTGGTACCAGTACCATGCTGTTTTGGTTACTGTAGCCTTGTAGTATAGTTTGAAGTCAGGTAGCGTGACGCCTCCAGCTTTGTTCTTTTGACTTAGGATTGTCTTGGCAATGCAGGGTCTTTTTTGGTTCCATGTGAACTTTAAAGTAGTTTTTTCCAATTCTGTGAAGAAACTCGTTGGTAGCTTGATGGGGATGGCATTGAATCTATAAATTACCTTGGGCAGTATGGCCATTTTCACGATATTGATTCTTCCTATCCATGAGCATGGTATGTTCTTCCATTTGTTTGTGTCCTCTTTTATTTCACTGAGCAGTGGTTTGTAGTTCTCCTTGAAGAGGTCCTTTACATCCCTTGTAAGTTGGATTCCTAGGTATTTTATTCTCTTTGAAGCAATTGTGAATGGAAGTCCATTCCTGATTTGGCTCTCTGTTTGTCTGTTACTGGTGTATAAGAAATGCTTGTGATTTTTGCACATTAATTTTGTATCCTGAGACTTTGCTGAAGTTGCTTATCAGCTTAAGGAGATTTTGGGCTGAGACAATGGGGTTTTCTAAATATACAATCATGTCATCTGCAAAGAGGGACAATTTGACTTCTTCTTTTCCTAACTGAATACCCTTGATTTCTTTCTCTTGCCTTATTGCCCTAGCCAGAACTTCCAACACTATGTTGAATAGGAGTGGTGAGAGAGGGCATCCCTGTCTTGTGCCAGTTTTCAAAGGGAATTTTTCCAGTTTTTGCCCATTCAGTATGATATTGGCTGTGGGTTTGTCATAAATAGCTCTGATGATTTTGAGGTACGTTCCATCAATACCGAATTTATTGAGCGTTTTTAGCATGAAGGGCTGTTGAATTTTGTCAAAAGCCTTTTCTGCATCTATTGAGATAATCATGTGGTTCTTGTCTTTGGTTCTGTTTATATGCTGGATTATGTTTATTGATTTGCAAATGTTGAACCAGCCTTGCATCCCAAGGATGAAGCCCACTTGATCATGGTGGATAAGCTTTTTGATGTGCTGCTGAATCCGGTTTGCCAGTATTTTATTGAGGATTTTTGCATCGATGTTCATCAGGGATATTGGTCTAAAATTCTCTTTTTTTGTTGTGTCTCTGCCAGGCTTTGGTATCAGGATGATGTTGGCCTCATAAAATGAGTTAGGGAGGATTCCCTCTTTTTCTATTGATTGGAATAGTTTCAGAAGGAATGGTACCAACTCCTCCTTGTACCTCTGGTAGAATTCAGCTGTGAATCCATCTGGTCCTGGACTTTTTTTGGTTGGTAGGCTATTAATTATTGCCTCAATTTCAGAGCCTGCTATTGGTCTATTCAGGGATTCAACTTCTTCCTGGTTTAGTCTTGGAAGAGTGTAAGTGTCCAGGAAATTATCCATTTCTTTCTAGATTTTCCAGTTTATTTGCGTAGAGGTGTTTATAGTATTCTCTGATGGTAGTTTGTATTTCTGTGGAGTCGGTGGTGATATCCCCTTTATCATTTTTAATTGCGTCGATTTGATTCTTCTCTCTTTTCTTCTTTATTAGTCTTGCTAGTGGTCTGTCAATTTTGTTGATCTTTTCAAAAAACCAACTCCTGGATTCATTGATTTTTTGGAGGGTTTTTTGTGTCTCTATCTCCTTCAGTTCTGCTCTGATCTTAGTTATTTCTTGCCTTCTGCTAGCTTTCGAATGTGTTTGCTCTTGCTTCTCTAGTTCTTTTAATTGCGATGTTAGAGTGTCAATTTTAGATCTTTCCTGCTTTCTCTTGTGGGCATTTAGTGCTATAAATTTCCCTCTACACACTGCTTTAAATGTGTCCCAGAGATTCTGGTATGTTGTATCTTTGTTCTCATTGGTTTCAAAAAACATCTTTATTTCTGCCTTCATTTCGTTATGTACCCAGTAGTCATTCAGGAGCAGGTTGTTCAGTTTCCATGTAGTTGAGCGGTTTTGATTGAGTTTCTTAGTCCTGAGTTCTAGTTTGATTGCACTGTGGTCTGAGAGACAGGTTGTTATAATTTCTGTTCTTGTACATTTGCTGAGGAGTGCTTTACTTCCAATTACGTGGTCAATTTTGGAGTAAGTACGATGTGGTGCTGAGAAGAATGTATATTCTGTTGATTTGGGGTGGAGAGTTCTATAGATGTCTATTAGGTCTGCTTGCTGCAGAGATGAGTTCAATTCCTGGATATCCTTGTTAACTTTCTGTCTCGTTGATCTGTCTAATGTTGACAGTGGAGTGTTGAAGTCTCCCATTATTATTGTATGGGATTCTAAGTCTCTTTGTAAGTCTCTAAGGACTTGCTTTATGAATCTGGGTGCTCCTGTATTGGGTGCATATATATTTAGGATAGTTAGCTCTTCCTGTTGAATTGATCCCTTTACCATTATGTAATGACCTTCTTTGTCTCTTTTGATCTTTGATGGTTTAAAGTCTGTTTTATCAGAGACTAGTATTGCAAACCCTGCTTTTTTTTGTTCTCCATTTGCTTGGTAAATCTTCCTCCATCCCTTTATTTTGAGCCTATGTATGTCTCTGCGTGTGAGATGGGTCTCCTGAATACAGCAGACTGATGGGTCTTGACTCTTTATCCAGTTTGCCAGTCTATGTCTTTTAATTGGACCATTTAGTCCATTTACATTTAAGGTTAATATTGTTACGTGTGAACTTGATCCTGCCATTATGGTATTAACTGGTTATTTTGCTCGTTAGTTGATGCAGTTTCTTCCTAGCCTCGATGGTCTTTACGTTTTGGCATGTTTTTGCAATGGCTGGTACCGGTTGTTCCTTTCCATGTTTAGTGCTTCCTTCAGGGTCTCTTGTAAGGCAGGCCTAGTGGTGACAAAATCTCTAAGCATTTGCTTATCTGTAAAGGATTTTATTTCTCCTTCACTTATGAAACTTAGTTTGGCTGGATATGAAATTCTGGGTTTAAAATTCTTTTCTTTAAGAATGTTGAATATTGGCCCCCACTCTCTTCTGGCTTGTAGAGTTTCTGCTGAGAGATCTGCTGTTAGTCTGATGGGCTTCCCTTTGTGGGTAACCCGACCTTTCTCTCTGGCTGCCCTTAAGATTTTTTCCTTCATTTCAACTTTGGTGAATCTGGCAATTATGTGTCTTGGAGTTGCTCTTCTCGAGGAGTATCTTTGTGGCATTCTCTCTATTTCCTGGATTTGAATGTTGGCCTGCCCTACTAGGTTGGGGACGTTCTCCTGGATGATATCCTGAAGAGTGTTTTCCAACTTGGTTCCATCTTCCCCCTCACTTTCAGGCACCCCAATCAGACGTAGATTTGGTCTTTTTACATAATCCCATACTTCTTGAAGGCTTTGTTCATTTCTTTTTCTTCTTTTTTCTTTTGGTTTCTCTTCTCGCTTCATTTCATTCATTTGATCCTCAATCGCTGATACTCTTTCTTCCAGTTGATCGAGTCGGTTACTGAAGCTTGTGCATTTGTCACGTACTTCTCGTGCCATGGTTTTCATCTCTTTCATTTCGTTTATGACCTTCTCTGCATTAATTACTCTAGCCATCAATTCTTCCACTTTTTTTTCAAGATTTTTAGTTTCTTTGCGCTGGGTACGTAATTCCTCCTTTAGCTCTGAGAAGTTTGATGGACTGAAGCCTTCTTCTCTCATCTCGTCAAAGTCATTCTCCGTCCAGCTTTGATCCGTTGCTGGCGATGAGCTGCGCTCCTTTGCCGGGGGAGATGCGCTCTTATTTTTGGAATTTCCAGCTTTTCTGCCCTGCTTTTTCCCCATCTTTGTGGTTTTATCTGCCTCTGGTCTTTGATGATGGTGATGTACTGATGGGGTTTTGGTGTAGGTGTCCTTCCTGTTTGATAGTTTTCCTTCTAACAGTCAGGACCCTCAGCTGTAGGTCTGTTGGAGATTGCTTGAGGTCCACTCCAGACCCTGTTTGCCTGGGTATCAGAAGCAGAGGCTGCAGAAGATAGAATATTTCTGAACAGCGAGTGTACCTGTCTGATTCTTGCTTTGGAATCTTCCTCTCAGGGGTGTACTCCACCCTGTGAGGTGTGGGGTGTCAGACTGCCCCTAGTGGGGGATGTCTCCCAGTTAGGCTACTCAGGGGTCAGGGACCCACTTGAGCAGGGAGTCTGTCCCTTCTCAGATCTCAACCTCCGTGTTGGGAGATCCACTGCTCTCTTCAAAGCTGTCAGACAGAGTCGTTTGTGTCTGCAGAGGTTTCTGCTGTTTTTGTTATTTTTACTGTGCCCTGTCCCCAGAGGTGGAGTCTACAGAGACAGGCAGGTTTCCTTGAGCTGCTGTGAGCTCCACCCAGTTCGAGCTTCCCAGCAGCTTTGTTTACCTACTTAAGCCTCAGCAATGGCAGGCGCCCCTCCCCCAGCCTCGCTGCTGCCTTGCCGGTAGATCGCAGACTGCTGTGCTAGCAATGAGGGAGGCTCCGTGGGCGTGGGACCCTCCCGGCCAGGTGTGGGATATGATCTCCTGGTGTGCCTGTTTGCTTAAAGCGCAGTATTGGGGTGGGAGTTACCCGATTTTCCAGGTGTTGTGTGTCTCAGTTCCCCTGGCTAGGAAAAGGGACTCCCTTCCCCCTTGCGCTTCCCAGGTGAGGCGATGCCTCGCCCTGCTTCAGCTCTCGCTGGTCGGGCTGCAGCAGCTGACCAGCACCGATTGTCCGGCACTCCCCAGTGAGATGAACCCAGTACCTCAGTTGAAAATGCAGAAATCACCGGTCTTCTGTGTTGCTCGTGCTGGGAGTTAGAGACTGGAGCTGTTCCTATTCAGCCATCTTGCTCTGCCCCGGAGAAAGTAATTTCTAAACATTATCCCCATTTATTCTTTTCCCTTAGTATTTGCAGTGTAAGGTTACAACAGAAGATATTTCAAGAGATCTCAGGGAATTTTCCCATTAAAATGGACCAGAGGTATGATAACACGGATCTATGAATGCCTATGTGCCACCAAATATTTTCTCACTCTACACTTTCATCAGTAGAAATCCATTTCCATGAGTTAAGGCATTGTAGCCTTAAACCTAAATTAGAGTATTAGATCCCTACTAGATTCCAACAAGTTGGTATGATTATTTTTTATTGGATTGCTATTCTTAATAATCCAAGAGTGGGAAAAAAAAGAGCTAGAAAAGGATATAGCACACTTATTTTTAGATTTGGGACTAGGGAAGCAACTAAGAAGTACAGGCTGAGGTAAGAGGCCTGAAAAGTCAGGTGATCAGTCAACATGGAGGGATTGAACACTGACATTAAGAGGGAAGAGCTTAGAGGTGTCCAAAAGTCACAAAAGGGCAAGAAGAGATGAAAGGTCACATATAACTGAATTTGCCAAGTGCCATTAAAAGTAATGCACACAAGTCAGATTTCTGTCATCAGGAGTTTGCAATCACATGCCATACTTCCACAGTCCCTTGTATGTAGACTCTCCATACATATTTGGCAAACGCTGAATGGCTGAATGAATACATCTGTCATGCAGCTGACAAAGGTGCAGGCTACAGATCAATTGGGGCCACAGTGGAACTGGGTAGCCCATAGAGGGAGCCAACTGGTGCGCTTGATCTCATCTGCACAAGTCTCCAATCCACAGAGCTATCCAGCCCTATACTGTTCACAATTCCAGTGGCACCTATTTAAGCAAGCTCCTTGCAGGGCTCCTGAGAAGAGTGTTGACTGGATAGACTGGCTTCTCCCACAGGTGGTTTGATAACTATATCTCACTGACCAGCCACAAATGTGAATGGAGGCATTGAAGGAAGGGAATTTCACTATTTCCCCTGAATAGTGAAACTCTGCAGTTGGACTGAAGCTTGCTATGGAACGAACCCACTGAAAGTATAAGTGAATGTATGTCTGCCCTCTGTTTCACAATCAGTGAGTATGATTATAAATATTCTGGTCCCTGGATTTGAAAACACCTCCTATTCCTAAATTATCCTTTCTCTGTTCACTCAAGTCTTATGAATAGCAATTTCAGTATTTAAAAGAACAATTGTGGGCTTTTAAGATTCTCATCACTACTCCCTTGACTTAGATTTCTATAAGGCTCAAAAAGTTATTATTTGGTTTAGTCTTGTGGGTACAAATGCTTTAATATCAGCCGGGTGCAGTGGCTCACACCTGTAATCCCAGCATTCTGGGAGGCTGAGGTGGGCAGATCACCTGAAGTCATGAGTTCGAGACCAGCCTGGCCAATATGGTGAAACCCTGTCTCTACCAAAAATACAAAAATTAGCCAGGCATGGTGGCGCATGCCTGCAATCCCAGTTACTTGGGAGGCCAAGGCAGGAGAATCACTTGAACCCAGGAGGTGGAGGTTGCAGCAAGCTGAGATCATGCCATTGCACTCCAGCCTGGGCATCACAGTGAGACTCTGTCTCAAAACCAGCAAACAAACAAAGTGCTTTAATATATGAGTTCTCCAAAACAATTATAATGGAGTGAAGAAAGCCACTTCTATACAACTTGTATCTCTATTTTAATCATTTTCATTCTGATCTGTACAACCAGTGTATGTCTAGGGAGTTCGACATAAAGATTCCAAAGAAGGAGCACATAAGACTAGAAAGGAACATGCCAGCATCTATGCAATTTATTTTGCTAGAAGGAGATTCCTACGAGTAAAAATCAGTGCAGTCCCCTGCAAAGTGCCCTGAGTGTCCCAAGCAAACTCATTTAGCCTCTTTATAGATAAGCCTCCTAATTTCCCTTCAGTACAATCAGGAAGGCAAATCCTGCTGCATCTATCTGTTGTAAAAATAAAATAATAATAATAATAAATAAAAACACTGTGAAAATTTATAAATACCTACAAGAGGATAAGTTGCTATTATCAACAATTATAACATTATTTCAGAAAAAAGAATATTGAGTGCAATGAAACTAGACTCTAATGACTATACACAATTTCTTATTGGGGGACAGGATATATAACTACGTATAGAATTGCTGATTCTGGACTTTTATTTCCCCAAATTGGAAATCCCTCGTTAGGTATAATGGCTAATCAGCACGTGAGAAAATATGCAAGCATGTACCCTATACTAGCTTATTATGTGTTTGTGATTAACAAATTCGTTTGTTAAACCAGGTGTTTTAACTATGCAAACTTAATCCCACTCATTTTTACTAACAGTTTTCCTGTGAGCTAACAGGGCAATTGTTGGGGGCAATTCATAAAATTACCACTAGAGGGCGAGCTGTCCAAGTTTTTGTTTTACATGTTTTCCCCACATTAGCTTTAAAACTACGGATTTATCATTGACCAGCTGCTGGTTGCTGGAGGTGAATCACAGCACACCTATGGGAATGCACCGTTGTCGGCGACAGAAGCCAAAAGTTGAGGATACAGCTGCGATCTTGCTCAAACTGGGGAACCAGGCTACACACACAGACACCCCCAGTGAATGACCCAGCACAGAAAGGTGTAACAGCAGCAGCAGCTCTTAGTTTAATTGGGCCCTTAGAACAGAACATCCAAGAACTGTGCTAAGTGTTTTGCGCAAATTTTTCTCCTTTCATTCTCATGTCAGCTTTGGGAGGGAGGGACTCTTGTTATTTCCACTTTACTGATGAGAGAAAAAGAAAGCTCAGAGAGTTTAAGTGACTTGCTCAAGGTCACTCAAGTTGTAGTGGCAGAATTCAGACTCTAACCCAAATAAGCTGGACACAGAACTTATAATCTTAATCATTATGTGTTCTATATCCTGCCTCCTATACTTCTCTTCATCCCAGCCCAGGAGCTAGTAAAATATTAAAATTTGCTTGGTGCTATCCAAATTGTCATGTGTATTCCACAGAGTTCATGCCTGTCCAGGAGTAGACATTTCCAGCTGAGGGACATCATATTCCCAAATAATAACCATTGTGGGAAGAATAGCTGTAAGATAATGTATGCTAATTATTTATCTATGAGTTATACAGTGTTTGCAGAGTAATTATTAATAATTCATGATCTTGACGTAATCTCCAAAGGTCAGATCTAAACTTTGGAAAACTTTATCTGACCCCTATCAATTTGTTTAAAATTAAGTATCTGGGAATGATTATCCCATTCCTACCATTATATTTAAGAAATATAGTTGTGTGTGGGCCTGTGCAGTGGCTCATGCCTGTGATCTTAGCAATTTGGGAGGCCGAGGCGGGCAGATCACTTGAGGCCAGGGGTTCGAGACCAGTCTGGCCAACACAGTGAAACTCCATCTCTACTAAGAATACAAAAATTAGCAGGACACGCCTGTAATCCCAGCTACTCTGGAGGGTGAGGCACGAGTCGCTTGGGACTGGGAGGCAGAGGTTGCAGTGAACAGAGATTGCGCCACTGCACACCAGCAGAGGTCATGCCACTGCACTCCAGCCTGGGCAACAGATCAAGACTCTGTCTCAATAAATAAATAATAAATAAATAAAATTCAGTCAATTCCTCTTAAAAAAAAAGAAATATAGTTGTGTTTATTTTAACATTTGTATATATTTTACTTGTTGAATAAAATGTTATGCTCTTTTTCCTAGTATTTTAATGTGGGAGTTGAATGCCCTCTATTTCTGTCTCAGATATGCCCCCATCTAAGAAAAGTTTCTTCCTGTTTATACCCAGCACAGAGGACTCTGTCTGCCTCAAGTGGGCACTCCACAGGCACAAGCAAGTCAAACTCTCTAAAATGTGAGTGGCCTGTGCCCCTGTTGCTACACCTGTGCCTCTTTTCTCCCAGCCTAGAAGTACAGACAGAGCTTTTGTCATTTAAAAAAAAATAAAGTTCTGTCTAGAAAAAATATTGATTTTTAAAATTTCATCTGTGCATCATTGTCCATCAGTAGAAAGATTTCACACTCAGCTCTATATATACAATGAATGATTATTGCCTTGGGTTTTTAAAAATACCTTTGCAGAAATTTCTGTTCAGTTTACATATTTTATGAATTGGATTATATGCTTCCTTTCACACTTTTACCCCGTATTATTCATCAATGGGAAAGATCTGCCTAAATGAAGTCCTTCATCTCATTGCAACCTAGTTATTACGCTTAATAATGGGCTGCCAACCATTTTCATTTCCCTCTCATTACAGAATCTGTGCAATGCTTTGTCAAAATCACTCTTTTGATCTTTATCTAATGAATGAGCCTCCAGTGCATTCTGAAAGTGAAGCCATGGAGAGGCATTACAACCAACTCCTCAACTTCTGATTACCTTGAGACCTGATGAGTCTTCTTGGGAATTAGACACTAGCCAGGACAATTCCTCAGATGCACTGATGTTAATGCTAATGTGCCTGTGGGAGACAGGGTAGTAGAACTGCCCACCAAGCCCTGTAACAGGGTTTCTACTGTCCCCTCAAATCCAGGATGCTCGGCAGTGAGCTTCTCTCCCCTGCAAAATCTGCCCCACCTCTTATGTTCACAGTCATCCAAGCCAAAAAGTGTGGAGTCATCACTGAATCTTGACTTTCTCTTCTCACTGACCACCTCCTACCCTTTCCATAAGACATTAAGCCTTGCCCATTTCTGAAAAGTTACTCAAATCTGTCCCCTTCCTTTCTATCCTTAAAGACACTGAAGTCTATCTAAGTGCTTCTCATGTCTTGCTTGGATTATTTCAATATTCTTTTTTTGTCTTTATTAAGTTTTAATTAAAAAATAAAATTATATAAATATATGATATATGACATGATGTTTCTATATGTGTATACATTGTAAAATGATTAAATCAAGCTAATTAACATAACCTTCACCTCACATGAATTTTTTTTGTAGTGATAACTTTTAAGATTGACTTTCTTCACAATTTTCAGGTATATAATATATTAACTATAGTTCCTATGCTGCGCAATAGATATCTTGAAATTATTCCTCCTGTTTGACTGAAACTTTGTACCCTTTAACCAATATTATCCCATTCCTCACTTTCCACCCCTGGTAATCACCATTCTAGTCTCTGCTTCTGTTAAGTTCAACTTTTTTAGATCCTACATATTAGTAAGATCATGTGGTATTTGTCTTTCTGTGCTTGGCTTATTTCACTTAACATAATATCCTCCAGGTTCATCCATGTTGAAGCAAATGACAAGATTTTCTACTTTTTAAAGGCTGAATAGTATTCTATTGTGTGTGTGTATACTAACATCCATTCCCACCAATAGTGTGCAAGGGTTCCCTTTCCTCCACAACCTTGCCAACACAATCTTTTTTTTTAAATAGAAGAATAATTAGATGTATTGAAGTAAGCCAACATGGTGGAATATATTATAAAGCTATTTTTTTTTTAATTTATTTATTATTATTATACTTTAAGTTGTAGGGTACATGTGCATAACGTGCAGGTTTGTTACATATGTATACTTGTGCCATGTTGCTGTGCTGCACCCATCAACTCGTCATTTACATCAGGTATAACTCCCAATGCAATCCCTCCCCCCCCACCCCCCTCCCCATGATAGGCCCCGGTGTGTGATGTTCCCCTTCCTGAGTCCGAGTGATCTCATTGTTCAGTTCCCACCTATGAGTGAGAACATGCGGTGTTTGGTTTTCTGTTCTTGTGATAGTTTGCTAAGAATGATGGATTCCAGCTGCATCCAAGTCCCTACAAAGGACTCAAACTCTAGAACTAGATGTACCATATGACCCATCCATCCCATTACTGGGTATATACCCAAAGGATTATAAATTATGCTGCTATAAAGACACATGCACACGTATGTTTATTGCAGCACTATTCACAATAGCAAAGACTTGGAATCAACCCAAATGTCCATCAGTGACAGATTGGATTAAGAAAATGTGGCACATATACACCATGGAATACTATGCAGCCATAAAAAAGGATGAGTATAAAGCTATTTAAATTGTTTTTAATGATGGGATAATGCTCAAAGGATAATGTCAAATCAAATAAAAAACAGAATGCAAAATTTTGTACAATAAAATCTCTATTGTTTAAATAAAATAGGCCTTAAAAAGCTGGAAGGAAAATCATCAAATAGTTATAACGCTCACATTAGGGTTAAGAGTTTATGGTAATTTTTTTTTCAATGTATCAATGTTTTACAAGATTTCTATGTGCATTTCTTGAAAGTCATTTTAGGGTAAGGATAGGCTCCTGGAAATATATTGATTAAGCTGAGTCTAAAGAACTAGATAGAGTTCAGCCAGATGAAGAGGACCATGGTAGCAGAGGTACAAAGGTGAGGAATACAGTGTGTACTCAAAACTGTAAGCAGTTAAGGGTTGGTGAAGTATAGCATGATGGCAGTCATCAGAGAGGAAGCTGAATATGGAGGTATGGTCACAATGTGGGGGTTTGCTACATTAAAATTATATCCTATGGCCAACACAATCTTTTATCTTTTTGGTAGTAGCCATTTTAGCAGGTGTAAGGTGATGTCTCATTTTGGTTTTAATTTGGATTTCTCTGGTAATTAGTTACGGTGACATTATTTCACATATCTGTTGGTCATTTGTGTGTCTTTTCAGAAATTTCTGTTCAGTTATTGCTCATTTTTTAATTGGGTTAGCTAGCATCTAACAAACAGGAATAACAAAATAATTTCTCTGCTACAACTGTACTCCAGAACTCATGATTCCATGCTGAATAGTCAAAATCACCAAGTCTACCCTATCAAAGTATCTGTTTACCACTCTCCAAGAGAAACTTCCTGCTCTAGACTTCCTGCCTGTCTAGACTTCTCTGCCTGTCTCACCTTACCCAACCTTGTCAGAAAGCAGTTATGCTGTGGACCTTTGCTCAGTCAGTTCCTTCCTGTCTTCATCCTCATATCATTTTTCCTACCTTCCATGCATATCCCAACCAAATCCTAGTCATGCTCTGAGCTTAAGTAGGTGCCAAATGGCATCTTGGTTTTCCTACTTTAGTGATTTGCACTTTAGTCAAGGTCAGAGACTCACGTTTTTCTTTCTTTCTGTTTACTCTCCATCTCCCCTCAGGACCTCCCAGATCAGAAACTTAGGAGGTCTTACTGAATTCAGGTTTATAGTCAGCCCTCAGTATCCACAAGGGATTGGTTTCAGGACCCTCTCCCCTACATTAGGATAATAAAATCTTTGAATGCTCAAGACCTTGATATAAAATGGTGTAGTATTTGAAATATGACCTACACGCATCCTTTCACATACTCTAAATTATCTCTAGAGTATTTATAATACCTAATACAATGTAAATAGTTGTTATATTCTATTTTTGTGTTATTTTTGTTATATTGTTATTGTTTAAATATTTTTGATCCATGCTTAGTTGAATCCATGGATGTGAAACCTGTGGATACAGAGGGTTGACTCCATAAATTCTCATCCTGTGATAACTCACATAATTAAAAGTCAGTGGAGTGAACTGCTTTGGTTAACTAATTTTCACATTAGCTGGAAATTAACCTTTGGATTTTCAGAAATCTTTTCTAAAACATCTGAATCCACTTTTCTGTCCCAATAAGTAGAGAATTGTGAAGAGAATAAAATCCTTGTGGCTTGACTGAAGATATGTCAGGCTTTTGAAGTCATCGTCCTGGACCCCAATGCTAAGGTACTGAAAACAGTAGACAGCTGGCTGGAGATCAGAAAATCTGAGTTATCATTCCGCCTCTGCCTCATTGACAAGATACCCAATTTAAGGAAAGCCAGTTTCTACTCCTTAAAGAAATGAAGGTGCTAAACCAGACAAGCTCTAACCCAGTACCGGTAAAATGGATTATCTGAGTTGGTGAGTTTCAAGGTTGGGAAGATAAGCTGCATATATGATCGTGGAAAATCTCCTGGTGATATTCTTTATTATTAGTTTTTAAAATTTCAATGTTAACAGAGAACTAAAATGAATAATATTAAAAATTCTCATGATTTCATCTTTCAAAATTAATAGTGTTAACTTTTTTCCAATTCACTTTCAATAGCTTTGTTTTATTAAGGAAATAAAACATTGCAGATATAGCTAATGTCTCCTTTATTCAGTACACACAGTCCTATCCTCATTCCTCATATCAAACCCCTGCCTTGAGATAACCACTATTTCTTTCAAGTTTAGGCTCTTATATACATAGATAAGTACCTTGAAAAAAACATATTAGTGACTAAAAGCTTGTCTTACAAGGGAGAGGGTGTAGGTGGGAATAAATGTCAGTTAACTGAAGGTTCTTCTGAGATGTGTTCCAGTCTACTGACGTCTAAGAGAGTGTACTTAAAGGTGTTCACACACCTGAAAGTACTTAGAACAGGGACTGACACACAGATAAGGCTCAGTAAGGGTTTCCTATTCCTACTGCTACCACTACTACTGCTCATGTTAATTATATACTTATTTTGTTAATTATTCTACTGTACCTCTCAAGCCTTTACATATAATACATATTAGTTCTCACTAAATTACTTATATTTCATCTTTATATTAAATTCATTAATTGTTTTTTCACATTTAGGTGATAGGTGAGTCATATTACCTATAAATTTCACTTCATGACAGTAAAAGGGCATTATGAAATATTCTAACCTATATTTTCAAATGTATTCATTTTATATAATACGAAAAAACAATACATGTATAGTACATAGTAATAATACTATATACCATTATCATATGTATATTTTGTACATGCTTTATTATAACTTATATTCTAATATCATTACAGGTTATACAATATATTCATATTTTATAAATTATATTATTTAAATGTATTCAATTGCATATTATATTTACAGTTTATTAATATGGATGTATTTATATTATGTGCTCTTCAAATATTTTATGTTGTTATATAATGTATATAATGCATACTGTTATAATTAAATATATAATTACATTTATATGTCAATTGCAATAGTTTAATTATATGAAATTTTTTTTAAGTTAAAAAGGTCAAATATTCAGGAAGGATTCAAGATGGCTTACTAGAGGTATCAAACACTCACCTCCTCCACAAAGAAGAACCAAAATAGTATATAATTACACTTCGAATAGATCACCTAAGAGAGAATGCTGAATTTCAACAGAGAAGTGACAGGAAACACCTAAGACAAGGAAGGAAAGGAAAGTGAGGCAGCTTGCTTGGCTAGGATAGGCTGGAAGCCTGGAGAGAATCTCCAATGTGGGGGAAGGGTAAGTGAGTGACCCCAGCAGTCCACATTCCCACCATGAACTCCTGCAACCCTAGCCATAGGAGAACCCCTCAGTCTTCCTGGAACCTGGCACTAATGTAAGGAGCTTCCAGGAGACCATGTGACAGCTTGCTCCACAGAGGGAGCTAGCTAATACTGGATCCCAGACATCCCCTAGACCTAAGAAACCATACCGTGGTGCTATGTTGAGAGCCAGCCCTCAAGAGACTGGATTCTGTGCTGACATTAGTCCCTACATCTCCAAATCCCTGGAGCCCCACTTACATCCTGCTGCATTCACCTGAAGAGTTTCAGTGGTGCAAGGCCAGCTGGGTACGGCAGTGTGGCAGGGTCCCCAACATTCTAGCCTCTACAGATTCCTATACTCCAGGAAATGGAGCAGTGCAACATGCCAGGGAGACTGCCTCTGGGACAAAGAGAGCCAAAGCTCATGCTCTCTAAAACCTGAGAGCTGCCTATCTGAAGCTGTTGACAGAAACCCTGCCCACACCAGCAGCAGGGCCATTGCACACTAGCATGTGACTTGATGACAAGTTCTCCCCGCACACTGCTGCCCCAATACCTGTCACTCCTGCCACAACTAGAGGTTGAAGCATGTGCTCCCCAGAGCCTGAAAGCCACCCACTTGCCTGGGGATGCTGCCATTGACAGCAACCTCTACCCGCAAAGTAGCATGGCTGCTGTGCACTAATACACCATGAGGACAGGCTTTCCCTGCATACAACTGCAGCTGCTGCTGCTGCCACCAGAGGCCAAAACAAATATTATCCAAAGCCTGAAAGCTGCCCACTGGCTTGGAATTGCTCCCACTAACACCAACCACTGCCCCCCACCCCCTGCCTACGCCCCACCACCCATCCTACAGCAACAGAACCACTGCGCACTTGCATGCACTCTGACATTAGGCTCTCTCCACCCACCATAGTGGGTCATCCTGCCCTGCCTATCACAACCTGTGCCCATGTGCACCATTGGCGGACCCAGAAATAGGCCCACCCAGTCTGAAACACCACCCTCTACTTGCGCCAGTGCCTGAGGATGCCATGCAGGTGCCTAGGGACCAACATGCCCAGTCCACCCTTGCTGGCATCTGTGCACTGCTACCAGAGACCCAAGGATGAGCCCACCCAGCCTGCCACTAACCCCACTACCTGCATCCACATGCAAGCACCCAGCTGGGGGCTGCAGACTGTCCTCCCATCCTTGCTAACAATAGTGAGTGCTGCCTGGGAGCCCAAGTGTTGTCCCATCACCACTACTATTATTGCTGATGCCACACATGCTGGCCAGGAGTCCAAGATCCTATCCATCTGTCTGTCCCACTGCTGCCACTGCTGGCACTACAGAAAACCAACAAACAGCAATGATAAACAATAAGAGAGAAACAAAAGACCAAGACATCTACAAAACAACCAGAAAACAATTAATAAAATGACAGGAATACTCACTTATCAATAACGACCTTGATTATAAACAAATTAAAATTTCCACTTAAAAGATAAAGACTGGTTGAATGGATAAAAAATACATGACCTAACTACATGCTGCCTACAAGAAACTCGCTTCACATATAAAGACATAGACAAAGTAAAAGGATGGAAAATGTATTCCATGCAAACAGAAACCAAAAGTGTACAGGAATATCTGCATTTTCATCAGATAAAACAGATTTTAAGTCAAAAACAGTAAAAAGAGACAAAGAAGGTCATTATAAAATGATAAAGGGATCAAGTCAGTAAGAGGATATAATAATTCTGAATACATATACACCCAACACCAGAGCACCCAGATATAGAAAAAAAAAATATTATTGGATCTAAAGGAAGAGATAGACTCCTATATAAGAATAAGGGGGATTTCAACACCTCAATCTCAGCATCAGACAGATCATCTAGACCAAAAAACAACAAAAAAAATATTGGATTGAAATAGAACCATAAACAAATGGATCTAACAAACATTTACAGATGATTTTATCTAACGCCTGCAGAATATACATTCTTTTTTTTTTTTTTTAAGACAGAGTCTCGCTCTGTTGTCTAGGCTGGAGTGTAATGGCGCGATCTTGGCTCACTGCAAGCTCCACCTCCTGGGTTCACGCCATTCTCCTGCCTCAGCCTCCCGAGTAGCTGGGACTACAGGCACCTGCCACCATGCCTGGCTAATTTTTTTTCTATTTTTAGTAGAGACGGGGTTTCACCTTGTTAGCCAGGATGGTCTCAATCTCCTGACCTCGTGATCCACCCGCCTTGGCATCCCAAAGTGCTGGGATTACAGGCATGAGCCACTTTGCCCAGCCAGAATATACATTCTTATCATCACATTGAATATTCTCCAAGACAGAGGATATGTTAGGCCACAAAACAAAGGCTCAACATATTTTTTAAAAAATTAAAACCACCTCAAATATCTTCTCAGACCACAATAGAATAAAACAAAAAATAAGAGGAACTTTGGAAGTTGTACAAATGCATGAAATTGTACAAATGCTCCTGAACAACCACTGTGTTAGTGAAGAAATTAAGAAGGAAATAAAAAATTTCTTTAAACAAATAAAAATGAAAAGACAACATACCAAAACCTATGGGATACAGCAAAAAAGAATTACTAAGAAGTTTATAGTAGCAAACACCTACATCAAAAAGTAGAAAAAGGCCAAATGAACAACCTAACAATACACCTCAAGGAACTGTAAAAGCAAGAACAAACCAAGCCCCAAATTAGCAGAAGGAAATAAATAATAAAGATCAGAACAGAAATAAGTGAAATAGAAACTGAAAAAATATAAAGGATCAACAAAATGAAAAATTGGATTTCTGAAAAGATAAACAAAATTGATAAATCACTGGCTATACTAACCAAGCAGAGAGAAAACTCAAATAAAATCAGAAATAAAGTGGGGGACATTACAACTGATACCACAGAAACACAAAAGATAATCAGAGACTATTATGAATAACTGTATGCTCACAAACTATAAAACCTAGAGGAAACAGATGAAGTCCTGGAAACATACAAGCTACCAAGACTAAATCAGGAAGAAATAGAAAACCTGAACAGAACAATAATAAGTAGGACAATTGCATCAGTAATAAAATGTTTCTCAAAAAAGAAAAGCCCAGGAACAGATGGATTTGCAGCTGAACTGTATCAAACATACAAAGAAGAACTAATACCAATCCTCCTGAAACTATTCCAAGAAAACCAAAGAGGAGGGAATTCTCCCTAACTCGTTCTATGAGGCCAGCATCATGCTGATAGCAAAACCAGACAAGGACACAATGACAAAAAGAAAACTACAAGCCAATATATCTGATGAACATAGACATAAAAATCCTCAACAAAATACTAGACGATCAAATCCAACAGCACGTCAAAAAGATAATACACTGTGATCAAGTGGGATTTATATCAGGGATGCAAGGATGGTTCAACATATGCAAATCTAAAAACATGACACAACACATCAATAGACTGAAGGACAAAAGCCATACAATTGTCTCAATAAATGTAGAAAAAAAGTATTTGATAAAATTCAACATCTCTTTATGATGAAAAACAGTCAACAAACTAGGCAAAGAAGGAACACATCTCAAATTAATAAAGGTAAAGGCCATATATGACAAAACCACAATTGAAAACATACTGAATGGGGAAAAGTTGAAAGCCTTTCCTGTAACATCTGGAACAAGACAAGGACAAGGATGCCCACTTTGTTCTTTTTTCTTTTTTCTTTTCTTTTCTTTTTCTTGAGATGGAGTTTCACTCTTGCGGCTCAGGCTGGAGTGCAATGGTGCAGCCTCAGCTCACTGCAACCTCCACCTCCTGGGTTCAAGTGATTCTCCTGCCTCAGCCTTCCGAGTAGCTGGGATTACAGTTGTCTGCCACCACACCCGGCTAATTTTTGTATTTTTAGTAGAGATGGGGTTTCACCATGTTGGCCACACTAGTCTTGAACTCCTGACCTCAGGTGATCTGCCAGTCTCAGCCTCCCAAAGTGTTGGGATTACAGGTGTAAGCCACTGTGCCCAGCCAGGATGCCCACTTTCACCACTCCTGTTAAACATAGTACTGGACATCCTAGCCAGAGCAATCAGGCAAGAGAAGAAAAAAAAAAAAAGACATCCAAATTGGAAATGAGGAAGTAAAACTGTCCTTTTGCTGATGATAAAATCTAATATCTAGAAAAACCTAAAGACTCCACTAAAACTCTTTGATTTGATCAATTAATATCTAGAAAAACCTAAAGACTCCACTAAAACTCTTTGATTTGATCAATTAATCCAGTAAACTTGCAGGTTACATAATCAATGTGCAAAAATTAGCATTTTTATACATCAATAATGACCTAGGCAAAAAAAAAAAAAAAAAAAAAAAAAAAAAAAAAATCAAGAAAGCAATCCCACTTAATATATCTAGAAAAAAATACCTAGGAATAAATTTAAACAAGGAGGTAAAAGATCTCTACAAGGAAAACTGTGAAACACTGTTGAAAGAAATTGAAGGTGATAGAAACAAATGGATAAACATCCTATGTTCATGGATCAGAAGAATTAATATAGTTAAAATAAACATATTCCCCAAAGCAATCTACAGATTCAATATAATCCTTATCAAAATACTGACATCATTCTTTGCAGAATTAGGAAAAACAACCCAAAAACTCATATGAAACCAAAAATGAGCTGAAATAGCCAAAGCAATCCTGAACAAAAAGAACAAAGCTGCAGGCATCACATTACGTGATTAAAATATATTACAAAGCCACAGTAAACAAAACAGCATGACACTGGTATACAAATAGACACATAGACCAATGGAAGAGAAGAGAGAACCCAGAAATAAAATTACATATTTAAAGACAAATGATCTTTTACAAAGCCAACAGGAACTTATATTAGGGAAAGGACACCCTCTTCAATAAATGGTGCTGGGAAAATTGGATAGCCGCATGCAGAATAAAACTGAATTCCTATCTCTTACCAAATACAAAGATAAACTCGACAAGGATTAGAGACTTAAATATAAGACCTGAAACTAAAAACACTAGAAGATAACTTAAGGAAAACTCTCCTGGACATTAGTCTAGACAAAGAATTTATGGCTAAGACCTCTAAAACATAGACAATAAGAACAAAAGCAGACAAATGGAACTTAATTAAATTAAAAAACTTCTTCACAGTAGAAGTAATAATCAATAAAGAGACAACCTGTTGAATGGGAGAAAATATTTATAAATTATTAATCTGATAGGAGACTAATCTAGAATACACAAGGAACTCAAACAACTCAATAAGAAAAAAACATATAACTCCATTGAAAAGTGGGCAAAAGACACAAATAGACACTTCTCAAAAGAAGACATATAAATGGCTAACAGATATATAAAAAATGCTCAACATCACTAATCATCAGGGAAATGCAAATCAAAACCACAATGGGATATCATCTTGCCCTAATTAGGATGGCTATTATCAAAAAGAAAAAAAATAATAAATTCTGGCAAGGATGCAGAGAAAAGGAAACTCTTATACATTGTTGGTAGGAATGGAAGTTAATACAGCCATTATGGAAAACAGTATGGCAATTTATCAAAGGAAAAAAAAAGAAACTAAAAACAGAGCTACCATACAATCTGGCAATCCCATACTGGTTATTTATCCTAAGGAAAGGGAATCAGTATATTGAAGGGATACTTGCATTGCTATGTAAATTGCAGCACTATTTACAATAGTAAATATATGGAATCGATCTAAGTATTCATCAACAGATGACTGGATAAAGAAAATTTGGTATATATACACAATGAAATAGTCTGTGATTATAAAAAGGAATGAAATCCTGTCATTTGCAGAAACATGGATGGAACTGGAAGTCATTAAGTTGAATAAGTCAGTCACAGAATGTCAAATGTCACATGTTCTCACTCTTATTGGGAACTAGCAGAATTGGTCTCAATGGAGGTAGCAAGTAGAATGATAGTTACTAGAGTTGGGGAAGGGTGTATGTGGGGTGGGGTGAGAGACTGGTTAATAGGTATAAACATATGGTTAGATAGAAGGAATAAGATTATTTTTCTTAGCAGAATAAGGTGACTATAGCTAAAAACAATGTATTTTGTACGTCAAAATAGCTAGAAGCATGGACTTAAAATGTGTCCAACACATCAAAATGATAAAAACATGAGGTGATGGATATCCTAAATACCCTGACTTGATCATTACACAGCCTATGCATGTAACAAAATATCACATATACCCCATAAATACATATAGTTATTATGTATCAAGAAAGGTAAATTGTTTAAAATGTTCAAGTATTGACAAGTTTGTATGATTCATCCTAGTATATTTCTTATATAAAATATTATAAACATAAACATTTCTTATATAAAATTGTAACTATACTTAAAAGAGGGAGTAGAGCCAGATAGGATTGGGAAAAGCTTTGTTCGTTGGTACATATTTTTATTATTTGTCAACACAAATTTGTACATTCTAGGGCCATTCAGATAGTTCATAAAACCAGCAAAGCAGCTTCTAGCCTTCAGGTCTTTGCAATGGCTGTGCCCCATGCCTAGTTCTACAGAGCAGTCCCCAATTTTTGGCACCAGAGACTGGTTTCATGGAAGACAATTTTTCTAGGGACTGGGGAAGGGGATGGTTTTGGGATGATTCTAGGGCATTACATTTATTGTGCACTTTATTTCTGTTATTATTACATTGTAATATATAATAAAATAATTAACAACTCACCATAATGTAGAATCAGTGGGACCTGAACTTGTTTTCCTGTAACTAGATGGTCCCATCTGGGGGTGATGGGAGATAGTGACAGATCATCAGGCATTAAATTCTAATAAGGAGTGTGCAATCTAGATCCCTGGCATGCACAGTTCACAATAGGGCTTGTGCTCCTATGAGAATCTAATGCTGCCCCTGATCTGACATGAGGCGGAGCTCAGGCAGTAATGAGAGCAATGAAGAGTGGCTGTAAATACAAATGAAGCTTCACTGGCTCACCTGCCAGTCACTTCCTGCTGTGTGGGGCTGGTTCCTAGCAGGACACAGGCTGGTATCAGGCCACAGTCTGTGGTCCGGGGGGTTGAAGACCCCTGCTATACACTGTCCCCTCAGATAGCTACATGACTCACTGATAGCCAGTGTTTTTCATGTATCTGTTCAAATAGGTTGGGAGTGAGGGAAATTTACTGATTCTTGGATTAATTCCAGATCTGATTGCACAAAGGGATCAGTGGATTAAAACCCCTCCTTCATCATCTCAAGCAGCAACTCCCAGACCCTGAGCACTTCCTCCACCCCCCAAATTCATCCCCATAGTCCACTTGGTGAACTATAGCCTCACCCAGGTTAATGTCAAGGAGGGGTGGTAATGAAAGAGGGAGGGCTCCTCCTTGCTTGCCCCCAGAAGCAGCCCCACCCGCCTTCCCTCCTCACAGGTGGATGGGGTGGTGCTGCTGTGGGGTACATGGGAGTACATGTCAGTAGGTGCCCTGGAGGAGGAAGTACTTACGCAACTGGCACAGTGGAGGTGCCAGTTGAAAATGACCGTCAGAAGGCAGCATGCTCTGTGGATGAGGGATGAGGGAAGGCTGGGCCTCTCAGGATGTTGGTGATCCTGAAAAGCTTCTTGGGATCAGGACTGGGGGTGTGTATTGGGGTGAATGAGAAGTATGGCATTATGAGGCTGCTCAAGGGGTATCACCCACAACCAAGCTGTCCCAGACTTTCCTGCTGGGAAATGGCCACATTTAGCATACTTCCTGGGTATAACTTGCATCTCTGCAATGTCAGCGTCCTAATCACTACCTAGTATGCTGGCCTCACCTTTTTCCCTCTGGGAAATGGGTGTAGTTACAGGACATTCCACGATACTATATGCGTTTAGGTTGATGTTAGAGGATTAAATATATTTAACTTGCCCATGTACTGATTGTCTCTGCAGTGAAAGGGGCCTAATTCTAGTATATCCTTAATACTATTATGGGTGGTTACATTAATATCATAATGTTATAATATTATTTAACCAGGAAGTACTACCAGGAAGGTTTCTATTATGCTTTACTTTTTGTTAACTGAGTATAATTACTCTGCACCCATTATTATTTGTGTTTACATTATTATTATTATACTATTTAATAATTTCACCTTTAGAGCATCAATTATTATAATTCAGCTCATAACTAAATGGTTATATCATTAATCATTATAATCAATACCATTATATATGATTATTATGTATATCATAATCATTACAAGTATTACAATAAGTACAGCACAGTTTTAAATAATAACTTACTAATAAATATAGTTAATAACAAGTTAGTTATATGCTGTTAAAGGAATCCTGATATTTCCCTTTCATCTTGTCAGAATCAGGATAAATGAGGTAAAATGTTAATGCAGTTATTTGCATTATTTTAATACAGTATTTAAAAAAAAAAAAAACTATGGTAACTACCATTCTTGGTACTGCTGGTATGGTGCTTTCCACTCTGGGAAATGGCAAAATTATATTACATGGTTAATGTTATTATTATTACTGCTAATGTTATTTTGGCACCTATCCTAATAATGGATACCAATATAAGAATAATTATGTTATCTGCTCTTACCTGTTAAATTAAGATGATTTTAGAATATCAGTAACATACTATATTGATAGTATAATAATTAATACCACTCCTGATAATCTTGGCTTGCATCTGTAAAATGGACATGATTATGAAGAATCACTGTTATTTCTATTATTATTTGCATTTGTTAGTACTATAATTTCAATTAATGCTACTGTGAGGAATGAGATTTGCATTTGTTAGTACTGTAATTTCAATTAATGCTACTGTGAGGAAAGAGTTTCTTGTAAATTAGGGAGAAATTTACACCTTACAGGCTTTTTGTCAAGTTTATGTGATTTAGAAGCTGGTAAATAGTAGTAATAATGATAGTAATGATGATAATAATAGGAGAGTTTCTTAACTCCTCACTGTGTATTAAGGACTGATTTAAGTGCTTTACATTCATTGACTCATTTAATCCTCACAACAACCTTATGAGATAGATGTTACAAATATACCCAATTTAATTTGAGCAAACTGAGACAGAGGTTAAATGCCTTGCTTGAGGTCCCACAACCAATTTAAGTCCAGGTTCCCTTCTCTTAACCGCTACCACTTTCATGGGTATTGATAGGAATAATTACCACACATAACTAATATTTTATTCAAGTTATAGGAATCTTATTGTTATATCAGTGAAAAAGAAGAGTTCCCTACTTTCTCATGCATAAAACAGTCAAAGGCACCAGCAGTGGGTGATGTTGAAGTTGCTGATGTTCGGGACTCAGCCAGGGTGTACAGGGTGAGGGTGGGGATTAATTTCTCCCTCCTTATGTTGGCAGCAGACTCAGATGAAACAGCTCAGGCCAAAAGCATCTTGTATAGTGTTGGTACACAATAAATGCTCCTCAAAACTTTTTTTAATAATTCAATATGACTCATAGCTTCCTACTAGCGCAGGTAAAAAGAGTAAGCAAAACTTAAAAAAGAAAAAGGGTAAAGAAAGATACTGTTCCTTGTACTCAGTAAATGGATGACAACAGCCCTTTTCTCTCCAGCTGTGGTACCATTCTCCCAATCTTCATCCACCCTCTCTGCCCTCCCTGCTCAAAGGAAAACTGTTATGTCAACAGTCTGTTGTTTATGTCTGTTTATGAAGCCAATATTCAATATCAAACAGTGGGGTAAGGCTTCCAGCCTACATGTGTCCAATATATACTTGGATAAGGTCCAGCTCAAGTGATAAGGCCTGGAAGATTGCCAAGAGAATGGAGTGAATCTTCATCTGTGAGGAAGCAGGGAGTAGGGTATGAAAGGATGAATGATGATAATGAATGAGGGTGAATGAGGAATTGAGAGAAGGAACAAGGGAGATTTGTTAATGGGGTGGAGATTTGAAGATTTGTCAGCTCCTCATAGGAAAGGATTAGAGGCAGCGGTTCCCTCTAGAAGTGGTAGGAGAGTAAAGGTGAGACCTAAAAAATGATTGGTTGGAAGTCTGTTTAAGAAAGAACTAGAGAAGCAAGAGCAAACACATTCAAAAACTAGCAGAAGGCAAGAAATAACTAAGATCAGAGCAGAACTGAAGGAGATAGAGACACAAAAAAACCCTCCAAAAAATCAATGAATCCAGGAGCTGGTTTTTTGAAAAGATCAACAAAATTGATAGACCGCTGGCAAGACTAATAAAGAAGAAAAGAGAGAAGAATCAAATAGATGCAATAAAATATGATAAAGGGGATATCACCACCAACCCCACAGAAATACAAACTACCATCAGAGAATACTACAAACACCTCTACGCAAATAAACTAGAAAACCTAGAAGAAATGGATAATTTCCTGGACACTTACACTCTCCCAAGACTAAACCAGGAAGAAGTTGAATCCCTGAATAGACCAATATCAGGCTCCAAAATTGAGGCAATAATTAATAGCCTACCAACCAAAAAAAGTCCAGGACCAGACGGATTCACAGCCGAATTCTACCAGAGGTACAAGGAGGAACTGGTACCATTCTTTCTGAAACTATTCCAATCAATAGAAAAAGAGGGAATCTTCCCTAACTCATTTTACGAGGATTCGTAAAATCATCCTGATACCAAAGCCTGACAGAGATACAACAAAAAGAGAATTTTAGATCAGTATCCCTGGGTATACAGTTAGGAAAAGAAGAAGTCAAATTGTCCCTGTTTGCAGATGACATGATCAGGTATTTAGAAAACCCCATTGTCTCAGCCCAAAATCTCCTTAAGCTGATAAGCAACTTCAGCAAAGTCTCAAGATACACAATCAATGTGCAAAAATCACAAGTTTTCTTATACACCAGTAACAGACAAACAAAGAGTCAAATCATGAATGAACTTCCATTCACAATTGCTTCAAAGAGAATAAAATACCTAGGAATCCAACTTACAAGGGATGTAAAAGACCTCTTCAAGGAGAACTACAAACCACTGCTTAGTGAAATAAAAGAGGACACAAACAAAAGGAAGAACATACCATGCTCATGGATAGGAAGAATCAATATCGTGAAAATGGCCATACTGCCCAAGGTTATTTATAGATTCAATGCCATCCCCATTAAGCTACCAATGACTTTCTTCACAGAATTGGAAAAAACTGCTTTGAAGTTCACATGGAACCAAAAAAGACCCTGCATTGCCAAGACAATCCTAAGTCAAAAGAACAAAGCTGGAGGCGTCACGCTACCTGACTTCAAACTATACTACAAGGCTACAGTAACCAAAACAGCATGGTACTGGTACCAAAACAGAGATATAGACCAATGGAACAGAACAGAGCCCTCAGAAATAATACCACACATCTACAGCCATCTGATCTTTGACAAACCTGAGAGAAACAAGAAATGGGGAAAGGATTCCCTATTTAATAAATGGTGCTGGGAAAATTGGCTAGCCATAAGTAGAAAGTTGAAACTGGTTCCTTTCCTTACTCCTTATACGAAAATTAATTCAAGATGGATTAGAGACTTAAATGTTAGACCTAAAACCATAAAACCCTAGAAGAATACCTAGGTAATACCATTCAAGACATAGGCATGGGCAAGGGCTTCATGTCTAAAACACCAAAAGTAATGGCAACAAAAGCCAAAATTGACAAATGGGATCTAATTAAACTAAAGAGCTTCTGCACAGCAAAAGAAACTACCATCAGAGTGAACAGGCAACCTACAGAATGGCATAACATTTTTGCAATCTACTCATCTGACAAAGGGCTAATATCCAGAACCTATAAAGAATTCAATCAAATTTACAAGAAAATAACAAACAACCCCATCAAAAAGTGGGCAAAGGATATGAACAGACACTTCTCAAAAGAAGACATTCATACAGCCAACAGACACATGAAAAAATCCTCATCATCACTCGCCGTCAGAGAAATGCAAATCAAAACCACAATGAGACACCATCTCACACCAGTTAGAATTAAAAAATCAGGAAACAACAGGTGCTGGAGAGGAAGTGGAGAAATAGGAACACTTTTACACTCTTGGTGGGACTGTAAACTAGTTCAACCATTGTGGAAAACAGTGTGGCGATTCCTTAACAATCTAGAACTAGAAACACCATTTGACCCAGCCATCCCATTACTGGGGATATACCCAAAGAATTATAAGTCATGCTGCTATAAAGACACATGCACATGTATGTTTATTGCGGCACTATTCACAAGAGCAAAGACTTGGAATCAACCCAAATGTCCATCAGTGGCAGACTGGATTAAGAAAATGTGGCACATATACACCATGGAATACTATGCAGCCATAAAAAAGGATGAGTTCGTGTCCTTTGCAGGGACATGGATGCAGCTGGAAACCATCATTCCCAGCAAACTATTGCAAGAACAGAAAACCAAATACCAGATATTCTCACTCATAGGTGGGAATTGAACAATGAGATCACTTGGACACAGGAAGGGGAATATCACACACCCGGTCCTATTGTGGGGAGGGGAGAGCGACAGCATTAGGAGATATACCTAATGTAACTGACAAGTTAATCAGTGCAGCACACCAACATGGCACATGTATACATATGTAACAAACCTGCACGTTGTGCACATGTACCCTAGAACTTAAAGTATAATTTAAAAAAAAAAAAAAAAAAAAAAAAAGAAGAAGAAGCAGTTAGAGGTTGGACACGGTGGCTCATGCCCATAATCCTAGCCCTTTGGAAGGCCGATACGGGTGGATTGCCTGAGCTCAGGAATTCGAGAGCTGCCTGGGCAACATGGTGAAACCCTGTCTCCACTAAAATACCAGAAATTAGCCAGGCCTGGTGGTGGGTGCCTGTAATCTCAGCTACTCAGGGAGACACGAAAATTGCATGAACCTGTGCGGCGGAGGTTGCAGTGAGCTGAGATCATGCCACAGCACTCCAGACCAGGCAACAAACCGAAACTCTGTCTCAAACAAGAAAAAGAAAAAAAAAAAAAAAAAAAATACAAGAAGAAGCAGTTAGAACTCCAAGTATAACACCTCAACATCAGTTCCATATACTAGCAGAAGGCTGGGTGAGAAAGTTCTAGAAGGTAAAACCAAGGGGGTATTGTTTACCAGGGCACAACTACCTAGGCCAGGCCACAGCCTCCTGTAGTTAATTATTTATCTATCATTGAGCATGGGCATCCTGCAGAAACTTTGACAGTAACACAACCCAGACTGCCAGGGTTAACAACACTGTTACAAGGAGCTCCAGACTCAGTGTCCCTTCCTCCCACCAGATGACAGAGGCCTGGCTACTTTCTTTCTCTTCTCCAAGGAAACTCTCCTCCCTCTAGAAAACCAGAGTTAGATATCAGAGACCTCATTTTCCTGTTGGCTTCCACCTTGCTTCTGGCTCTGTCCTGAACCATCCACGAGCAAACCCGCAGTTGTTATTCATAATATTGCTAGGTTGTTTAATGTGACTGAGACATGAGTGAGCCTGGAGAGACCTCAGAGATGTCTCTACCACATAGGTCTTACCATGAAATTCCAGAGGGGTCAGTAATATTCCCATGTAGTTGGCCAGGTGGGGAGGACAGCTCTGCACACTCTGTTTTTAGAAGACTTGGAGATGGGAGAATCTTAAGTCCCAGAACCTTAAGGGCCTTCTGTCCTCACCCCTAGTCATTGTAGTTCAGTTTCTGGGACCCAACAACATCACCACCTAGACCACAAATTATTAAGAGATTACCATTACCAGGGTATGCCCATCATCTTATCCCTATGCCTGTCTCCCCAACCGAAGTGTAAGGTCCTAGACCATGATTTGGCTAAGAATATGGGGTGACTCTTTGGAGCTTGGTGTTCCTAGTGAAATACTAAGTCCCTGCCCTCCAGCTCCATAAACACTCTTGTAGCAGAAATTCTAAAATGATCCCCCAAATGCCTCCATTCTCATCTCCAGAACCTGTGAACAGGATATTACTTTTGTGGTAATGTTATGTTATATGGCCCAGTTGACCACAAAATAGGGAGATTATTCAGGTGGGCCTGATAATCACATGGGCACTGAAAAGCAGAAAGCTTTCTCGAGTTGCAGAAGAGAGGGAAGTCAGAAAAAATCTAAGGTACAAAAGGGACTCTAGGTACAATTGCTAACTTTGAAGATGGAAGGGGATACTTGAGAAGCAATGCCAGCAACCTCAACTAGGAATACAGCATAGCTCCTGGCTAACAGCCAGCAAGAAGACAAGAATCTTAGCAATTTTACCAACAACTTCAATGAGCTTGGTAGTAGAGTCTTCCCCAGAAGCCCTACGTAAGAGCTCAGCCTAGCTGACACTTGACTTTTGAGACCCTAAACAGAGAAATCAGGTGAGCCCTCCTAGATTTCTTATATATAAAAAAACTGTAAGCTAATAAGTGGGTATTATTTAAAGCTTCTAAATTTGTGATAATCTGTTATGGCAGTAATAGAAAACTAATATAACATCTTAATCCCCAACCTCCTTTCCTTTCTCCTCCACAGGTTATCAAGCCCCTGAGGGGGCCCCACATATCAGTTACTCTCCTCATCCATTCAGGAAGATGATTTGTTTTGTCCATAAGGTAATGTTCTCAGCCTCTTGCCCCTGCTGCCTTTGCTCTGTTCAAACCCTTTGCCCTCATACCTTTGACACATGTCATGGGGGCATTTTGACCATTGAGTTTCCTCCAAATATACACCCAAGACTCGCCAAGCATAGCTGATTGTTTTCTCACTCCATCTAGAGCCAGAGAAGGGGTTGGATTTAGAGGAATCTATGATTTGACACTGTCACATCGTGAATCCTCTGGAAAGATTTCCTGATGCGTGAACTGCCAGTGGTAGAGGTGGACATGGAGGGGCACTCCCTGTTCCCCCAGCACTAGTCTCCACTCTTCTGGGTGTATATGTTCTGGGTTGACATAAGCAGATAAGCAGGCCAGGTGAGTTGAGGTAGAGATTAATTGGAGTGTGCTTAATAAGGTCTGTCCATCCCCCCACCCCCCCCACACCCACCCACAACATGCCGAGTTTTTGACTATTTTAGTTCGTACTGAGTTTAGCAGGCTTGAAGCCTGGACAGGAACAAATGGGGATATTAAAACCAATGTTCCCAGCTATGCCACGTTCCACATGATGGAGGGTAGATCAACTTCCTCCATAGACCTCCAAAATACAGGACAGGGGGAAAAGACTGCCCTTCAGAATACAAACCTAGCCTTACTCTCTATGCTACAGGGGGATGTAGAGTTGAGAGCCAAAGGAAGCAAGCTGGCCTTGAATGGAGAAACCTGTTGTTTCTGTCACCTACTGCATACCCCACCTTCTTCCTGATTTCCACAGTCCTGTTCTATCTCTATGTGTGACCACCTTCAGTGACACATGGCTCTTCTGCATTCACATCCAGGGAACCTTCTCCTACCATAGGCCCCAGAGGTCTCTGTCACAGGTTCTGTAGAGACACTGTGGGGATACCTACTCGAAATGTTGTCTGCCTCCATAGATACCACAATTCTCAGGATCAAATGGGGCCATTTTCTTTGAATTTTGAGACCACAATGATGAATTCTCAAAAGATTTGGAATTCTTTTATTAGCAGAGGTGAGACCTCATAGAGGGTCTTAGACTCCTCCCCAAACTGAACTTTCTTTTAAAATTCTATTGTATCTTTTCTCTCAGTTTGCTGGCTCAACAACTCCATGAAGGATTATGAGCTGAACATCTCCAGGGAAAGTCTGCCTCCCTTTACCACTGCCTGTTACCTTCATAATTGGGGGACCCCAGGCACAGGCTCCAATCTCTGGCTGTGCCTTGACTAATGTTGTATGACTTCTGACCAGTGTCTAAACTTTTCTGAATTCTACTTCAAAAATTAAAAATGAAAGAAGCAGGGCTTCATCAAAATCCTCATGAAGTCTCATTCTTCTTGAACTTTTTACACTACTCTTTGCCTAATTCTACAGATTCTTAAATAGAGTGAGATACTAGAAAAGTCTAGAAAAGAAATTTCTTGACAGGCAGTATAGCATGGGGTTAAGGGCTTGGGCGCTGGAACTAGGTCCACTTACTACTCCTGTGATGGCTTAGCTAAGTTTTCTTGGGGAAGTCATACTAACATTTCTGTGCTTCAGTTTCCATGTCAGCAAAACAAATAACACTTGTGACTACTTCATGGGGTCATTGTATTTAATAATGAATACATGTCAGGTACTTAGAACAAACAGTATCTAACATCTAGTTAGCACTAGTGTATCAGTTATAGTCAATAATAGTAATAGTAAATACAATTTGATTTATAACTTTAGCAGTGATTATTTTTATCAGTAATATAATTTATAACATTTGAAATGTTTAATATAAGGAATGATTATCTGTATTATTGGAAATAATGTCTAATATCAGAAGTGATAATTCAGTTCATACTGGCAACCATAATTTAACTATTCTGATAATCTCATCTTAAGACATTATAAATATTTCATATGCTCATTTGTAATTTTTTCCTATTATCATGATATTTGCATACTGTTTTTTAGCTGACAAATACAAAGGATTCCAAAGACTCTCTCCCTTTGTTTTACATCTTTTTAGAGGGGTCATTATTATCAAGCTTCATGGAAGATTTTTATAACAAGTTAGAAATTGTGGCTATTTGCTTTTGATCCTTCATGACATTGATTGTAATATTATCAGATGGCTAGGAGAAGGGACCTGAGATGGACACCTTGCTGATGTCCATTGGCTTTCAAAGCTATAGCATAAAAAGCCTGTTCTTCCTGACTACCTAGGACCAACTCAATTTATAAGAGGAACAAGCAGAACTTACCTCCCCACCCACTCCACCAAATCCCTACCATTCATAAAGTCTAAATCAGTTTGAAAGAATCTGGGCCTGGGAGTGATGGCTCACGCCTGTAATCCCAGCAGTTTGGGAGGCCAAGGCAGGCAGATCACCTGAGGTCACAAGTTCAAGACCAGCCTGACCAACATGGTGAAACATCATGTGTACTAAAAATACAAAACTTAGCCAGGTGTGGTGGTGCACACCTGTAATCCCAGCTACTCGGGAGGCTGAGGCATGAGAATAGCTTGAAACTGGGAAGTGGAGGTTGCAGTGAGCCAAGAAGTGGAGGTTGCAGTGAGCCAAGATCGCACCACTGCACTCCAGTCTGGGTGAAAGAGTCACACTCTATCTCAAAAAAAAAAAACAAAACTGAAAGGTTCTCAACCAAAAGTGCTTTACTTCCTTTGTGCCACCTTTTAGAGACTTCAGGAATCATGGTTGTTTACTTTTTCACTGAATTAGAGTGTCTTATACTCTAGAGATGACAAAACTCCTAGCAGAGATAGTATTATTATATATTAGCATAGATTAGTTTATCAAATTAAGCCAATATCCACTATCATCACCCAGCACAAACCTGCTGAATAAATTGTACTCTGGATAGTAAATTTTACTTGGGTAGAGCTGAAAGAAGGAAAAAGCAAAAGGGTATTTGGCCCATAGGGACTCTCTGGTCCATATTAAATAACATCATTCGACAAAAAGTGGCATGAGGGTTATATGGTATAGTTAAAAGGACAGAAGATTTGAAGATATCGGGGTATAATATGAGTTTCTTATCTGCAAAATAGAGAGTAGCTCTGCTTCCAGTGTAGAGTTGTTATAAACATCAAAGTAGGGGACCTGATGGAAGGGATCTTTTGTTAAGTCCTTACCACATATCAAACATCATGTTAGTTGACTGTGATGGTTAATATCATGTGTCAACTTGACAGGGCCATGGGGTATCCAGCTATTTGGCCAAACATTATCCTGGTGTGTCTATGAGGGTGTGTCTGGATGAGATTACCATCTGAATCAGTGGACTGAGTACAGCAGATTGACCTCCCCATTGTGGGTGAGCCTCATACAATCCATTAAAGGCCTGAATAGAAAAAAAAAAAAAAAAAGTCAGAGTAAGAGAGAATTACTTTTGTCTGATTGCTTTAGGGCTGGAACAATTTTTTTTTTCTGGCCTTCAGATTGAACTGAAACATTGGCTCTTCCTCTGTCTCAAGACTGCTGACATTCAGACCGAAACTTACACCCCTGGCTCTCCAGGGTATCCAGCTGGTTGACTGCAGATTTTAGGGCTTGTCAGTCTCCATAATCTTACGAGCCAATACTTTTAATCAATCTCTGTCTCTCTGTCCCTCTGTCTGTCTGCCTGTCTCTCCCTCTCCCTCTCTTCCTCCCCCCTCTCTCTTTATATGTGCACACACACACACACACACACACACACACAACCCCCTCCTATGGTTCTATTTCTCTGGAGAACACTGGCTAAAACAATGACCCATTTAATCCTCACCAAAACCTTAGCAAAACATAGGAATAGCCCCACATTTAGAGGAAAACACTGAAGAAAACACTGACAGAAGTTAAATTTTGCTGCCCAAATTTTTCATGTAATTGTACACATATAAAACGATAAAATGTATTGCCTCATTGGGATAAAATGACAAGACTTCTAGGAGACCAATGTGGCTGATCATCCCAGGCCTGTCTGGCCATCCCAAGGGCTGATGGATCAATGTGTTGACATTGCTGCAGCCTATCTCTGATATAATGGTTGTTAAACTCAGGATTAAATTACTTCATTAAGTTCATGTATTTGTTAGAGAAGCAGCGGAAGAAAAATGTTGAGAATCAGGCATACCTATGTTTGAATTCAGGATCTGCCATTGACTTGGCTGTACGACTTTGGACAATTAGGATAACCTCTCTATGCCTCAGGTTCCCCATCTATACAAGGGGAATTATAATAGTGCCTTTCTCATGGGTCATTAGAGAATGAAATGCAAATTACATAAAAGACTTTAACTTAGATCTTGGTGCCTACAAATACTCTGTAAATACTAATCGTGCAACTAATAACAACAACCATAATAAAATGGCAAAACAGGGTATCTCTGACTCCAAAGTCCATGTTCTTTCCCTGCCTCTCCTGAAGACACGCTTCCCCAACTTTACAGTTTTGCAATGAAGCTGTGCCACTTCCACTGCAAGTGAAGCCACATTGATGTGGGTATGTGGCGTGGTGGTGGCGGGGAGGAAGCATTGCCATGCTCTCTCAGTTTTATAGTCCTTCCAAAGCTGTTTTCAAAGAACTGCCTTTTTGGGGGGTGGCAGGAGTCATCTCCTGTTTAAGTGACTCACCAGTAGACTGAGTCAACCAAATCGACCTAGTGCTTTGCCATCATTAGCTACAATGCAAAAGTGGTTTTGCAAATGGAACAAGTTCATGATAAACAGGTCTGAAGAAGGAAAAACAAAACTGACCAAGTAAAGGTAAAAATGTCTCCTGAAAATCTCATCTCAGTCCATATAGCTGACTCATAGAGTTAAGAAATCATTCCTTAGGCAGAAATTCCTTTGGCAGGGCCAGAAAATTGTTGGTCACAAAATGATAAACATTCCTATCTCTTCATCACAGAGTGTTGGGCCAACCCTTTCCCCATTTCATTATATCTGAATATCAGAGTTCAAACTGCTATCTCACTGCTTCAGTTGATTATCTGGGGACTCCTTGATTGTAGGTTCAGATAAGAGGTTTGAGAAGTTGGACCACTAAGCCCAGCTTGCCTAGTTATCTGGTTGAAGAAAGGCAAGATCAAATCCCACAGAGTAGTAACGAATGACAAAGAGAAATAGATGAAAGTAATGTAATAACTTATAATAAGACTGATAACATTTGGTGGCATTATTAAAAAATGGTCTTGCAGTTAGTTTGAATTAAGTCTTTATTACAGAAGAGTTGCCAAACAAATAGATGGCTTTTCCCCACTCCACTTTAAAAACACAATAAAAAAGACTTCTCTTGTGTAACTTTACAGTCTCAAATCTAGGTCAATTTGTCTCCATTTATGTTAAGCAGAGATGTTCTTCTTACTGTGCTGTCACTCATCTTAGTTCATGTGCTTTGTGATTCATCTGGAATTTGGCCAATTCTTGAAATCATCTCTCCAAGTGTCTAGAATGAGCAGGATGGAGCACAATTAGCTCCATGATTAAGAAGACTTTTCATCGTTTATTCTTTTGTGATTTGCTAGAATTTCACTTTTGCAATAGGGGACAGTATCATCTTTTGATTATTTTCACAAGGTTTAAAGTGATGGTGAAGGCAAAAACTTCTGGCATTTGAAAATGGAGCCAAGCCTGCATACTTTCCTCCAAATAGCACAGTAGATATTGCAAATGCAAAAATAAGGACAAGCTAAAGTCATTAGTCTCTCCCTCTTCCAGGTATATGAAGCTAAGTGGGGCTTGGTGGGTTGGGATGTTAACTGCTTTTGGTGAGGGAAGACATTTCAGTTCTCCATTTCTTTAGTTTATTTATTTATTCCTTCATTTTTCAACACACATTTATTCAGCACCTATATGTCAGGCACTAGAATAGAGCCTGGGGCTACACTGTCAAATAATATATAGGCCTTTGTCTCAGGAAGCTTACATTCTAGTGGGATTATTAAATAAGTATTTGTGGTGATGATATTAATAGATAATACAATGGGCTTAACATGTGCCAGGCACTATTCTAAGGACTTTACATGTATTAACTTATCTAATCCTTGCAAGTAGGTTTTATCAATATGATTTCTCCATATAATATACAAGGACACTGAGGATTAAGTAACCTATCCAAGGCCACTTTACTGGTAAGTGTGAGAGCCAATATTCAAATCCAAGGACACTGCTTCCAAGGCTATGCTTTTAACCATTAAGCATACCAGAGGTATCTTCAATATGATACCACAAAAGAAAGAATGAGGTGTCTTGGGAGCTACTGAGCCAGATTGGAAGATCAAAGAGGGATCTGCAGAGGAAGTGGCCCTTGAACTAAATTTTGAAAAATGAGGAGCCAATAGCTAGATGAATACAGAGAACAGGACATCCCAAGCAAAGGAAACTGTACATGTGAGGTCATGAAGACCAGAAACAATGTGACATGTTCAGGAAATTACATGTGGTTCCATATGGCTGGAGCATATGGGTAAATGTTAGAAGATACCAGCGAAGTAAATAAGAGACAGATCATTTAAAGGCCTTGTATTGTTAAGTCAAGAAGTTTGGCAATTATCCTGAAAGCCATGTGGAGCCATTGAAGGATCTCTAATGATTAGCTTTTTACAAAGATCATTCTAGTAGTAGCGTGAAACAAAGACTGGAATAGGTCAAGACTAGAAGCACAGAGATCATTTATGAAATTGTCACCATAGTTGAGATAAAAAAGTGAAGGTGAACCAAGGAAGTAGCAAAGAGAACAGCAGAGTAGATAGGGATATAAGCAATGTGAAGGTAGATTAGAGTTGTAAGAGATTGCATGTGGAGAACTATGGAAAGGGTTCATGGCTTTTAAGATACTGCTTCAGTGGCAACACTATTAAGCTCCCAAATTTTTATGGAACAGTGGGTGGCACTCAAATGTTTTATAATAAAAGGAAGAATATATAATAAAGAATAAATGAATGGTCAGTGGGGAGTATAAAGGATCATTGCCTGTATGTAGAGGGTAAAGGAAAGAAAAGAATCAAGAATAATCTAAGGTTTGCAGAATAATCTAAGGTAACTTCCTTCCTTCCAGAATAATCTAAGGTAACTTCCTTCCTTCCAGAATAATCTAAGGTAACTTCCTTCCTTCACTGAAATTGCCAACACAGGAGAAGGAGCAGTTTGGGGACAAGGATGAAGAATTCAGGTTTAGATACACTGAGCTGGAGGTGTCTATGAGACACCTACACGGTAGTGATATATGCAAAGTAGAATAAAACAGGATTTAAATATTTTAATAGTAGCTAACACTAAGCACATACTATGTTCCAGAAACTGTTCAAAATGATTTAAAATGACATGTTTAATCTCTCCCTAAGCCTCACAAGGCAGCTACTGTTGTTAGTAACCTTATTTACAGATGGTGAAATTAAGGCACAGAGAGTGTATATAATCTGTTCAAAGTCACTCAGCTTATCAGTGGTAGAGCCAGGATTTAAACCCACACTGTCTGATTCCCAAGGCTGACGTTTTAAGCACTATACTATAAAGTCAATCCATAGCAGATATAGAGCATGAATTGAAAGTACATAAAGGAGGATATGATTAAGTCAGGAGCCCCTGAAGTATGCTAACCATTGCAATGACTTAAGAGAGCTCTTGTTCTTGCCCTGTAACTTTTGCTTATTAGCATTTCTCACTTCTGTCACTAACTGGTATTTCACGTATCTTACTCACATTTCTTTGCACAATGTCAAGGATGAGCTATTATTTTATCTCATAGTCCACCTGTGGTGACCAACTTGTTCCAGTTTCCTTGAGACTGAAGGGTTTCCCAGAATGCAGGACTTCCAGTTTTAAATCCAGACAGTCTCGGGCAAACTTCAACGGATTGGTCACCCTCAACACATTGGTCACTCTCAACACATTTAATCATAATTCAATCTGGGAAGTTTTGGGATCAGCTCAGGCCAATTTCCATCTTACTAACCTCTCTCATTCAAAGAAGGATATGAGAACTCAATCAAATCACTGCTTGTGAGACACAGCCTGATTACTGGGCAATCTGTTGTCAGCTCTGAGTCAGTGAATTCCAAGATAATACAAGATTTCTGTTTGTTTGTTTGTTTGCTTTCCACAGGCAATTGAAATCATTTTAGGTTATTGTTCCCTACCTTTAACTGTTGACAAGAACACATGAATGTCTTCAACTCATTATAATAAATGTCTAATTCATCAGCTGCTCAGATACCTTGTAGAGAGTATTGCTACTCTACAAAGAGAACCTTTGGAAGAGTTCTCTTAACTCTCCTCTGTAGTATTCAGGTGGAGTGGAGGGGGTGTAATCAAATGGCAGGTATTTAGATAAAGTTCAGTGACATGACAGACAAGTTTACATAGGAAAGGACCTTGGACCAGTCTCTTCCTACTTAGGGCCAAGCCTAACTATAAGTAGCTACTCTCTTTTTTGAGCCTGAAATGACCATCTTCTTAGGAATAGGGTGTCTTTCAGCCAGACACTCACAAGAGCTAGAGATACAGAAATGATAGGAGCTTCCAGAAACCAAGGTAAAAAGCACAGAATGCATTTGCTGCGGTATCATACTTGCAGATTCTGCTAACTCAATGTAAAATATGCATAACATATTAGCAGAGATATCAAAGGTTCTAGAAAATACAGTTCACCTTTCCAAAATACTTGTATGAAAAATAAAATCCTTCCAAACTTTCAAGAAAACCCCATTTGGTGAAGATTATCTACTATTCTTATTGATTATGGGGAAAGCTGAGAAGACAAATGGAAGAAACCAAAAGCAAAACCAGGAGTCATGTCAGTTGACCCTTTTGTATTCTTTCTTTTGGCAAAATAAGTACCTAAAAACCTGGTGCACATCAAGGGGGAAATGTGCATTTCATTTGAAATGGTAAAAGCGAGGGAGGCTTTTTGAGCAACCTTTTTTGCAAAGCATAGAATGGGAGTCAGCAAACTTTTTCTGTAAAGGGCCTCGTGATAAATATTTTCAGCTTTTTTGGCCAAAGTGTGTCATAAATACTCAATTCTACCATGGTAGTGAGAAAGCAGCCATAGACAGTACATAAACAAATGAGCATGACTGTGTTCCAGTAAAACTACAAAACAGCTGGTGGGCCAGATTTAGCCCCTGGGTCATAGTTTTGCAATAACTGATCTAGAAGTTAAAGGGACCCCAAGACAATTGCTTAACTGTCCCTCTGCTATGGTTTGAATGTTTGTGTCTCTCCAAAATTCATATTTTAAAATTGCAACCCCCAACATGATGGGATTATGAGGTGCAGCCTTTGGGGAGGTGATTAGGTTACGAGAGCTGAGCCCTCATGATTGTGATTAATGCCCTTATGAAAGAGACCAAAGAGAGCTAAAGAGTTCCTTCTACCACATGAGGACACAACTAGAAGTCTCTGTCTACGAGGAATCGGAGGAATAGACCCTCACCAGACACCAAATCTGCTGGTGCCTTGATCTTACTTCTCAGCCTCTAGAACTATGAGAAATTAATCTTTGCTGTTTGCAAGGCACTTAGTCTATATTTTTGTTATAAAAGCCCAAATGGACTAACACACCCTCCATACACGGTGTTACACAGTGTCCATGTTTTCTTAAGTATGTGTATGTAAGTGTGTGTGTATGTATATACTGCTTATAAAAAAAGCACTCATTATATTTCTCTTATTAAGTATTTTAAAAATATATAATAATTCAGTTACATGAAATGATGAAACATCTTTGTTCTGACATTATTTGAAACTCAGAAATAAATGCTTAAGGAAAGTTGTGTTTATTTTCTCTTTAGATTATTGTGGCCACTATATATAACATGCCCTGGAATACTGTGCCTGATTTGAGTGCTTTTTAAATCCCAAAATTTTCCCTCACCACATATACTCTGAATAATATTGTAAAGCAATTGATTTTCAGTTCAGTAAAAAATTAATACCTTCCATTTATACAGGGCTTTATTTACAAAGCATTTTCCCATGGCTTTTTGTTTTCTTCCTCACAGCAGTCATGGATGGTAGACAGAGAGTTCATGGTATTCCAAATTATATAGGCAACTGAGGCCTAGAGGAGTTATGCAACCACTTATGTCATACAGTAAGTTACAACTCCATGTTTGACTCCATAACAAATGCTCTTGCCATTGTAGCATAAGTATGACAACAAGTTTATATTATTATGTAACTCTGGAATTACAGTGTCATCTAACAATGGTGAGTGGACATAGACTGGGTTGAAAAACTAGACGTCTATTCCTGGGCTAAGAAAATGTATTCAAATCATTAAACTTAGTTCAAAAAGCTATGAAGAGGTAAGTCCCCTGAAGTCTCCCATAAAACAGCTTTTAGGACCAGAGTCAGGAAAGCCACATCATGAGGAAAGGTATCTTATGCCATCCAGTAACTAAATCCCCTCAGAGAGGGTCCAAGTTATACCCACCTTATAATGAACTCTAATTTATGGCAAATAATATTTTAGTGAGATTCGAGTGGCAGATTTTTCTGTTGCAAGCTCCATAATCTTAAAAACTGTTACAAAATGAAGATTTTGACAAATAGAGGATAGCAAATGAAAAAGTTGCACACAAAATTACCATGTTCCAGTGTTAGTAATGATTTTATAATGCAGATTGTATTTCCCAATTCCTAACAATTTGCCACTTTCTTATTTCAAATAAAACCATGTGGTCTAGGCAAACTCGTTGAATTTTAACTTGAACCATAATAATTTATGAGCAATTATAGAAGCACATGTACACAGCCTCTGAGTAATTTGTATTTCTGCTTGCTGTCAAATAATTTTTGCATCTTGAATCCACCTATAATAATTTTGCTATGGCACCATCACCTGGAGCAATTTGTACTGTACAGTTGTTGTACCCATTTGCCTCGTATCTTGTTACCAAAAATCCAATTTTAAATTCAAGTGAATGAGAAAAAAACACAGTAATTTGTTGATATACTTTCTAAAACAGATTAGCAATTTAAGTAATGAGTTATTTTGATCACATGCAATTATTATTATTATTATTATTGTTATTTTGAGACAGGGTCTCGTTTTGTTGCCCAAGTTGGAGTGCAGTGGCATGATGATGGTTCACTGTAACCCTCTGGCCTCAGCTTCTTGAGTAGCTGAGACCACAGGCACATGCTCCTATGCACAGCTTATTACTTTTTATTTTTTGTAGAGATTGTGTTTTACTATGTTGTCCAGGCTGGTCTCAAACTGCTGGCCTCAAGCAATCCTCCCACCTTGGCCTTCCAAAGTGCTGGGATTACAGGTGTGAGCCAATGTGCCCTGCCACCATGCACAACTCAAAGGAACACTGTCTGCCTATCTAGAGATTACAATCCAGATGGACCATTTAAAATATTTTCATGTCTTGGTCCAGAAGCCCAACTTTTCAATAAGAAATTCTGTTTAGTTTTCTTTCTTGTATTTGGAAGAATTAAGTGGGTAGACTTGTCCAGTTTAAAAGCAGAGAAAATGAGAAACCTAGATGTCTTTTTGGTGACCTCAGATAAATCACAATAAGAATCAATCAACCTCTCAATAAATACCCCCTTCTTTCTCTCTCCTTCCTTCTCCCCTACATTCTCTCTTAGATTTATGGTTTATTTTAAATTCCAGTTGATTAGTTTTGGGGAGAATGAAAATAAATAGATAGATAAACTAAGTTTTAACATATATTTTTTCCAGAGAAACTTTTTCAAGTATTTGCCCAATTGAAATGGGGAAGGCCTCTAAATATATGAGCACAATTAAAATATGTATTACACATAATTCTAAGTCCATTCTCTCATTCTTCTTTTGAGTGCCCCTAAATTGTGCAGGCATCCCTGAATGTAGGAAACACATTTAGAAAATTTCGTCATATAACAAAAATAACATGGAAGGATGCATACAGGATGCTAGGGCAATTTCCATATCTGCATGTATTGGGCTGTAGAATAAATGCAGGGATCAATGAGTCCTTAAAGCATGGGCAAGCTCAGATGCATCCATGAGAAACCTGGGATTTAATCACACATCCATAAACAGACTGCAAAGAAATTCATCAGTTATATGGATTCTCATCAACTTTTGAGGGAAAGAAATCCAGGCAACAAAAGTTGGTAAAGGCTTTCTTTGAGCTCTAGTGTATAGCAAATGTTCAAATCATACAGGCCTCAGATTGGACCACTAGGTCAGGCCCCAACAGATTACGCTCTGTGAAAGCAAACATTTTTGTTACAAACAATCACAAAAAAAAGAAAGAAAAAAGAAAAGAAAAAGTGGGGAGGTTGGGTCTTTAAATCAGCTGTATCTAATTATTAGCTGGGTAACCTTAGGCAAGTCACTTAACCCATGTAGTCTGTTTCCTCTCAGGAAAAATCAAAGGTGTGGGCTACATGAACTTTAAATTCTCTTCAAATTCAATGTTTCTACTTTTATGATGACAAAATAGTCACCTATTCTCTGGTATCAGATTAAGCCAAACGTCAGAGAGCATGAAAAGGCTTGCAGAAAGCAGAGTGAATAGCTACCTACGTGAAGTGAAGAGAAGGAGTCGGCCTGAAGTACTTTACATGTTTGTCGCCAAATGGTTCTTCCACTGTTTCAATTTGGAACTTAAAATTCCCCTTCTATTATAGTAATTAGTGTGGAAAGCAATATGTTTCCAGAATGTGTTTGGAAATTTATGAGATTAAGGACCTCTTATCCCATTTCCACCAACTTAGGGCACATTAGTTCATTTCTATACAAAAAGAGTGTCCCATAGGGGATTTGGTACAGAAAAACTGAACCATTCCCTATCCTATTTCATATCCCATTTCGTATCCCATTCTTTCTGTCTCCCTGCCTTGCTTCCTGTTTTGGTGGTAGAGGAGTCAGGGAAAGACTTCTGTAGGAATCTTCAGAAACAGATGAGGATTTCCAGTTTGCTTGGCTTCTCAATCTGAATGGGAACAACATCAGCACTTGAAATTTTCCGCATCTCCACTCTTGACCTTTATAGTCAAAACTTCCCTCCAAGCTCCAAGTTCTAGAAAACAGAATGATATTCCTTTTACAAACAGCCTGGAAAAGGCTGATCCACTTCTTATTAGCTTTACAACTTGAGTAAGCTGTTTAATGCATCTAGAGCTTAATTTATTCATCTCCAAAATGGGAATAAAATAATACCTGCTTCATACAGTTATGGAGAAGTTCAAATTAGATAACGGCATAAAGCACCTGGTACAATGCCTGGAACACAGTGAGCATCACAAATAGTAGAACTCCCTTTCCCACAGTCACCAGCCTGGAGCACTGGATGCTGTGAAGAGAGGGTCCCTCCAGATGGTCAGTAGAAAGCACAGCAGGGGATTCAGAAGCAAGGTGATGAGGGAAAGTATGGTGTGGAATACTGAGAGAGAAAGAGATTCATTATAGAAACCACTTCATGTTCCAGAAAGGTGAAGTGACTTACCCCAGTTTGCATAGCTAGTTAAGTTAATAGAAGAAATGGGACCAGAACCCATATGTTATGTGACTCTCTAAAAGAGTTCCCTTTTCCTATTCAAGCCACCCCCTGAAAACCTATTTATTTCATTATGTGGCCCAAAGCAAGTGATCACACAGACTATTGCAATAGTCCCAGTAAAAGATGATGATAGCTTTGACTAGCAAGGTAGCAATGGCAAAGATGATAAAATTTGGAATATATTTTCAAGAACTGGATGATGAATTGGATATGGGATATGGGAGAAATAGAGAAGTAAAAAATAACCCAGGTTTTGTGTCTCCAACAAAATGAATGGAATTGCCATTCGGTGGGGAAAGAAAAGAAGTGACAAGGAGTAGATGAGGGAAAGGTAAGAATCAAAAGTTCAGTTTTGGACATATGAAGAGTGAGATCCATTATTGAGATCCTTGCCTAGATTTTTAAGGTAAGATGTAAAAATGGGCCTTACTTTAGATGAAGCTTTTTCTCTGTGCCCCATAGTTCTGTTCTTTTCTAAAACAAGTTGGTTCTAGGAATCCAATGCTCACTTTTTCAAAAAGGAAGCTAAAACTCACACATTCTAAAGATAAAAACAGCCTAAAGCATATCTTAATTTTACATTGGAATTTATATTTTAACAATAACAAAACTAAAATCTCTCCTACTTGCAGGCTAATTCCTGAAATCCTAACTATTAGAGAACCATCTCTTTTGTTATTCAATAAGAAATAATACTTTTTGATTAACAGAATTTCAGTGATGGAAGATGTATTAGGTGCAATTCAGAGTACCTGTTTATCTGTCTAAGTACTTTTCTAGAATATACCTTTTGCAATCCTTAACTCTCATTTCAGTTCCAAATGAATCAACCTCCCACCTCCACTGGCCACAACTAATTGGACCACTGTGAACAATTCATACAAATGCATTCATTCTATAGCCTGACCAGCCAATCTATGTTTTACAAGATCTGGCTTTAAAAAAATGAGTCGAGTCAATCATTTTCTCTCTTGAATTTTATAATTGAACATTGAGAGGATGAGCCTGATAATTGTAGCGGCTGAGATAGAAGGAGGTGGGGGACTTGAGGATAGAACTTTTGTGGGCCATATGTAAGCTGAAGATACAAGGAAGTCAGCAGTCGAATGAGAATATTGCAAATATGTGGGGAAAAGGAGGAAGAGAGAGAGAGAGAGAGAGAGAGCTTTGTAGTTAGCCAGATCCTGAGACAAAATAACCTCTAATCCTGATGGCTTTCCTGTCCCCCATTCCAATTTCTATGAGGCCTGTGTATGCTGGAGCACAATCTGTCCTTAGCTCCTAAAATTTTCATGGTATATGCTTTTTTTTTTAAAAAAAAAAAAAAAAAAAAAAAAAAAGGAAAGATTTTTTTTTTTTTTTTTTTTTTTTTTTTTTTTTTTTTTTTAGCTAACTCGAAACCAAAATTAATGCTAGCATAGAAGGTGATCTAGTTCAATACTCTTGCTTTACAGATGGGAGAAAGAGACCCAGGAATGCCAAGTGCCTTGCCTAAGTTCTCAAAGAAATTAAAGGGCAGATCTGGCATTGGGATTCAGGGCTCTAATATAGTCATAGAAGAAAGAGTCCTGCAACAGTTTCCTTTAATGGGAATTACTGTCAAATACATTAAATCTTACCAGTTTAAGGTAACATGTAATCGTACTTTTGTAGAAATTCTGATCGGTGCATGAATAAAATGTATTTGAGAAGAGTCTCGAGATCAAATAAATATTTTGTTTGTAGAGATATCCTTTTCTCTGATCCTTTATAATATTAGGATCATAAAGCAAACTGTATTTTTCAGGCAATAGCAAATTTCTTCTGAGATGAATAGCTATATAATACACTTGAATAAAAATACTTTGCAAATGAAAAGAAATGAACCAAATTTTAAACAGTTTACAAAATTAAACCAACAAAGTCTGTCATTTGTGCCAATACATTCACTTTGTGTAGTATTGCTAAAATATGCAGATGGAACTAAAGCTGCATTAGCTATAAAACAGAGCTTATACCACAGCCAGGAATCTTAAAGTAAACCAACAATTAACAAGCACCTACTGAAACGTAAAATATGTGATCAGACTCAGTAAACTGCACTGGAAAAGGAAAGAGACTATGAAGACAGGCCACAGAAAGTTTCTATAAGTACCTGAGGCTCAGGTGTGGTAACGTGTTTAAACTGTAAGTCTCATCAGCATAATAATGGACAGGAAAGTACACCTGTGAGATGATCAATCCAAGCCCCCAAAGAGGAGGAAAGGAAACAATCAAGGAAAATATTTTTAACAACTAATGTGGGTCTAAAACTGGACTAGATAGGTGGGAATCTAAGGAATAATGCGTGGTTTCTGCCCTCAAAACTCTCCTGATCTCTCTCACTGTAGAGGTAAAACATCCTCAAATTAAAAACTGGTTTAGTAGAAATCATGTATGCTAAACGCTTACTAAAAGTAGAGTCAATAGGTGTCTAGGAATTCAGAGCATGCAACGTCATGCCAGCTGGAGTGGGCTTTCCCTTAATGCTATTTGAGCATCTATTATAGACAAAGTGGCTTGCTCACAGTGCTCCTTTGGGACAAGTACTCTTAGAGGAGGAAGCACTGAAGCTTGAAGGTTGGGAACATTTTGATACATATTCTCCTGGTCATCCGGAGTCCAACCCTCCCATTTCCTCTCCCAACTGCCTGCAAATTCAGCCTCTCAAGGAAACCTTATCAAATTTCCTTCCATAATGCTTTGCACATCTGCATCCATCTCATCAGTTCTGTTCTGTCATTCTATTCAAAGCCATCATTAACTCACATCTGAACCCTATTACAACCTCCTCACCAGGCCCCCCCTCTCTAGTCTCTCCTCCCACTAATCTACCCTACACACAGCTGCCAGATTCAGCTTCCGGAAATGCCAATTTCATCATGTCTCTACCCATTTTCTACATGATACATTTTAAATTCCTTTGCCTGGTATTCAAGGATCCCTACAATCAGAGCCCAGATTATATTTTCAACCTCATTTTTCCTACAATAATGTTCCAGTTCAGCCAGCCCTACTAAGTATCCCCAAACTTCTTACATTTCCATCCCAAGCTTCTGTTCACCCAGTTTTCCCCAATCTTAAACGCCCTCCTCAGATCTCTTTATTTATATAAATTCTAAATTCCATCCACTTCCTAAAGCTTTCCCTGATTATCTCAACCAACAATGACAGCTTGCTTCTCTGATTTCAAACTATTCTATTTCTACTTATTTTAACTTTAAATTTATTATAGTTATATTCCTCCTCTCTACCCTCAGTGGAACAGATGATGTGGATGTGAAATGCGGAGAGACACTAGGGGGTAAGCACCATGGAAGCCAGGAGACTAGTTAGAAGATAATTATACTATTACAAGCAAGATATAATGAGGCCTGGAAAATATTCAGGCCCCAGGAATACAAAGGAATTAATGGATGAGATATATTACAAAAGAAGGATCAACAGGACTTGATGATTGACGAGATAAGGGAACCAGAGGTTGAATAACAAATGAGTTGGAAGTTTTAAGGCTGAATCATGCCATTAAAATTTAAAAGGTAGTGTCAAACTGGTTTGGTAAAGAGGGTGATAAGTTTGTTTTAGGCTAAGTTAGCTCATGGCAGGATATAGTAAATGGTTAGAGAGAAAGGAGCTTATGAAAATGATTACAGCTGGTGATAGAGGTTGGTGGGAAAGGTGCTCAGAGGTATTCACCAGAGCCATAATTATAAATGCATTTATAAAGAGAAAGAACGAAGAAAAAAATAAAAGGGAGAACAAGAAAAGAGGATCCAGTGGAGGAGACACAGGAGCAATAGAAAAATAGAGCATAACAAACAGAGTTAAACACAATAAGGGAGAAAACAAAACAAAACAAACTTGACAACTCTGATTCTATTAGGAGATCAAGATGCCACTATTAAAGACCAAAGCCATCTGCACGGGATATAGGATGCCCTGATGGTAAGGAAATGTAGGAAATAGGTGTTTGGCACCAAGGATAGGAGAGGACAAAATGGGACACAGGCTAAATGGCACAGAGGATCAACCAACAATTATGATATAATGGGGCTCTACTATATCATATGGTGGCATTGCTGGGTTGTACGATTCAGTGATTGAAAGTGTAGATACTGTAAACCAAAAATAAAATTCTAAGCCCCTCAACTAACCGAAGGGATCCCTCTCTTAGCCAAGGGGATCCCAAAGAAATCTGAAAAACTAGTTCAGGCCATGACAGCAAGTGGGGTCAGACATACCTCATTATAGCCTCCTCCCTTTGGAGTTTAGACACAATTGACCAGCATTAACATTAAAACAGAGATCTTATTACTGATAAAATAGAATATTTGTAGCAATAAGATACCAATTTCTACCTGACTCTGGTATCACATCACATGACAGATAGCAGGCCCTGAAGGAAATCAAAATACTTTACACCCAAATATATTTCTTTGACCTATTTTGAAATGACCCTGCAAAACTCTCTCTTTTGGGGGAAATATGCATTCTGTAGAGAAAGAATCTCTTTCCCTTACTAGGTCATTTTTGGAGAGTCTGACACCCTTTTAAGGTCCGATAAGAGAAAATCACCATCTATTCTCTCTGAAGTCTGTTACCTGGAGGCTTCATATACATGACAAGATCCTTGGCTTCCACAACACCCCTTATCTTCACTCCAACTGACTTCGACTCTTCAGACAGAGCTTAATTGTCTCAACCAATTGCCAATCAGGAGATCTTTGAATTTACCTATGACCTAGAAGCCCTTGTTTTGAGATGTCATGCCTTTCTGGGACAAACCAATGTATACCTTACATGTATTGATTTATGTCTCTGCCTGTAAGTTCCATCTCCCTAAAATGTATAAAACCAAGCTGTAACCCAACCACCTTGGGCACATGTTCTCAGGACCTCCTGAGGCTGAGTCATGGGCCATAGTCCTTCACTTTGGCAGAACAAGCCTCTATTTAAATTGATTAAAATCTGTCTCTGATATTTTTTGCTTTACAAAACTAAAGTCAGAGTGCCTGAGTCCGTATTACAGGTCTGCCACTTTGAACCTGTGCAAACTTGAGCAATTTGTTTAACCACCCTGTGATTCACTTTTCTCAACTATTGGAAATAATGAAAACAATGTCTACCTCACTGAATTGTTGTCAGAATTAAGTTTATATAGGTCATGTGGCTGGAATATAAAACAAGTTCAGTAAATGTTAGCTATATTATAATGGTGTTTACCATTAGCACATAATCTAGTTCACATGGTATCCTTTACAGAGACTTGCTCATTTTCCCGAAAGGACTCCAAGTTAGAAGAACTATTCAAAGTCAATCTGCTATTAATATATGTTGAAAAAGAACTAACATACAGATGTCAAATTTTCGGGCAACAGAGCAAAACCTCGTCTCAAGAAAAAAATTCTGGCAGTCAGAGTTTAAGCTAAATAAACAAAACATTCAACTGATTGTCTTAGTATGTTTTGTGCACCCATAACAGAATATTACAGACTGATAATTTACACTGAACAATAGTGTTTTGGCTGACAGTTCTGGTGGCTAGGAAATTCAAAATCAAGGGGCCAGTATCTGGCAAGGACCTTCTTGCTGTACAATCCAATGGCAGAAGGGCAAAGAGAGAGACAAAACAAGGGCAAACTCATCCTTCTATAAGAAACACATTCTGGTAATAACATACTCACTCCCACTATAATGGTGTTAATCCATTTATGAGGGTAGGGCTCTCATGACCTAAACACCTCTTACAGGTCCCACCACTCAATATTGTTAAAATGGCAATTAAATCTCAATGTGAATTTTATAGGGGACATTCAAACTCACCAAATTAGGTTCGTGATAGGAATTTGGAAGTTTTCTGACTAGACTTTTCAGTGATTGTGAATAAGGCCCATGTAACTACATATGGATAGTCACAAGATTTTGCATGTAATGCTCACCATGTATGATCTAAATGAATTACAGGGCATATAAAATGTCTCAATTAATTTGATTTGAGAATTTACTAAACAACAAAGGAAGTAGTTGTTGCTATGCAGTGGCAACTTAGAATAATGCAGTATCAAATAATAAAAAGTTTCCTTGTTATTTTTATGGGCCATAGAGCACATTCAGTGAACTACAAATAGAATGAGAGTCAACCATCTGAAAATTCTTTCCTAAGAAGAATGGTATGCATTCATGTCCAGCAGTATATAACTGAAAAAATAATTTTTCTGGGAATAAGACTTTTTCATGTAATCATATTGCCCACTTTTTTTGTAGTGATACCATAGTTTATTTATTTCCATTTTTTCCATAGGTTATTGGGGTACAGGTGGTGTTTGTTTACATGAGTAAGTTCTTTGGTGGTGATTTGTAAGAATTTGGTGTACCCATCACCAGAGCAGTATACACGCCACCCTATTTGTAGTCTTTTATCCCTCACCTCCTTCCCACCCTTTCCCCCAAGTCCCCAAAGTCCATTGTATCATTCTTATGCCTTTGCATCCTCATAGCTTAGTTCAGACATATGAGTGAAAATATGTGATGTTTGGTTTTCCATTCCTGAGTTACTTCACTTAGAATAATAATCTCCAATCTCATCCAGATTGCTGCAAACACCATTATTTCATTCCTTTTTATGGCTGACTAGTATTCCATCATATATATATATATACTGTAGTTTCTTTATCCAGTCGTTCAGTGATGGGCATTTGCATATTGCCCACTTTCTAATGAAAAGTGAAAGCCGGCCAGGCGTGGTGGCTCAAGTCTGTAATCTCAGCACTTTGGGAGGCCGAGGCAGGCAGATCATGAGGTCAGGAGTTTGAGACCAGCCTGGCCAATATCAGGTGAAACCCTGTCTCTACTAAAAATACAAAAATAACCAGGCATGGTGGCTGGTGCTTGTAATCCCAGCTACTCGGGAGGCTGAAGCAAGAGAATTGCTTGAACCCGGGAGGCAGAGGTTGCATTGAGCTAAAGATTGTGCCATTACACTCCAGCCTGAGTGACAGAGTGAGACTCCGTCTCAAAAAAAAAAAAAAAAAAAAAAAAAAAAAAAAAAGAAAGAAAAAGAAAAGTGAAAGCCTACATTGAAACAACATAGGTTCTGGGTACTATCCCAATTTTATTATTTGTTTGTCATCTTGCTCCCAACTTCAATAGTCAATAAAATAGAGGAAGTGAAGTTTTCCTTTTAGTTGAATTCTCTCCTGTCTACTATGATAGATCTCTAGACTAAAACAAACAAACAAACCAAAAAAAAAAAAAAAAAAAAAAAAAATCTTCTACATCATAAATGTGCCCGTAGAGTAGACACCATTTTGGTTAATGTAATATTCTCTCTTTCTCTCTCTCTACCTCCCTTTTTCTGTCTAATTTTTCTAATAGAATAAAATCTTAATCAGCTAGATTACAACTAAAAGAACTCTCAAGTCATATTTTGAATGTTCTACTTAAAAAAGATGGCAAGTCACATAGAAAAAAATCGTGGTAGTAATTTTACTAAAAATATTAGCAAGGAATGAAGTGCTCAATCCAATTCAGCTCAATTTCCTAAACCTTTTACATCTCCATATATGATCCTAGACATATTTCATTGATGATCAAAGCAGTGGTCCAGAGACACCAAACACCACAGTTGTACAGTAAAGATGGTCAGGGACACGATGAGATTTCCCAACATTATGGAAAGATTTATTTAACTTTGATCAACTTTTTATCAAGACAGGGAAGTAGACACAATTTAGAAATATTTCCTAACAACTTGAAAATACATAGCAAACTTTGAAATAGTGACACCTAAACAATCTCCTTGGAATAATAGTTGCTATGCATGTTTTCCCTTAGAACTACAGTGGATTTCCTCTATTTCTCTACACATGCAAAACATTCCTATCACTTGATTTTTTTTTTTTTTTTTTTTTTCCATTTCCTCACATTCCAAGACAGGTCAAGGAAATAGTCAAGCAAATGGTTTAAGATCTGTTTGTCATGTGTGGTGATTTACTTCAACATTTGGTAGCTATACTGGTAATACAAGTGTTATTTCTAAGTGCATAAACAGAGGGTCATTTATTAAGATCCATGACAGATTGAGTGCCAAAGCCTGAGCTGTTATACACAAGCCAACCAACAAGAGAAGTACTTATTAACCTCCATGAAAGACAAACCACTTAGTTCTTTCCCCTAAGGATGGGGCAGCCTAAGAACTGTCAGCCCAGTCCAGTCTGAGACACCAAGGAATGAAGATGTTTAACAAGACCAAGAAGCAAAGATAAGCCAAAAAGAATGCACTGTATAGAGAAAGAAAGGCATCTGGGGCCCTTTAAACAAGCCATTTCTAGCTCCAGTGAAATATTTGAACAGATAGATTTTTAGCCCTCAGTGGGCCTAGTGGAAACAGATGTAGCTGAAACTAGGCTTGTACCTCAGGACCCTGAAAGTAGAGGTTGCTCCACTTTGCTATCACTCCACCTCACCGGCAGACCAAAATTAAAGGTTGAACTCTAACCCAGTACCAAAGAGAGTAACCAAAATCAAGTCCTGATGACACAGCATGTCTTTTGATAATAGTATTTGTATGCTCTAGTTCTTCATTAACTAGTGTTCAGTTTGAGTTTTGATGTCATGTCCCTGCTTGGCTGATGATTCTGTATTGATATTGAACTAATCTGATACATGAGTGTCTTCATCTCATATATGTTACTGTGAAGGAGTAAAGTGAAACAAAAGCCTAGATTTTGAAAGGAACTTGTGTTAACTGATGAAAATTTAAATTCATGTAAATCCAGGCTGCCCCTATACCTCAATCCTCATGCCATAGGACCTTGCTTTCTTATGACTATTAAAACATGAATCAATTTTAAAACAATTATGGGAACACATATTTGTATTATTTTATTCTATTTTATTTTATTTTGAGATGGCATCTTGCTCTGTCACCCAGGCTGGAGTACAGTGGCATGATCTTGGCTCACTGCAATCTCCGCCTCCCAGGTTCAAGCAATTCTCCCTGCCTCAGCCTCCTAAGTAGCTGGGATTACAGGTGTCCGTTAACACACCCTGCTAATTTTTGTATTTTTTAGTTGAGATAGGGTCTTGCCATGTTGGTCAGGCTGGTCTTGAACTCCTGACCTCAGGTGATCCACCCACCTTGGCCTCCCAAAGTGCTGGGATTATAGGTGTGAGTCACCACACCCAGCCATGTTTTACTATTTGTATAGCACCTTAATATACATGTTCTCATTTGATCTCCACAACATCATGAGGTAGGTACTATGATTACTACCCCTACTTACAGATGATGAAACTAAGGCAAAGAATAGTTTCAGGCAACATATTCATTGTCATATACCTAGTAAGCAGCAGACTAGGACTTGAACTAGATGTTAAGTCTGCTGCTCAATTTCCTCTATTCTCACTATTTTTTACAGATTTTGTAGAACTTTCATTTAAGGGCTTTTATTATGTTATACTTTCTAGACCCTCAAGTTACTCAAGTGAAAGTTCAGTCTAAGGGGATCATACATATAGACATACCTTAAATTCATGTTGGCATTTAAAAAGATTCCATAGATCCTATCCCATAAAGAAACCAAAGGTAAGAGCATTGTACTACAGGAGCAGCTAATTTTTGTTGTTTTTAAAAGCCTTGTAGACAGAGCCAAAGAGCATGTGCATCAGCCAAAGGACTGACCTCTGTCAGTCCATTTGTGCTGCTATAACAAAATGCCACAGGTTGGGTAATTTATAAACAACAGAAAATTATTTCTTACAGTTCTGGGGGTTGGGAAGTCCAAGATCAAGGTGCTGATAGATTCAGTGTCTGGTGAGGGCTGCTCTTCTCTTTAAAGATGGCACATTCTTCCTGTGTCTTCAAATGGTAGACAGGATGAACAAGATTCTCTGAGCTTCTTTTATTATGGTACTAATCCTTATAAAAGAGCTGTCATGACCTAATCATCTCCCAAAGGCCTCAACTCTTAATTCCAATACTTTGAGGATTAGGCTTCAACATATGAATTTTAGGGGGATACAAATATTGAGACAATAGCATGACCTATGATAATTTTCTTGCTATTCAAGGAGATTTCCTTTTAAGAATCCCTAAGATTCAGAAAAATAATTTTAAATCCATTAATGGATGTGAAATGGCAACTCAGAAACCCTCTTTAAGGAGAAATTATAAATCACTATATTCCTCACCCTTGCACCTGCCTGTAAGAGATTGCACTTCTATTTCTTGGAACTAAAACATATTTTCTAAATATCAATAAAATGCTGGAATTTTTTAAAAAACATACAGGTTTCATGAAATCTACTACATGACAAATTCATAACATACTATTTATTTTTTTATTTTATTTTTATTTTTTTATTTATTATTATTATTATACTTTAAGTTCTAGGGTATATGTGCATAACGTGCAGGTTTGTTACATATGTATACTTGTGCCATGTTGCGGTGCTGCACCCATCAACTCGTCAGCACCCATCAACTCGTCATTTACATCAGGTATAACTCCCAATGCAATCCCTCCCCCCTCCACCCTCCCCATGATAGGCCCCGGTGTGTGATGTTCCCCTTCCCGAGTTCAAGTGATTTCATTGTTCAGTTCCCACCTATGAGTGAGAACATGCGGTGTTTGGTTTTCTGTTCTTGTGATAGTTTGCTAAGAATGATGGTTTCCAGCTGCATCCATGTCCCTACAAAGGACATAAACTCATCCTTTTTGATGGCTGCATAGTATTCCATGGTGTATATGTGCCACATTTTCTTAATCCAGTCTGTCACTGATGGACATTTGGGTTGATTCCAAGTCTTTGCTATTGTGAATAGTGCCGCAATCAACATACGTGTGCATGTGTCTCTATAGCAGTATGATTTATAATCCTTTGGGTATATCCCCAGTAATGGGATGGCTGGGTCATATGGTACATCTAGTTCTAGATCCTTGAGGAATCGCCATACTGTTTTCCATAATGGTTGAACTAGTATACAATCCCACCAACAGTGTAAAAGTGTTCCTATTTCTCCACATCCTCTCCAGCACCTGTAGTTTCCTGACTTTTTAATGATCGCCATTCTAACTGGTGTGAGATGGTATCTCATTGTGGTTTTGATTTGCATTTCTCTGATGGCCAGTGATGATGAGCATTTTTTCATGTGTCTGTTGGCTGTAGGAATGTCTTCTTTTGAGAAATGTCTGTTCATATCCTTTGCCCACTTTTCGATGGAGTTGTTTGTTTTTTTCTTGTAAATTTGTTTGAGTTCTTTGTAGGTTCTGGATATTAGCCCTTTGTCAGATGAGTAGATTGCAAAAATTTTCTCCCATTCTGTAGGTTGCCTGTTCACTCTGATGGTAGTTTCTTTTGCTGTGCAGAAGCTCTTTAGTTTAATGAGATCCCATTTGTCAATTTTGGCTTTTGCTGCCGTTGCTTTTGGTGTTCTAGACATGAAGTCTTTGCCCATGCCTATGTCCTGAATGGTACTACCTAGGTTTTCCTCTAGGGTTTTTATGGTGTTAAGTCTAACATTTAAGTCTCTAATCCATCTTGAATTAATTTTCGTATAAGGAGTAAGGAAAGGATCCAGTTTCAGCTTTCTACTTATGGCTAGCCAATTTTCCCAGCACCATTTATTAAATAGGGAATCCTTTCCCCATTTCTTATTTCTCTCAGGTTTGTCAAAGATCAGATGGCTGTAGATGTGTGGTATTATTTCTGAGGGCTCTGTTCTGTTCCATTGGTCTATATCTCTGTTTTGGTACCAGTACCATGCTGTTTTGGTTACTGTAGCCTTGTAGTATAGTTTGAAGTCAGGTAGCGTGATGCCTCCAGCTTTGTTCTTTTGACTTAGGATTGTCTTGGAGATGCGGGCTCTTTTTTGGTTCCATATGAACTTTAAAGCAGTTTTTTCCAATTCTGTGAATAAAGTCATTGGTAGCTTGATGGGGATGGCATTGAATCTATAAATTACCTTGGGCAGTATGGCCATTTTCATGATATTGATTCTTCCTATCCATGAGCATGGTATGTTCTTCCATTTGTTTGTGTCCTCTTTTATTTCACTAAGCAGTGGTTTGTAGCTCTCCTTGAAGAGGTCCTTTACATCCCTTGTAAGTTGGATTCCTAGGTATTTTATTCTCTTTGAAGCAATTGTGAATGGAAGTTCATTCCTGATTTGGCTCTCTGTTTGTCTGTTACTGGTGTATAAGAATGCTTGTGATTTTTGCACATTAATTTTGTATCCTGAGACTTTGCTGAAGTTGCTTATCAGCTTAAGGAGATTTTGGGCTGAGACAATGGGGTTTTCTAAATATACAATCATGTCATCTGCAAAGAGGGACAATTTGACTTCTTCTTTTCCTAACTGAATACCCTTGATTTCTTTCTCTTGCCTAATTGCCCTAGCCAGAACTTCCAACACTATGTTGAATAGGAGTGGTGAGAGAGGGCATCCCTGTCTTGTGCCAGTTTTCAAAGGGAATTTTTCCAGTTTTTGCCCATTCAGTATGATATTGGCTGTGGGTTTGTCATAAATAGCTCTTATTATTTTGAGGTACGTTCCATCAATACCGAATTTATTGAGTGTTTTTAGCATGAAGGGCTGTTGAATTTTGTCAAAAGCCTTTTCTGCATCTATTGAGATAATCATGTGGTTCTTGTCTTTGGTTCTGTTTATATGCTGGATTATGTTTATTGATTTGCAAATGTTGAACCAGCCTTGCATCCCAGGGATGAAGCCCACTTGATCATGGTGGATAAGCTTTTTGATGTGCTGCTGAATCCGGTTTGCCAGTATTTTATTGAGGATTTTTGCATCGATGTTCATCAGGGATATTGGTCTAAAATTCTCTTTTGTTGTTGTGTCTCTGCCAGGCTTTGGTATCAGGATGATGTTGGCCTCATAAAATGAGTTAGGGAGGATTCCCTCTTTTTCTATTGATTGGAATAGTTTCAGAAGGAATGGTACCAGCTTCTCCTTGAACCTCTGGTAGAATTCAGCTGTGAATCCATCTGGTCCTGGACTTTTTTTGGTTTGTAGGCTGTTAATTATTGCCTCAAGTTCAGAGCCTGCTATTGGTCTATTCAGGGATTCAACTTCTTCCTAGTTTAGTCTTGGAAGAGTGTAAGTGTCCAGGAAATTATCCATTTCTTCTAGATTTTCCAGTTTATTTGCATAGAGGTGCTTATAGTATTCTCTGATGGTAGTTTGTATTTCTGTGGGGTCGGTGGTGATATCCCCTTTATCATTTTTTATTGCGTCTATTTGATTCTTCTCTCTTTTCTTCTTTATTAGTCTTGCTAGCGGTCTGTCAATTTTGTTGATCTTTTCAAAAAACCAACTCCTGGATTCATTGATTTTTTGGAGGGTTTTTTGTGTCTCTATCTCCTTCAGTTCTGCTCTGATCTTAGTTATTTCTTGCCTTCTGCTAGCTTTCGAATGTGTTTGCTCTTGCTTCCCTAGTTCTTTTAATTGTGATGTTAGAGTGTCAATTTTAGATCTTTCCTGCTTTCTCTTGTGGGCATTTAGTGCTATAAATTTCCCTCTACACACTGCTTTAAATGTGTCCCAGAGATTCTGGTATGTTGTATCTTTGTTCTCATTGGTTTCAAAGAACATCTTTATTTCTGCCTTCATTTCGTTATGTACCCAGTAGTCATTCAGGAGCAGGTTGTTCAGTTTCCATGTAGTTGAGCGGTTTTGATTGAGTTTCTTAGTCCTGAGTTCTAGTTTGATTGCACTGTGGTCTGAGAGACAGTTTGTTATAATTCCTGTTCTTGTACATTTGCTGAGGAGTGCTTTACTTCCAATTATGGTCAATTTTGGAATAAGTGCAATGCGGTGCTGAGAAGAATGTATATTCTGTTGATTTGGGGTGTAGAGTTCTATAGATGTCTATTAGGTCTGCTTGCTGCAGAGATGAGTTCAATTCCTGGATATCCTTGTTAACTTTCTGTCTGGTTGTTCTGTCTAATGTTGACAGTGGAGTGTTGAAGTCTCCCATTATTATTGTATGGGAGTGTAAGTCTCTTTGTAAGTCTCTAAGGACTTGCTTTATGAATCTGGGTGCTCCTGTATTGGGTGCATATATATTTAGGATAGTTAGCTCTTCCTGTTGAATTGATCCTTTTACCGTTATGTAATGGCCTTCTTTGTCTCTTTTGATCTTTGATGGTTTAAAGTCTGTTTTATCAGAGACTAGTATTGCAACCCCTGCTTTTTTTGTTCTCCATTGGTTTGGTAAATCTTCCTCCATCCCTTTATTTTGAGCCTATGTATGTCTCTGCGTGTGAGATGGGTCTCCTGAATACAGCAGAGTGATGGGTCTTGACTCTTTTTCCAGTTTGCCAGTCTGTGTCTTTTCATTGGAGCATGTAGTCCATTTACATTTAAGGTTAATATTGTTATGTGTGAACTTGATCCTGCCATTATGATATTAACTGGTTATTTTGCTCGTTAGTTGATGCAGTTTCTTCCTAGCCTCGATGGTCTTTACATTTTGGCATGTTTTTGCAATGGCTGGTACCAGTTGTTCCTTTCCATGTTGAGTGCTTCCTTCAGGGTCTCTTGTAAGGCAGGCCTAGTGGTGACAAAATCTCTAAGCATTTGCTTATCTGTAAAGGATTTTATTTCTCCTTCACTTATGAAACTTAGTTTGGCTGGATATGAAATTCTGGGTTGAAAATTCTTTTCTTTAAGAATGTTGAATATTGGCCCCCACTCTCTTCTGGCTTGGAGAGTTTCTGCCGAGAGGTCTGCTGTTAGTCTCATGGGCTTCCCTTTGTGGGTAACCCGACCTTTCTCTCTGGCTGCCCTTAAGATTTTTTCCTTCATTTCAACTTTGGTGAATCTGGCTATTATGTGTCTTGGAGTTGCTCTTCTCGAGGAGTATCTTTGTGGCATTCTCTGTATTTCCTGGATTTGAATATTGGCCTGCCCTACTAGGTTGTGGAAGTTCTCCTGGATGATATCCTGAAGAGTGTTTTCCAACTTGGTTCCATTTTCCCCCTCACTTTCAGGCACCCCAATCAGACGTAGATTTGGTCTTTTTACATAATCCCATACTTCTTGCAGGCTTTGTTCATTTCTTTTTCTTTTTTTTTTTGGTTTCTCTTCTCGCTTCATTTCTTTCATTTGATCCTCAATCGCTGATACTCTTTCTTCCAGTTGATCGAGTCGGTTACTGAAGCTTGTGCATTTGTCACGTATTTCTCGTGCCATGGTTTTCATCTCTTTCATTTCGTTTATGACCTTCACTGCATTAATTACTCTAGCCATCAATTCTTCCACTTTTTTTTCAAGATTTTTAGTTTCTTTGCCCTGGGTACATAATTCCTCCTTTAGCTCTGAGAAGTTTGATGGACTGAAGCCTTCTTCTCTCATCTCATCGAAGTCATTCTCCGTCAAGCTTTGATCCATTGCTGACGATGAGCTGCGCTCCTTTGCCGGGGAAGATGCGCTCTTATTTTTTGAATTTCCAGCTTTTCTGCCCTGCTGTTTCCCCATCTTTGTGGTTTTTATCTGCCTCTAGTCTTTGATGATGATGGTGACATACTGATGGGGTTTTGGTGTAGGTGTCCTTCCTGTTTGATAGTTTTCCTTCTAACAGTCAGGACCCTCAGCTGTAGGTCTGTTGGAGATTGCTTGAGGTCCACTCCAGACCCTGTTTGCCTGGGTGTCAGCAGCAGAGGCTGCAGAAGATAGAATATTGCTGAACAGCGAGTGTACCTGTCTGATTCTTGCTTTGGAGGCTTCCTCTCAGGGGTGTACTCCACCCTGTGAGGTGTGGGGTGTCAGACTGCCCCTGGTGGGGGATGTCTCCCAGTTAGGCTACTCAGTTGGCTATTATGAATAATGTAATTATGAGTATTCATGTATAAGTTTTTATATAGGCATATGATTTTATTTCTTTTTTGTATATACCTAGAATGAGAATTGCTAATTTACTTCTAAAATTAAGACCCGAGACTCCTACAGAAAACAAACATCTACTATGTTCTCTAATGGGGGTGGAAGGAGGAAAGCTTTGCCATTTCCACCTTGTAAATCAGTAGGGTAAACAAACCTAATTATTAAAGAGAGTTACACTTGAGCAGGCAGTCTGTCCCTTCTCATATCTCAACCTCCGTGTTGGGAGATCCACTGCTCTCTTCAAAGCTGTCAGACAGAGTCGTTTGCGTCTGCAGAGGTTTCTTCTGCTTTTGTTGTTATTTATTGTGCCCTGTCCCCAGAGGTGGAGTCTACAGAGACAGGCAGGTTTCCTTGAGCTGCTGTGAGCTCCACCCAGTTCGAGCTTCCCAGCAGCTTTGTTTACCTACTTAAGCCTCAGCAATGGCGGGCGCCCGTCCCCCAGCCTCGCTGCTGCCTTGCTGCGAGATCGCAGACTGCTGTGCTAGCAATGAGGGAGGCTCCATGGGCGTGGGACCCTCCCTGCCAGGTGTGGGATATAATCTCCTTGTGTGCCTGTTTCCTTAAAGCGCAGTATTGGGGTGGGAGTTACCCGATTTTCCAGGTGTTGTGTGTCTCAGTTCCCCTGGCTAGGAAAAGGGATTCCCTTTCCCCTTGCGCTTCCCAGGTGAGGCAATGCCTCGCCCTGCTTCAGCTCTCGCTGATCGGGCTGCAGCAGCTGACCAGCACTGATTGTCCGGCACTCCCTAGTGAGATGAACCCAGTACCTCAGTTGAAAATGCAGAAATCACCGGTCTTCTGTGTCGCTTGTGCTGGGAGTTGGAGACTGGAGCTGTTCCTATTCGGCCATCTTGCTCTGCCCCGCTCCCTAACATACTATTTATAAAATCCAACTAGTAAAGTACATTTTCACATATGTCCCTTTGTATGCTGTCAACCAACCACTGCTCTTCAGGTATAAATTGAAAGTTATGACATTACACTTACCACCAGAATTATAATATGCACAGGCTCCTGAGAATATAGAATATGTGTCACGGCGTGGAGGTGGCCATAGGTCCATTTGTTAATTAGCTCTGTCCATATATGGAGAAAAAAAATAGCTTCCTAGGAGAAGAGTGTTTTATTGCTCACTTTAAAACAGGATGACTAGTAATGCAAATGTCAATATATCATTGACTTTTGATAAACACACACACAAAAAATTTACTTCCTGACGTGGGGCTTGTGTACCAAGAATGCTCTGCTTTGATCACTCTAAAGACAGGAAAAAGGTAACTCTTTTTAATAATTAGGTTTGTTTACCCTACTGATTTACAAGGTGGAAATGGCAAAGCTTTCCTCCTTCCACCCCCATTAGAGAACATAGTAGATGTTTGTTTTCTGTAGGAGTCTCGGGTCTTAATTTTAGAAGTAAATTAGCAATTCTCATTCTAGGTATATACAAAAAAGAAATAAAATCATATGCCTATATAAAAACTTATACATGAATACTCATAATTGCATTATTCATAATAGCCAAGAAGTTGAATCAATATAAATGTCCATAAACAGATGAATGGATAAACAAAATGTGATATAAATATGCATACACATGCAATGGAATATTATCAGCCATAAAAAGGAATGAAGTTTTGATACATGCTACAACATGGATGAAACTTGAAAACATTATGCTAAGTGAAAGAAGGCACAAAAGTCCACATATGCGATTCCATGTATATGAAACATCCAGAACAGGCATAGAAAAAGAAAGTCGATTCATGGTTGCCAGGAGATTGGAGGGGTGTTGAGAGGAAATGGGTGATGACTGTTAATATAGGCCTGGGTTTCTTTTGGGCATGATGAAAATGTTCCTAAATTGATTGTGGTAATGATTACACAACGGAGGCAAGCAGGGACCCCTCTTAGGTGCCTATTGCCCTCCCCTCAAGCATAGAAATAAAGGAAAATCTCTGTACCTTCAAGGGAAATTCTAGGCACCTAGCTAACCCTGAGAAGTAAATGAGCAGCCTGATAAGTGAAAAGGTAATAATAGCTTAAAACAATAGCCAGGGAAATTAGAGTGACAGAATGTTTGGTTCCCTATAGAAACTAAAGATAACATCTTAACAAATGTCCCTGAGTTGTTTTTCAGAAACCCAGATCCCCATCAAATGGAAAATGCCATCCACTGGCACATAGACTTCAGCTATGGGGAAACTGAGGACTAAACCCTGACATCTCTTCTTTGTTCCAAATGTCTTCCTGAGGGACCTGTAGAAAGTCACACCCGTATGCCAGAGCTCAACATTTCTTTCTGCTGACCCCAAGATTTTAGACAAAGCTTTGCTTTCTCAACCAATCACAAACCAGAAAACCTTTAAATCCAAAATCTATGACATATAATACCCTTCTTCAAGATGTCCTGCTTTTTTAGACCAAACCAACGTAGCTTCTATGTAATGATTTATGACTTTGCCTATAACTCCTGCCTCCCCACCTTTAAAAACCCTTACCTGTAATGCACCAGGGAGCTCAGGTCTTAAGCATTAGCTGTCCAATTCTCCTTGTTTGGTATCCTGCAATAAATGCCTCATTTTTTCTCACTGCAAATCCCAATGCCACTGTTTGGCTTTGCTGTGCCAGGAGGACAGAAGCAAATTTGGTTTGGTAAGATAACTCTGTGAATATACTAAAGATCATTGAAGTGTACACTTTAAATGGCAGAACTGCATGGTATGTGGATTATATCTCAATAAAGATGCTATATTTTTAAAAAAATTAAGTGACTAGGAAGCCAGAAAGGGTAGTTTCTTTAGTATAAGATAAAAATATTTATATTAGCCATATAAGAAAATTTGGTAAACTCTAGATTACTCAGGTAGAAGGAATGAGTAGGGCAAAAAACATTTTTCTACCCTCTTGTAAACCAGGGCTATAAAATGCTTTCTGAAACTTTCTAAGACTTTCTTTGGACAGCAGGAATAAGAAGGCAAGGCCCTGGGAAGGTCTAGAATGCGAATTTAGAGCCAGAAGAATATGGCATAAGGTCAGGAGGAATGGGAATGGAACTCCTTGGACCACCCTAGAAAGCAGAGTAGGATATATCTAGTTTGCAGGAAGGGGTAGGTCTTAATCTATTGGAGCTGCTATGACAAAAAAAACTTTAGACTGGGTGGTTTATAAACAACAGAAATTTAATTCTCATAGTTCTGGAGACTGGGAAGTCCAAGATCAAGGCACCAGCAGATTTGGTGTCTGGTGAGGGCTTCCTGCTTCATAGATGGTGCCTTCTCACTGTGTCTTCATGTAACAGAAGGCACAAAGAAGCTCCCTGAGGCCTCTTTTATGAGGGCAATTGCCTCATTCATGAGGGATCTATCCTCTTGATCTAGTAACTTCCCCAAGGCCCCACCTTTTAATACTATCACATTGGGGGTTAGGATTTCAACATATGATTTTGGAGGGGACACAAACGTTCAAACCATAGCAGGGTAGAACAGGGTTAATGTCATTCATAGCCGGGGTTGGATTTTTTAGCATCTGAGTAAGAGATACTATATAATCTTAGTAGCAAAGGAGAGGATTCTAACATTAGTGCAGGCTGGATCACTGTAGTAAACCTAGGTCCCCCTAATAAATGATTAGACATCCACAGGGACATAGAGGGGGACTTCCTATCTCTCTGAAAGACTGGGAGACAGATTAAAAGTAAGTGGCCATGCTGGGAATACCTGGTGGATCTGTTAAGTGTTACTTTGAGTCTGCAGGGCCACCTTAGCAGCTGGGCAATTTTGAATCTAATCAAGTTAGGCCCCTGCTAATGCTATTCTTAGTAAATAATCTCAACTCTGACAGTTCCTAACCAACTTGCCTTCTTCTGTGTACTGAACTACTGACTGCAGGGGAATTCTAGGGTTTTTAGGGACTAAAGGAAACAGGGGAAGGAAGAAGTAGGAAAGTGTAGGGCCCCAGCCTTGACTGGAAGTAGTCTGAGAAGTTTCATTTGACATGTACAAAACAGATAATAATGCAACTCATCAGTATAACATTGTAGGGTTCATTAGGAAATTGTACATGCTCTATTTCGGTTTAATATCTAAAATAGTGGTCACTATTCAAAGGGCTTAAGAGATCTTCTGGCTTCAGGAGACTGGTTTGGTGTTAGAAGAGCAGAAATTAGGTGTTACTTGACAAGGGATTTGCTGATTCTTCTTCACCAAAATAGGAATTAGGTTCAAGAAACATTTAAGTTCAAAAACAATTTACTGAACATCCGTTCTCAGCCAGGCCCTCTTTCAGGTGTTGGGGACAGAGCAGAATAAAATATGGTCCTTGCCTTTAGAGAAGCTCACAGCATTACAGTAAGTGTTATAAATGGGGGGAATATAGGGTGACTTGGGGGCAAGCAGAGGTACCTGACTAGCTCCTTAGACTGCTGAAGAGGGTGTGTGGATATACTAAGCAAAAGAATCCCTGAGAAAAGTTGAGAGATGTATAAAAAACATTCATTCATTCAATCAATCATTCAACCAATACAATTTTAGCAGTTATTATGTACTACTAAAATTGGCAGGCATTGGGGATGGGAGCAGGAACTGGGGATGGATTATTGGCCAAACAATGAGACAAAGTATATTCCAGATATGGGAAACACTGTGAACAAAGACACAGAGGCATCAAATCACATGGTGTACATGAGAAAAGTAAAAACAATTCTTCATGACTGAAAAGCAAAGTGAGAAGATGGTGAATGATAGTCAGAGACAGAAGATAGTTACTAAGGCCTAGTCCTGAACATCTTAACCAGGTTAAGGAGCTACATTTTTATCATGTAAACAACAGGGAGTCACTGAAGGGTTTAAGTAGGATATGTGAGTTTTAAAAAGATGACTATTGGTACAGAGCAGATGA